>NC_091432.1:167031291-167387791 GCF_964237555.1 Oryctolagus cuniculus
GCTTGTAACCAAGTCCCGGCAAGATCCACAGGGGAGATGGAACTGAGAAGTTGAGTCTTGGAAATTCAGATGTGCTTGGGCTTTCCATAGATTTCCCCTAACAAAACATAAGGACAACAACAAGATGAAAAATTCACAGGAAGGAATTAAGAGCACATTGGAAATGACAAAAGAATCAATGACCTTGAAGACAGATCAATAAAAATTATCTTAAGAACAGATAGAAAAATAAGCTCATTTTAAAAAAAAAGGAAACAACCTCCATATCCTGTGGGACAATATGAAATTGTCTAATATAAATGATTTTGAAGTCGCAGAAGAAATATAGAGTGAGATGCTCCTATAGCAGTAGAAAGGCCCATATGACACATTTTGAAAAGCTAAGTTCCCGTATTTTCCAAGGAAATAAGAATAGGGGGCTGGCATTGTGGCATAGTGGGTAAAGCCACCACCCGCTATGCTAGCATGCCATACAGGAACCGGTTCAAGGCCTAGCTCCCTGCTGATGGCCCAAGTACTTGGGACCCGCACCCACATAGGAGACCTATAAGAAGTTCCTGGCTCCTGGTTTCTAATTGGCCTAGCCCTGACTGTCGTGGCCAGTTGGGGAGTGAATCAGCAGATGAAAGATCTCTCTCTGTCTTTCCCTCTCTCTCTGTAACTCTGCCTTTCAAATAAATAAATAATCTTAAAAGAAAATCAGAATGATAGATATCATCGGTTTTTGACTTTAGAATTACTTGTGTATACAAGATCAAAGTAGAAACACCTCAACCAGTGAGGGTCCAAAAAACGAGCCAGCAACGACTGAGTCCCTACTTCAGGCTGCATGGTATATATGCATTAATTCACTAATCATGATGGAAACCCTGGGACAAGATGTTATCCATTATCCCCCATTTTTCAGTAATTTGTACTCTGCATTGAAAGTATAATTCATAATGCATATAGCTTGCAGTCACCCCTACTATGTGCAGGAAACAGCATGCAAAGGTTTTGTGGTCATTTAAACCTCAATGTTTGTACATATTAGGTGCTTGATAAAAGTCTTAAGCATCTGGCACAGTTCATATGCTTATACCCATGGTAGTGACTGACCTTTCTAGCTTCTGCCGGCTATTTCCAGTGGCCTTCTGGGGAGGGTACAGTGGGGACCAGGGGAGGCAGGGAATTGCATTCCCCTCCATCACACTCGAGGATTCCCCCTTGCCAGGGGCTCTTCCCTGCCAGGAGTCCACTGTGGGACAGGATGGGTGCCCATCAGGTACACAGTAGCTAATTCTACTTCTACTAACTTTCCTGTCTTCTTTGGACCCCAAATGGTACAGCCCTGGGGGTAGAAACAGGAATGATGCTTTTTCTCTTTCAGTTAGTGTTCTTCCTGCTATCTCAGGAGAACAAGTCTTCTGTGTTCTGACCCTTTGAGAGAGGCTCACCTCCTGCTGGATGATTCCTCTGTCTCTTTAATCAGTTCCCTTCCTCCTTATCTGTCTCCCTCCCCTCTTTCTATTCTGCCCACCAGCCTTACCAGGATGCAGAGCCCTGGAGCCAGTCCTTTCTTGAATCTGGATTATGCAACCACCTCTGTGGTTAGCTGAACCCCAGTGCCAATGCCACAGATGCCCTCGTGCTCTGTGGAAGGGACCACCACAGGGGTACTTGACCTCCAGAAGAGTCTGCCTCTGGTTTGCCTTTTGAATTTCCTTCAAGACAAACCAACTTCGCCTGTGAGAGAAGCGGCTTCTTTCAAAGACTGCTTTGCCTGGTCTATATAAGGGATCTGTTCTACTAATAACACAGCTTTAACCCTACCTCTGCTGAACTACTAACACTAGAACTCTTTTCTGACCCTGTTCTCATTGAGATTTGCCACATTCCCTTAAAAATTGCTCTGTCTGGGTCACCTGGTACCATTTTTTGAGAATTTCTTTCTCATTGCTAGGTTTCTTCCATGCTAAGAGGGGGTGTGTGTTTGTGTTTTGTATGGGTGCTGGGATGAGGTGTTCAGTTTATTCTACCAGATATGTAAAAGTTCCTTTGAAACTTGAGAAAATACATTTCTCCATCTGACTTGAGGACAGAGACTACAGAAAAAAGCTTGCACTGTCAGCCGGCGCCGCGGTTCACTAGGCTAATCCTCTGCTTTGTGGTGCTGGCACACCGGGTTCTAGTCCCGGTTGGGGCACCGGATTCTGTCCCGGTTGCCCCTCTTCCAGGCCAGCTCTCTGCTGTGGCCCAGGAGTGCAGTGGAGGATGGCCCAAGTGCTTGGGCCCTGCACTCCATGGGAGACCAGGATAAGCACCTGGCACCTGCCTTCGGATCAGTGTGGTGTGCCGGCCGCAGCGCGCCTGCCACGGCAGCCATTGGAGGGTGAACCAACGGCAAAGGAAGACCTTTCTTTCTGTCTTTCTCTCTCTCTCACTGTCCACTCTACCTGTTAAAAAAAAAAAAAAGGCTTGCACTGTCAAAAGTGCTGTGGTAGCTGGTGTCCATTATTACTCTTACACATGAGCAGATCATCAGGGGAGTTTTGGACGCACTGATCCAAGCTGAATCTATCTCCTCCCCACTTAGCTGGGGTCTTAGCCTATCCTGAGGAAGGGGGACTGAAGTCAGTTGTTTCTCCATGTGACCCAAACTTTAGATTCTAACTGGGATGCAATTGCTGGTTGCTTGTTTGTTCATTTGTTCTTTCTTTCTTTCTCTCCCTTCCTTTTTAAAATTTATTTATTGGGGCTGGCACTGTGGCGTAGTGGGTAAAGCCACCGCCTGCAGTGCTGGCATCCCATATTGGCACTGGTTTGAGACCCAGCTGTCCCACTTCCAATCTGCTATGGCCTGGGAAAACAGTAAATAAAAGATGGCCCAAGTCCTTGGGCCTCTCCACCCATGTAGGAGATCTGGAAGAAGCTCCTGGCTCCTGGCTTCAGATCAGCACAGCTCTGGCCATTGTGGCCATCTGGGGGGTAAACCAGCAGATGGAAGACCTCTCTCTCTCTTTCTCTCTATCTCTGCCTCTCCTTCTCTCTCTGTGTAACTGTGACTTACAAGTAAAATAAATAAATCTTTTAAAAAAAAGATAAATTTTAAAAAAGATTTATTTATTTATTTGAAATTCAGAGTTACAGAGAGGGTGAGACACAGAGAGAGAAAGAGATCTTCAAAAATCCACAGGTTCGTTCAACAGATGGCTGCAACGACTAGGCTGAAGCCCAGATTCAGAAGCCAAGAACTTCACAAGGCTCTCCATGGTGGCAGGGGCCCAAATACGTGGGCCATCTTTCACTGCTTTTATCCAGGCCACTAGCAGAGAGCTGGATCAGAAGCAGAGAAGCTGGGACTTGCACCAGTGCCCATTTGCAATGCCAGTGTCATAGGTGGGGGCTTAATCCACTAAGCCACAACACTGGCCCCTCCTTCCTTTTCTTTCCCCTTTCTTTTCTTTCTTGTTTTCTTCCCTTCTTCTTCCCCTCCCCCCCTTCTTTTTAAATCAGATCCAGAACTTTAACATGCCTTCTCTTTTCTCAGATCACCCCCTAAACACAACATCCTTTAACGTATTGATGCTAACAGGGGAGAGACATGCTGTTCAGGATATCCATTTGCTTTTGGAAAAATTAATCATTTGCTTATTCTAGCTCCCAGGGAAGCATCTCGACACAGTACCATTCTCTGAGTCAGCCTTGCTGCTTATAATGCTAAATGGAAACTCCTTCAAGCAGCATAGGTGTCTCTTGCCAGAATGACACAACTGGAAAAATGCAGAACAATTTCTCTAGGTCACTGATCATTCTGAATCACCCACCCATTGAAGTTTAATTTGTGTATTGTTTTGTTGCTGCTGTTGTTTTGGAGATAGGTTTTCTTGATCCAGCAGTCCTACCTTGGGAGAATTTGATGAAATAAAATCAACCTTGCCTGATGGTATTTTAATAATTGTTTATTTCAATCAGTAAGTGACTGCTTTATTAATATTATAAATTAATGGGGTGGGGAGGTGACATGGTGCAGCAATTTAAACTGCCACTTGGGTCCTATATGGGAGTGCCAGTTTCCTGACTCCTTCACTTCCGATCCAGCTTCTTGCTCCACATCTTGGGAGATGGCAGATAATGGCTAAGTACTTGAGCTTCTGCCACTCACATGGGAAGGAGCTCCAGGGTTCTGGCTTTGGCCTGGCCTTGGCCGCTGCAGGCATTTGGAGAGTGAACTAGTAGATAGAAAATCAATCTCTCTCTCTCTCTCTCTCTCCCCCCCTGTGTGTGTATGTGTGTGTGCGCCTTTCAAGTTAGATGTAAAAATAAGCAAACAGAAGTCCTCTAAACCTTTTATACAGATTCGCCCCTTGCTTCCATTTTTCTCCATTTGATAAACTTGCATGCTCACCTCTCTTTACACACATATTTCTATTTCTGTTTCTATTTCTGGCTCTAGCTGTGACAGTTTTCCCTCTATGTAATCTAAGAGTAAGTTTGGAAACACTATGTCTCTGTACCAAATAATATAGTCTGTATTTCATAAGAAAAATTATATCCTCTTGGGCTACCACACTGTGGTTATCAAAACAAGGAAAGTTAACACTGATACAATACTATTACCTACTCCACAGTCCATGTTCATTTTTCACCAATTGCTAATAAAAGGCTTTCTAATTATCTGATTTTTCTCAGTCCAAGATCTCCCCACATATACATTGCATTATTGCCATGTATCATTTATTCTTTTTCCATCTGGAAGTTTCTCTGGCTCTTTCTCACCTGGATTTTTATGATGACTACAGCCATTTATTTTGTAAAATGTCACTCAAGTTGGGTTTGCCTGATATTTCTTCATGATTAAATTTTGGCAAGAAAACTGAAGTCATTTTGTGCACTCCTCTGTACATTGCATCAGGAGACAAATTATGTTAGTCTGATTTCAGCAAATTAACTTTGATCACCTCATTTAAAAGAGGTGATCATTTTTGTTGTTACTGTGGTCATTTGTCAACATGTAAAAGAGTCTTTGCTTTAATCCAATTCTGCTTTTACTGCTGATAAAAACATTATTTTCCCTGTGACCTTTATGATTCAGTGGGCTTGAGTTTTTATTTTTCACCAGAACTACAGATTTTCTAAAACTGGAACAGAAAATGGAAAGCTAGTGGAAGTTAGGACTTTGATTTGCTGTACCCCATTCTATCAAAAATCAAACCTCAGGAAAATGACTTTCCATTAAAAAACAAAAGTAAAATAAAAAAATTCATTTTCATACCCTAAATTTACTTTTGACTGAGTTTACTTCTGAATTTGCTATGATTGCCCTTGGCTGCTAACCCTGAAGACCTAGGATTCTTCTCAAAGAAGGCAGAAAGCACAGATCAGTTTGACATGAGATTTGGGGCTTTCATATCTATCTTTTAAGAAACTTCAACTCGGTTCAGACTTTTTTTTTATTATCTCAGAGCCCCTAATCCCAAGACTAACAGAGCTATTTGAGGATGTTCTGAGTCTTCATTTTTTTCAGCTTAGGATCAAATACGCATCAAATATGTGAGAAATCTTTATATTCACAATTCTTGAACAATAAGCAAAGGAAAATCATAATCTTCAAGCTTTAATTTGGCAATGCTGTGTATCATTGAGTGCGTAGAAGGAAGATTTATCTTTAATTCAGATGAAAGGTTTCTGAGAAACAATTCATCACCATTTAAAAGGTCAACTTCATAGCCTAGATCAGTGTTTTCCAGAAAGGCAGCCCACTGCATTCGTTTGCTTTTCCCAGGGAAAACCTGATTTCACCCAACTGTACTGTGTTTGTTTTTACTAAGTACAGACATACGCAAGCACACTTTTCATTCCTTTCACCACTAATGAGGAATATTATAACCTCCTATTACTCTCCCTGTCTTACAGCAAAGCAAAACTCTGCCAAATATAGTCACGTCTAACTATTATGAATATCTTTAAGCTTGGAGACCAGAGCCACAATAACTAGCACTATAATTAGCTACTTAATCAGTCTGACTTAGGAAAACACACCATGAGTACTATTCCTGCACTGAACATCCAGCAGATGACTAACTGCTGTTTTTAAAATCTGGATCTGTAACTCTAGAATGTCTAACAGGGTAAAATGCTTTCTAATTACTCATTAAGAATAAAACGGGCATATACTGCATGTCTCTAACATACTAAAGGTTAATGTTGAGGGTTTATGCAGACCATGTCCTAAATTTACAAATTGTGCCCATGAATTTAAATCTTGGTAATTCAGCTTATTAAACTCCAATCACATCTTCTCCCTTAAATGACACTCCTTTACCAGTGGCATATAAATGCATCTATTGACTTGTGACTATTTATATGACCTCTGAAACAAGGTGAGTCTCATGTGCAGTCTGATTTTTTTTCTAGCTGCTGACATAATTTTCTATCTGCCCTTCTCACATACTACAATATTTTACTGGAAATATGTGACCCTTAGAGAGATTTCAACCCACCTCCTTTTTTGGGCCTCTTATAGCCTGAAATATTCTATGGAGATGTCTGCAACCCAAACCCAGATTTGAAAAGGATTTCCCCATGATCTATGTCTCTCTTTGGTAGTGGTGCCTGAAAAAGTGGCATCTTTTCTTCCAAAAGTGCTGAGCCTACCAGACTGGTTCTTGTAGAGACTTACATGAAGTATCATTTATTAGGAATCGCTACTATTTTCCAAAAGATTCTTGCTGCCACTCTAGCTAAAGTCCAGACCAGACCTCTCTCTGCCTTTGCCTCAGGCTCTCTGTAACTCTGCCTTTCAAACAAATAAATAAATATTAAAATAAATTTCCCTATAATTTCAATTTTATAAAAACACCCATCAGAAAGGGCATTTGACCTTAGGAACAGCTAAATTGGTGGCAGAACATTTTATTGCAAAACTCCACAGAGATATTTATGCAATTTGCAAACATTATTTAGTGCCTACTGCGTGCCAGGTACTGTGAGGGCATGAAATTGAGCAAGATCAAATCTCTTTCTCACGCTAACTTCTCCACATTTTGTACCTTCACCTGAAAGCTTCACTTTTGCAGACAGGTACAGTGTTTTGCAAAGTAGACATGAGGTTCTAGATCACTAACAACCTCCTAAAGAGTGGACATTGGGTGTAGTGGTTAAGACGCTGCTTGCAACACTATATCCATAGTACAGTACCTGTGTCTCAGTACTGAGACTGAGTCTTCATTCCTGATTCCAGCTTCTTCCAGTGCAGATTCTGGGAGGCAGCAGGTGATGATGACTTAAGTGATTGGGTCCCTGCCACCCCAGTGAGAGACCTGGAAGCACTTCCTGGCTCCTTGCTTTAGCTTGGGCCAGCCCTGGCTGTTGTACACATTTTGGGAGTGAAGCAGTAAATGGAAAATTTCTGTCAGTCTCCCCTCCCTCCACTTCTCTCTTAGCTCCATCTCTCTCTACATCTCCTTTTCAAACAAATGAATAAATGAAAATTAAGGAGAAAACGCTTCACAGAAGGAAATTGAACAATCCTAGGATGTCTATTTCAATCATCTGTACTTCCCATGGTCAGGAAACTTTCGTTTACCCTAACTCAAGGTTTCCCAGAGTCAGGATTATTGACATTTTGAGCTGGAAAATTCCATGCTGTGGGGAAGCTGTGCCATGCACTGAAAAACATTTAGGGGACCAGGGCTTGTGACACAGTGGGTTAAAGACCCGGCCTCTGGCACTGGCATCCCATATGGACGCCAGTTCCAGTCCCGGCTGCTCCACTTCCAATCCAGCTCTCTACTATGGCCTGGGAAAGCATAGATATTGAGAATCAGGGGTCAGAGAGAGAGAGAGGTTGGTGATCCAACCTCTCTCTCTCTCTTTCTGGCTCTACCTTTCTCTGTAACTCCATCTTTCAAATAAATAAAATAAATCTTAAAAAAAAAAAATTTGGTATCATCACTGGCTTCTATCTCCTCTTAATAGACTGAAACATTCTATGGTGGTGTCAGTAGCGTTCTGCAAGTAGAGACAACCAAAAAATATCTCCAGAAATGCCAAATGCTCTCTGGGGGCAAAATACTGATCTAACTTGAATTTATTCTTTTACAGTTTGATGTCTTACTTATGTTGCTGTTATTTACTATAGATATTGAGAATCAGGGGTCACTATTTTCTGTTAAATAATACCAAAGAAGGTTCTTCTTTTAAAAAAGATTTATATATTTATTTTAAAGTTGGAATTACAGAGAGAGGGGGAGAAACACACACACACACATGGGGTGGGGGGTAGAAACCTCCATTCACTGAGTCACTCCACAAATAGCTGCAATGGCTAGGGTTGGCCCAGGCTGGAAATAGGAGCCAGAAGCTTCACCCAGGTCTCCCACATGGGTACAGGGGCCCAAGGACTTGGGCCATCTTCAGTTGTTTTTCCAAGTACATTAGCAGGGAGCTGGATTGGAAGTGGAGCAGCAGGGTCTCGAACTGGCACCAATATAGGATGCTGGCCCTATAGGCAGAGGCTTAACTCACTGCACCACAGCACCAGTCCCAAACAGATTCAAAAACTGTATCATCCTCTGACTGGTTGCATAATTTTTAAATGAATATCAATGTAACTCTGGGCTGATTATTTTGATTTATTATTGGCAATATTCCTAGTTTCCAATTTTTATTATCAAAGAGAATTTTCAGTATCAAAAAGATACTAGTTCATTTTGAATTCAATGATGCTGAATCATTTTTAAAAATATCTAGTTATTTACCTGGAAAGCAAGAGAGAGAGAGAAAGAGAGAGAGAGAGAGACTGACTCTTCCATTTGCTAATACACATCCCAAATTACAAGAATAGATGAATCTGGGCCAGGCCAAAGCCAGGAGCCAGGAACTTCATCCTAGTCTCTCACATTGGTGACAGGGGCCCAAGAAATTCAGTATCATCTGCTACTTCCCAGGCACATTAGCAAGAAGCTGGATGAGAAGAGGAGTGGCCAGTGACATATAATGAACTATATGGGATGTCAGCATTGCAAGACAAAGCCTAACCCACTGCCCTACAATACTGGCCCCCCAAACAATTTTTATACCACTATTTGATATGCAAATCAGGGAAAGCTAAGTAGTGTCTCCCTAGAAAAGTGTGCATAGGCACATCCATACAGTGCTTGCATATAATATAAGGAGATTTAATGATACAACCTCTGTAGACCCTTTCATGAATGCCAGGTTAAATTTCTATTTTATCACCATCATACCAATCAAAACAGCTATTACCAGAAAGATATCAGGTGCTTGGTGAGGATTGGGAGAAAGGGGAACCCTTAAACACTGTTGGTGGGAATGTAAATTATTTCAGTCATTGTAAAAAATTAAAAATAAAACTACTGGTGCTGGCGCCGTGGCGTAGCAGGTAAAGCTGCCACCTGTGGTGCCGGCATCCCATAGGGGTGCTGATTCTAGTCCCAGCTGCTCCACTTTCGATCCAGCTCTCTGCTATGGCCTGGGAAAGCAGTGAAAGATGGCCCAAGTCCTTGGGCCCTTGCACCCACATGGGAGAACCAGAAGAACCTCGTGGCTCCTGGCCTCAGATCAGCATAGCTCTGGTGGTTGCAGCCAATTGGGGAGTGAACCAGTGGATAGAAGACCTCTCTCTTTCTCTCTCTGGCTCACCTTCTCTCTCTGTGTAACTCTGACTTTCAAATAAATAAATAAATCTTAAAAAAAAAAAAAACTACTATCTGATCCTGCAATTCCTCCACTAGGTATACATCCAAAGAAAATAAAATCAATTTGTCAAACAGACACCATACTCTTACAGTTTTTTAGAAGTTTATTTTATTTATTTGAAAGGCAGAGTCACAGAGAGAGGGAGAATTAGAGAGGGACTTTCCATCTGCTGGTTCACTCTGCAAATGGCCACAACAGCCAGGGCTAGGCCAGGCCAAAGCCAAGAGCCAGGAGCTTCATCTGGGTCTCCCTTACGGGTGCAGGGGCCCAAGGACTATGGGCCATCCTCAGCTGCTTTCTCCAGCATATTAGCAGGGAGCTGGATTGGAAGTGAAGCAGCTGGGACTCTAACTGGTACCCATATGGGATGCCTGCATCACAGGTCACAGCTTAACCCATTAAGCCACAGTGCTCGCCCCTGTACTCTCAAGTTTATTTGAACACTATTCATAATAGGCAAGAAATGCAAACAATTTAAGTACCTATTAACTGGTTAATGGGTTTTTTTTTTTCTTTTTTCTTTCTTTTTTTTTTTTTTTTTTTTTTTTTTTTGACAGGCAGAGTGGACAGTGAGAGAGAGAGACAGAGAGAAAGGTCTTCCTTTGCCGTTGGTTCACCCTCCAACGGCCGCCGCGGCCGGCGCACCGCGCTGATCCGATGGCAGGAGCCAGGAGCCAGGTGCTTTTCCTGGTCTCCCATGGGGTGCAGGGCCCAAGCACCTGGGCCATCCTCCACTGCACTCCCTGGCCACAGCAGAGGGCTGGCCTGGAAGAGGGGCAACCGGGACAGAATCCGGCGCCCCAACCGGGACTAGAACCCAGTGTGCCGGCGCCGCTAGGCGGAGGATTAGCCTAGTGAGCCGCGGCGCCGGCCATGGTTAATGGGTTTTTAAAAATAGTATATGAAAATATAGTATATATATTATATATATGTATGTATGTATATACAGCCAAATACTATTCAGTCATTTAGAAAAATGAAATCCTGTCTTTTATGATGACCTGAATGGAAGTGGAGGTCATTATGTTGGGCCCTTGCACCCACATGGGAGAACCAGAAGAACCTCGTGGCTCCTGGCCTCAGATCAGCACAGCTCTGGTGGTTGCAGCCAATTGGGGAGTGAACCAGTGGATAGAAGACCTCTCTCTCTCTCTGGCTCACCTTCTCTCTCTGTGTAACTCTGGGTTTTTTAAAATAGTATATGAGAATATAGTGAAATAAACCAAACACAGAAAATGCATGCTGTATGTTCTCACTTAATGTAAAATCCTAAAGAGTTGACTGTGTAGAAGAGTATAATATTGATTACTAGAGATTTGAGAGGGTAAGGGGCAGGGAGGAATGGGCAAAGGTTGATTAATAGGTGCTAAGTTAAATGTCAAATGGGAAAAAATAGTTCTGGTGTTTGATTGCAGAACTTGGTGATTAAAGATAATGATAATATATTGTATGTACAAGAAAAACAGAAGAAAGAATTTTGAATGCTTTAATTATATAGAAATGATAAATGTGTAAGGAGGTAGATATGTTTACACTGATTTGAACATTTCACAATGTATACATGTGTTGAAACATCACATGGCACTCCATAAATATATACAAACTATATGTATCAATTTTTAACAAGACAGAAACAAAAAATAAACTTCGAAAAATTATGTTTTAAAGATAGCACCTGCTCCTTGAGTTAGAATTTTGTGAACAAGATTGATAAATTTGACCTTACAATGGCTTTGCTCCTTAATGTCCACCCTTTTAGTTAAACTCTCCAGGCACTGCAAACTGTTCCCAAACACCCTATTCTCTCTCTTCTCCCAAGTCACTGTCTTCCCTTGTGTTTTTGCCAACCCACTATTGCCCTTTACTTTAATTACTGATGCTGATAACCATAGAGTCATATTACTCAATAATAGAATATGGGATGTGTCCCACCATTGTCTCCTGCCCACCCACCACCCAACAGCTGCTGAATAGGACTTAACAGGGGCCTCTAAGGCTAGTGTAGCCCTGCTGTGAGCTGTCCCCTCCTCTGTCTATTTGCAGAGGCAGTGAGCTTGAAGAAACAAGAAATCTCACGTACAAAAGCATTACTGAACAATCCACTGGATTCCTTGGAAGGGATGAAGGAAAATGAATACATGCAGATACTTACAAAGGGTTATAGGAAAATGAAACTAAAAGATAAGGGTTTTTGGGGGCACAAATTTGAAATCCACAAATAGGTTTTTCACAGCATGCATTTTCTAAGAACTTTTTGAAGACCGTTTGTATGTATAGATTTCAAAATATTTTGCCCCAGAATAAACATATCTCTTAATATCAGTTTCCCATGAATTTATGGAAGTATCTTTGTATTATCAGGTAAACAACTTCTAAATATCCATGTAGACATTTCTCCAAAATGGATCCCTACTTCTACAGGTCCCCATTCAACCTCCATTCCCCTCGGCTGCTGTGTCCTCGTATGTGGAGCCGGTCTTCTCTGCCCTCAAACCTAGCTGCCCCAATTACAATGACACAAAGACAAAAACGTCTTGAAGTCAATGGGAGCTCCCTCCTAAGAAATAATGTAAGATTATCAATTGTTGGGGCCAGCACCATGGCTCACTTGGATGATCTTCAGCTTGTGGCGCTGGCATCCCATATGGGTGCCGGGTTCTAGTCCCGGTTGCTCCTCTTCCAGTCCAGCTCTCTGCTGTGGCCCACGAAGTCAGTGGAGGATGGCCCAATTCTTGGGTGCCTACACCCATGTGGGAGACCAGGAAAAGTACCTGGCCCCTGATTTCGGATTGGCACAGCGCTGGCCGTAGCAGCCATTTGGGGGGATGAACCAATTGAAGAAAGACCTTCCTCTCTGTCTCTCTCTCTCACTGTCTAACTCTATCAAATAAAAAATTTTAAAAAAAAGATGATCAATTATTACCTCAGCATGTGTCTGGCGAGTCAGCCCCACCCACCTCCACCCTGAGGAATTCATCAGAGTTTGTCTTCAAGACACAGAATGTTCCGCTGAAGAAGAATTCTTGCATCTTTACTGAGAAGCTCATGGTTTTCCAGTATCAGTACAGCAGTAAAATCATCATCGGCTATTTCTTACATCCTTACTACTCAAAATATGGTATTTCAATCAGCAGCATTAGCATAATTTTACCTGAAAACTTGTAAGAAATGCAGATCCACTCCAGATCTTCAGAATCATAATTTGCATTTTTACCAACATCCCATCATTTTCATACCCTTTGCAACATACTGGAGTTCCTTTAGGGTCCTGGACATTGCATTAGAGTCCCAGAGCACTGTCTCCCTCCTCCTGAATCCCAATTGTAGAATGGTTCAGTTCAAGGTCTACGTCAGTAAATTCTCCTTTAATTAAAATTAGCTCCTCAACCATCCCCTGACCTTGTCCCATCTCCATTACTCTGGATTTGAAATGGTTATTCAAGCTCTTCTTTCTTTTGATTGCCTTCTGTTCCTGTATATATATCATGCTTGGAAGTAGGAAAACCAGAGAAAATTTTGCAATGATAACCACCGATGATAAGCATTACTTTTGATTAGTCAAATATGTGCCAAGCATTGTGCTAAAGGTTTTCACAGGCAGCATTTCACTGAGCCGCATCATAGAGAGTCTGATCCTTATGTACAGATGAGAAAGATTAAATGATTTGCCCAAGTTCTCATAGCTGGTCAGGAGGCTGAAGCTGCGTCAAACTCTGCTCTGCCCTTCCCCTACACCATGCTGCCTTTTCTTTATAACCATGAAGTCATGTGCTTGCTGGGTTCTCGGGCTGAAGATATTTATATCTATTCCTGTGTCTATATTTCTAGCAGATGTCAGACCACTCTCTTTGCCTCCAGACCTTGACCCTTTTCTCAAGCAACCCCATCCAGAGGTTTTTATTGACAGGTCAGTTGAAATAGTGTGATAGGTGCTATAAATCTGCCAAGCATGGGAAGCTATGAGCACCCATGGGAGGAGAGTCTAATTCAGCCTTGGGTATAGATTTTTACTTTGAGACAATGCACACTAGCTGAGACCTGCAGAAAAAGATGGAGAGAATACTTGAGCAGAGGAAACCAAGTGTGTAGGTCCTAGGTTAATGACTCCGTGGTCACTTCAAGGAAGAAATGGGTATGGCTGGAGCAGAATGTCAGAGGCTCCAGTTGAATGGGGAGTAGAAATGGAATAAAAGAAGGTCCCAAGGTAGACAAGACTCAAATCATGAAGAGCATTAGGAGCCACATAAGAAGCCTGCTCTTAATCCTGGGGACAAGGAATGTCACACCAAGTTTTTCAGCACAGGAGGGACATGATTACATCTGTGTTTTAGAAAGATCATTCTTCTTTGTGATGATGGGTTCAAGAGAGGGCAAAAGAGAATGGAGGAAAAGATTTAGGGGATGTTGGAATAATGTAGACAAGAGTTGATGGTGGCCTGGGCTAAGGCAAGAGCAGGAAGGTCAAGAAAGAAGAGAGAGAGCCTTCTAGGAGGTAAACCTTAATAATGTGTGGCTTGATCAATGACAAGTAAGCAAGATGGGGACATCAGGATGTTGCCCTTCAATTCTGAGTTAGGCAGGGCCATGGGTTTTTTTTTTTTTTTTGACAGGCAGAGTGGACAGTGAGAGAGAGAGAGACAGAGAGAAAGGTCTTCCTTTGCCGTTGGTTCACCATCCAATGGCCGCCGCAGTCGGCGCGCTACGGCCGGCGCACCGTGCTGATCCGATGGCAGGAGCCAGGTACTTATCCTGGTCTCCCATGGGGTGCAGGGCCCAAGTACCTGGGCCATCCTCCACTGCACTCCCTGGCCACAGCAGAGAGCTGGCCTGGAAGAGGGGCAACCGGGACAGAATCTGGTGCCCCGACCAGGACTAGAACCTGGGGTGCTGGTGCTGCAGGCGGAGGATTAGCCTAGTGAGCCGCGGCGCCGGCCAAGGCCATGGATATTATCACTGTATATTTAGCCATGTTATCAAAAGTAATCCTGCCAATTATCTCCAAATTACAGTATAAGTACTACTTTATTTATTCATATATTTCTGGCTCAGTTTGTCTTTGCATGATCGTAGAAATTGACCTGAGTGATCATCAGGTGAACAGCTTTACCATGTAACAGGATTCTGATAAGGCACACAGTGAGAATGGTTGTCACAGTGAGGTGACATTAAACAAAACAGATAATTCATCAGGAAAAGCACTGAAGATTCTAGTAATGTGGACCTAATTATGCTTCCAGCTGCAAATAGTCACTTGGTTGGGGAATTATTAAATATTAAGAAATGAGGAACAGGCTGGCGCCACGGCTCACTTGGCCAATCCTCCGCCTGCAGCACCAGCACCCCGGGTTCTAGTACCGGTTGGGGCACTGGATTCTGTCCCAGTTGCTCCTCTTCTAGTCCAGCTCTATGCTGTGGCCCGGGAAGGCAGTGGAAGATGGCCCAGGTGCTTGGGCTCTGCACCCACATGGGAAACCAGGAGGAGTCACCTGGCTCCTGGCTTCAGATTGGTGCAGCACACAGGCCGTAGTGGCCACTTGGGGGGGTGGTGAACCAATGGAAGGAAGACCTTTCTCTCTGTCTCTCTCTCTCTCACTATCTAACTCTGCCTGTCCAAAAAAAAAAAAAAAAAAAGAAAGAAAGAAATGAGGAACAAATGATAAACTATCAATGTGAGAAAAGGGAACTGTCATAAAACAAAGACTGTCAAAGAAAAACAAATATGGATCATAGGAAAAACAAACCTGAAAGGCTACTTTCTATAAGAACATACTTGTTATTTCCCAGTTCCAATTTCAGGCATGACTACTGGAACACTGGAAACCCCTTCTGTCCCCAAATGCTTGCAAGTGATTAACATCTTTTGACAGAACGTATCAACTAGGAACAATTCTTCAAAAACCACATATTTTGAATCTGAAGAATTAGGTTCTATATTAGGGTTCAGATATCACAAAGAAGCTAAAATGACAGAGAAACAATTACTTTTTCTTGTTAGCATGGAGATATGGAAAAAAGGCATCCTTATTTCTTTCTTTTTTTTTTTTTTTTTTTTTTTTGACAGGCAGAGTTAGACAGTCAGAAAGACAGAGAGAAAGGTCTTCCTTTTTCCGTTAGTTCACCCACTAAGTGGCTGCTACAGCCAGAGCGTTGCGGCCAGCATGCTGCGCTGATCCGAAGCCCGGAGCCAGGTGCTTCCTCCCAGTCTCCCATGCAGGTGCAGGGCCCAAGGACCTGGGCCATCCTCCACTACATTCCTGGGCCACAGCAGAGAGCTGGACTAGAAGAGTAGCAACTGGGACAGAATCCGGTGCCCCAAATGGAACTAGAACCCGGGGTGCCGGCGCCGCAGGCAGAGGATTAGCCTAGTGAGCCGCGACACTAGCCCTTATTTCTTTCATTACGTTTATGGGCCAAAAAGGAAAAATAAATGCAGAAAATTAAATATTGGGATTTGAAGTATATATACATAAAGAATTCGTGCATCTCCCATGTGGGAGACCTAAAAGAAGCACCAAGCTCCTGGCTTCTAATCCACCCAGCTCCAGCTGTTGTGGTCATTTAGGGAGTGAACCAGTGGATGCAAGACCTCTCTCTGCCTCTCAGAAGGAAAGAAGGGAGGGAGGGAGGGAGGGAGGGAGGAAGAATTCATGCATCTATTGAAACTATGAAAATTTCCCTAATTATTTCACATGCTAGTCTAACATTTTGTTGAATTAATTGAAAACCAAGAAAGTTCAGATAGCTCCACATTTGCTTTGGTCCACCACAAAGTTATTTTCATTGTTCTGTGTCCTCATTGTCTTGTAGCAAAGGGTGCACAGAAATAGCAGCCTTAAACTCACTTTAGTGATCATGAGATGTTGTCAAGGATACTGAACTTTGTATTTACCAGTATCACTTTAAAAAATACTCCCAGGTGAAATTTAGCTCACATTTAACTGCCAGCCCAAATTCTCCTGAGTAAAGGGGAAATTTAGATAAGATGAATCTTTAGCTGATCATAGGTCTCTCTTCATTTTAGCCACAGGCAGGGTCAAAAAGATTTTTACAATCCTCCTTCAGTCATCATGTAGGAAATAACTCTAATAAACCCTTGTAATTTTCCTTAAATCGTGCATGTATCTAAAAAGAGTTAAAAATTTTTATGTCTATAGGCTCTTATACAATTCTAAGAACAAAAACAAACATGAAATTTAACATAACCATAATCATAAAACTTGTATAGTTCATTTTAATGCCATTAGTCAATGTGATACATTTTTTGGATCACATACCTAACTTACAGTATGTGGTGTGATGATGCAATCCTATCATACCCTTTCTGCATTTAAATTGCTGTTAAATCTTGGCTCACATGGTATGTTGCAATGAATTTTGTCCCTCCTTTAGGGCAAACATGCCATTTAGATTTTCAGTCCATCTCTACATTTTGTTAATTCTCACCACCACCTGACTGTAAGCATAAACAGAATTCCAAGAACGAAAACATTGCAGCAGTGCTGAGCTATGAGGCAGTCCTACGGATGACCTGGAATGCTTTCATATTATTTTGTAAATCACCATGCAAATCTACATGCAAAAGTATGCAAAAAGAACAAACTCATCTGTTCATTCCAGATTAGGAAGCCCTGATTTAGGGGCTAGTGATATGTCCATTTTTCCTTGATGCCATCTTTCCATTCTATTTTTCACTTGACCTCAGTTTTAGAAAATTGATATATTTGATTTATGGTGCTGAATGCTCTCTGGTAAACTACCTAGACTCCACTGCTGAAGCAGAATGGAATACAAGCCCATAGTTTATGATCCCAATGGGCTTGAAACCCCCTCTGTCACAATCTTGTACTGAAGGTTTTCTTTTTTTATCTGCAGTCCTGCATCATTTTTGTTTTGTTTTGTTTTGTTTTTGACAGGCAGAGTTAGACATGAGAGAGACAGAAAGGTCTTCCTTTGCCGTTGTTTCACTCCCCAAGTGGCCGCTACTGGCGGCGCATAGCAGCCGGCACGCTGCACTGATCCAAAGCCAGGAACCAGGTGCTTCCTCCTGGTCTCCCATGTGGGTGCAGGGCCCAAGCACTTGGGCCATCCTCCACTGCACTCCCGGGCCACAGCAGAGAGCTGGACTTGCAGAGGAGCAACTGGAACAGAATCCGGCACCCTGACCAGGACTAGAACGTGGGGTGCCGGCGCCGTAGGCGAGGATTAGCCTAGTGAGCCACGGCGCCGGCTTGCATCATTTTGATGTGTGGTTGCAAATTCATTGAGAGCTAACAAAATTATTTTAAGTGTTTTCTATTGAAAACACCATTTAATATCTTGTCTCATTTTTCTACAATGATTTTATTTGTTTTATTTGAAAGGTAGAGGGACAAGAAAGAAATAGAGAAAGGGAGAGAAATCCTCCATCCACCATTCATTCTCCAAATGCCCACAATAGCCAGAGCTGAGCCAGGCTGAAGCTAGGAGCCCAAAACTCAATCTGGGTTTCTCATATGGGTGGCAAGGACCCGGATCAGAAGCAGAGTAACTGAGACTTGTCCCAGGCACTCCAAAATAAGATGCAAATATCCCAAGCATCACCTTAATGACCGAGTCAGCCACATATGCCATCTTGGCTCATTTATGATCTCAACTAGCTTAGTGAAAATAAATTGGCTTAATACCAGATAAGCTTTAAACACAGAAAATACCTTTTAATAAATAATATGCAATCTTTTTAAAAATTTTATTCATGTATTTGAAAAGTAGAATTACAGAGAGAGAAGGAGAGACAGAGAGACCACCCACTGGTTCACTCCCCAAATGGCTGCAACAGCCAGGATTAGGCAGAATCCAGGAGCCTGGAATCCTGTGCAGTTCTCCCACACTGGGTGGCAGGAGCCCAAATACTTGGGTCACCTGCTGCTGCTTACCCAGGCTCATTATCAGGGATCTGGATAGGAAGTAGAACAGCCGGACCTCAAACCAGCATCCATATGCAATGCCAGCATTCCAAGCGGGTACCTAACCCACTGCCCCACAATGCCAGCCCTAGCACATAATCTTGACATAGGTGACAAGAGAGAAGATTGAGGGCCAGCACTGTGGCACAGTGGGTTGAGTGATTTCAGCATCCTGTATAAGGGCATCTGTTTAAATCCCAGCTGTTCAGCTGCAGACTCAGCTTCCCACTAATGAGCTTAGGAAGGCAGCAGAGGATGGTCCCAGTACTTGGGCCTATGCCATCCATTTGGGATAGCAGATGTAGTTCCTGGATCACGGCTTCAGCCTAGTCCAGCCCCAGCTGCTGCTATCTGGGGAGTGAACCAGTGGATGGAAGATCTTTCCCCATCCCGCTTCTCTGTCCTTCTGCCTTTCAAATAAATACACCTTTTTTCGAAATGGAGAGAAAGAAGGTTGTCAACTCCTCTAACAAAGTTGTCTACATCCCTAGATAGCAGGTCACCCTCAGTGATCTCTGAAAATGTCTTTTCTCATCCTGCTACCAACATAGCCCAGTGGCCAGCCAGGTGGGGAATATCTTCCACTGCACTTTTAAACACTTCTTAAAACAGAACATTATTTTATTTTTGAAGTTATTAACTGAGACCCTTTACAATTTTATTCAACTGAAAAATCTGGATGTTGCTGAGTGAGGTTCTGGCTATCAAAATATGACTCAGCTTTGTCAGACTAAAGAATGTCACTCTCACCCAGTACTGTCATTTGCTTTATAGACCTGCATCGAGATATTTCTTATTTGTAGACAGAGAAGCCTTACCCAAGTCAATGAGAGCTGGAACCACTCCCTGCTTGAAGGGAAAACACGGAAAACTGAAGCACAGGTCCTCTGAGCCAACTGGGATGGAAAGTTAGTAAAAGCAAGAACCCCCCTCCCCACCAAGCTACAGATGTCATGTGAGAGAAACACAAAAGGTGGAATCCAGGGTTAAAAGGTCCCAATGCTCACAATGGCAAGCACCAAGACAGCACATTTCAGGACAATGTATCAGGGCTGGGCAGACTTCAGATTAGATAATTCAGAATTAGCACGATATCAGGTTAATGGAAGATAAAGCAAAATATGTACGTTCCAACCCCATCTCCACTTCTCAGACAGCACAGCTGGAGCTGTGGGTGTGGATAAACTTAGGGATTAAACGTCAAGTCCCAGGCCAATCACCTGTCTCCTAAGTGACAGCGGGTAAGTTACTGAACCTCCTTAACCTTGGTTGAACCTCAGCTGTCTCAGGGATATTGGGGTAATAAAACAATTAGAAGACTGTCTAAAGGATTAAATAATTAAACGCATGTGTCATGCTGATTATTGGCTTTTACCTGCATGCTTCAGGATTATCTGGTCATTCCTGAACACTGTCTCATCCTTAGAATCATTTCTGGTAACAAAGACTCCTTGCTTGATTAAACTTTGGTCAAGCTCCTGAATACTTTGGTCAGGCTCCTAAATACTTGCTAGGCCCATCTGTGTACTCCCTTATAAAACTTTATTTTAGCAAGAACCCACTAAATTGGCTTAGTCAGAAGGCCCCCCCCCTTGATCCTTATCTCATCACCCTTGATAACAGTTGGGTTCCTTATCCTCCACCATACCCCAGGCCATGTCTGTTCACTTGTTCTGTGTTTAGCAAGAATCCTGTTAGGACAGTTTTGCCAGAATCCCCCTAGCTTTTCCCCACCACCCACTCACCCTCATCCTGCTCTTTGGCTTTGAATGTCCACTTCCCACACTGTGTTCAGCCCAGGGCTCTCCTGATGTCTCTCTGCCCCTATTGTAAGTGTCCTAAACAAAATCTTTTCTGGCTGTTACTACTGCCCAGATCTGGTTTTCCTAGGCATGGGTTAGGTCTGAAGGACTCCTTGCCTATCCAAGAGTTCTCAGACTATGATAGAAGGTATATACCTATTAATAGATTTAGAGAACTAGCAGTATCTTTTTCCCCAAGGACTGTTCCAGAAAACATCCTGTTTAGTCCAGTGATTAAATCCTCAGATCCATCCACATGTGGCCCTCATTTTCAGTATCAAAGTCCTGGCAGAGTAAATAATCCTGTAACCTCAACATCATTTTTCGAAATGCTTCTCACCATAATATAGTTGGCATTTTGTTTGTCCACCAATAAACTTTACCAGTATTGAACAAGGTCATACTTTACTTTAACCCTATTGCTATTAAACAGATGCATTTTAGTCATCAGACACAACAGAGGCATTTTGTTTCAGGCATCTGTTTGCAAATTGAACTTGAACATCACCATCAGCAGGACTTGTCCTCAAGCCAATTCTCCCCACATAGGAAGTCAACAACTCAGATCATATTTATGCCTGAAGAAATTGCAGAGTTTGCAATCTTTCTGCTTGGCGACAGTGTACATTTGACCTTACAACAATAAATTCTACCCATTTTGGCATCATCAATCTTTTTTGAATTCTTTTTTTTATGGTTGTTGTTTATTTGAAAAGCAGGGAGACAGTAAACCTCTGATTCACTCTCCAAAAGCTTACAAGGAAGCTGAGAGCCAGGAACTCAATCCAGGTCTCCACATGATGGCAGGAACCCAATCATTTGAGCCATCATCTGCTTTCTGGGGTCTGTATTAGCAGGGAGCAGAAATCAGGTGCTGTAGATGGCTACTGAACCCAAGCCCTCCAATATGGAGCTAATGTCTTCATCAGCATCTTAACTGCTAAGCTGAACTTCTGAAATTTTTAAAGAGTAGTTAATTAATCTTTAATTAAAATCTTTATTAAAAAATTAATTTCTTTTAAGATTATTCATTTGAAAGGCTGAGTTGGAGAGAAAGGGAGAAAGTAAGACAGAGAAAGATCTTCCATCCACTGGCTCACTCCCCAAATGGCAGCAATGGCCAGGACTGAGCCAGGAACCTGGAACTCCATCTGGCTCTCCCAAGAGACAGCTGAAGTTCTTAATGAAAGTTTTGGATTTTCTTCCAGGAAAAAAAAATGAATAATTTTCATTAACATCTTTATTTTATTAATCAGGTTTTATATTTAAAAGGCACACTCACTAAAGGAGGAAAAGTGAAACAGTTCAGAGAGGCATAAAAGGAAAATGAAATTTTCCTTTGCTTCTACTTTGATTCAACCCCACTCCTCAGGAGTAACCACTATTAACAATTCCTTGAACATACACTACCATTTTAAAATACACACATATCTGTATATGATACATTTGTATTTTAGCTCATATGTAAGCTCATTTTGCACAATAGTACAAGACCAAATGATAATGAAGAATGAAATCATGTCTGTGACTTAAAAAAAAAACAGATCAATTTATTTGAAAGGCAGAGTTTTAGGCATAAAGGGAGAGACAGAGTTCTTTCACCCACTAGTTCATTCAGTATATTCAGTCTGTGATGATCAAAAACATTCCACATATATCTCCAAGGCCATCTTAAGGGTGGACTATCTGAGAGTCACTGCATTAGATGTTTCAATCTTCCTATCAACAGTCACTCATGAGCCATCCCAACGAATGTTCTGGATAGTCACCTATCCTTTGAAGAAAGTATCCTGAAACTTAAAGTGTGTTAGAAAATACTGAAACATCTTTTCTTTAAGTTCCACAAATACTTATTCTATGTAACAAACTGGGGTTTAACACAGAGGTCTTTGGCTTCCAGCAGGAAAGACAGACCTCAGGATTATAACCTTATGTGAGTCAAGATATTGTCCAGATGAGCAGGTTACAAACAAGGATGTTACAGGGTTTGCATTCTCTGTAAATCCTTCTGAACTAGGCATCATGAATGACTGTGTAAGAATTTGCAAAGACTAGAATACAAGCACAAAGTGGTATGCAAACATATTGGAGAAAGATTCTGATTTTGGCATCAGAGAGAAAAAGGCCTTTGTGGAAACCAGAGTATTTTGAGTTGGCTCTTTAAGGATGAGTACAATTTCAAATGTTGAAGAGCAAGAGAAAGGTTTAGAAAGTAAAAGGAAGAGTAGGAGCCAGGGCAGTGGACAGAAGTGTCCAGATCACCTTCAGGGAACAAGTTGCTGCCCTATGTGGTACAAAGGTCAGGTGTGAATCATGGTCAATTCAGGGTAGGGCCCGAGACAGGTGAAGATCAAATTGCTAAATCTTTGAGAAATATGACATATGACTTGCAATCTATCATTAAGCAATTAAACTATAATCCAAGGAATTACAAAATACCCTCACCATTTCTGAGGACTGGAATTTTAATATCTCTAGGAAAGAACTGGTCGATGAGTTCTGCTTTCTGACTTCAAATATGGGAAACTTAAACTCACTTTTGCCTCCAAACATTTATTCCTTCCAAATCCATCAGGGAAAAGACCATCATACATGGTCATCTAGTTTGAACAGCTGCTAATATCTTTTGAACAAGGAGCATGGGCCTTAGGCTGAAAGCCATCTATGGAAATATGAACAGAAAAGGCCTTTGAGAGTAGCCTTTGCATTCAGAGCAGTGATCCTGAGCCCTGGCTGCTCCAGGCAATCACCTGGGGAATTTATGCAAACTCTTGGAATAGGTACAGGCATGTGTAGTTAGAAAACAAAACAAAACAAAACAAAACACTCCCTGTTGATAATGTTGGGCAACCAGGATAGAAAACCACATATTCCCAAATCATTGTTTAACAAAAAGGCCTGGCCTCACACTGAGAAGTATCTGAGAATCCACAAGTCTCCTGAGCACCGTGTGTACAGAATGGGCCAGGAGTTTTATGGGTTTGAGTAGAAAGTTTTCTTCCATAACTTAATTCATATTCTATTTCCTTAACTCTAATCTGAGAAAGTGCAAGCCACACAAACCTAAAGAGAAGAATTAGATGATTACATAGCCAGAGAAGCATCTCCAGCTCCAAACCATTATTTGTAGGGCATTGTGACCCAAGTAAGGTATAATTTTAGTATCATGTTAAGCAGACCAATGAACTTGAGTAAGGAGGATGGGACAAACCAGCGTATATTTATCATTTGATCCTGATGACAACACAGAACACTGGATTCCCCTGAGAACTTATGAGAAAGTAGGTCTATGTGTAACATCTAATTTTTACAGCCACCTGAAATTGTTGTTTCTCTCCCCAAGTGATTTATCTGGCCCCCTCCTGTAAGGAAACATGCAGACCTTCCATTTTTAAATCACTTGCATGAATATTCATTTATCCTTCACTGTCTTAGAAAGCATTCCAAAATCCTTAAAAGTGTCTGCCACCAAGAGATGCAAGTTGCCTTCTGTGCTGCTGATATATTAGAAATTGTTTCTGAAGCACTGAATAGTGACATTGATCTTGTCTCCACTAGCACTGGATTTTCCTTTCAGTCCTGTCACTGATGGCTGACTTGGAAGGCACTGTGAGAGCAGTAATCCACATAGCATAGATCTTTCCAGCTGATATTCAGGAGAGCCTGAAATAATCTCTGTAGGATGACAGGACCAGACTCCTAGTGAGCCTACTGTCCAACTGGGCCTTTTCTCCACAAAGGACAGGAAAAGGAGTCCGTTCCAGACAAATCACTGGGGCTGGTGGTTGTGGTGAGGCTGAGTTCAACCAGGGGGCGCAATCATGGTAAGAGAGAGTGACCAACAAAGGCTGCTGATCTTGCGGATGACAACAAGACAAAGACAGTTCAAGGAGAAAGCTGATGGGAGCCTCAAAGACCTGACACAACACACCTGGTTAATGACAGCTGCTACTTGTCTCTTTCAGGTGATGTGGGATTCAGCATTCAAACATACACTGTGTTGTCTGTGATACTAAATATGTTTGCCAGAGTATCAAGAACCTTACCTAAAGTATAATCATTATTGGAACTGGTAGAGGAAGGGGGTACTCTCATTTATTATTGATTAGTTCACCGCCTTGTCCACAGAATTTGTTCTTTCAGCAAATTTGTTCTGAGAACAGTGTAAGACACAAAAGAATTCCCATAACTACCTTCCTCCCTCCCTCCCTCCCCAACCTTCCTTCCCTCCCCCTTCCATAAGTATGTAAAAATTACCCACTTCATTAGATGCTAATATTAAAATGATAACCCAGACCTTTGTGATATATTCTAGTGCAGGAATTCTTAACCTGGGATCCAGGAATGCTCCTTAAAATCCCTAGGTAAGCTTCAGGGAGTCATTAAACACAGATGGGGGGAAAATCACGTCTTTGTTTTCACTAATCTTTTGAAATTTAGCATTTGATTTGATTGTGAATGTAAGCAACAAGCCAGCACTGAAGATTCCTGTGCCTCTGACACCAATAGAAATTACTGACATTTTCCTATCAATTTGCAATCTTTGCAGATAGTTCAGAAATGTTGACCATGCTCATCAGCACTCAAAAATTATTCTAAGCTTTAGTTCTGCCACTAGATTTTATTCTTTAAGGTGTTAATGGAGAAGGGCATATATGAATATACCACAAACTTGTATGTTAACATTTTGTTGATTTTATTACAGTACAATGAGTTTCATTTACAATCCATGTGTTTGGCTTTATGCACTTAAAAATATTATTCTGAGAAAGAGTCCATAAGCTTCACCATCTGGTGAAGCGAACCTTGGCACAAAATGGTTGTGATTTCTGGTCCTACTAAGTCAGATAGGACTTAAAGAACTAATCTCACAAACATGTACTTACAGACAGTACTAAGAGCACTCAAAACAAAGCCCAGGAGCGTGAGGTGCAAGCAGAGGAGATGTGGTCCCCTGGTCTAGTCTAGTGCCATCACCTGGGAAGCTGCATCCTCTCCTGCAGCTGGGCTGTCCATCAGAAAGGTCGGCTGCATGTCTGAACTCTGCTGAGCTGCATGTGAACCTGGGGAGTACTGCTTCTCTGTCTGCCAACCTAGTTAGGGAATTTTGGGCAAACCACACATAAGGAAGAACAAAGCCTGGATCATCTTAGAGAGCAAAGCTCTTGAAGAAAGTGAACTGGGGTAATGAGATAAAAAAAGAGAGAGAGAGAGAGAGAGAGAGAGAGAGAGAACGCCAGTGGAGGCTTACAGAATACCTAGGGGGACAGGGAGTGTCTCTCCAAGGAGGTTACATTTGTATGGAGGCCGAAAGGAAGAGTTTGGGAGGATGAATCTAACAGACAGGCAAAGGCCCTAAGAGGAAACAAGTAAACACTCAGTTCCCTGGAATTTAAGGACCCAGAGCTCTTAAGTAGTGCTGATTGTGTCCTCCTCATGCCCTATTTTTGAAGAAACAATTCACAGGTTTCAGAAGAGGAAACTAGGGTGTTCTGAGGGTCTGATGAACACAGAGGCAGAACAGAAAAGTGGATCAAGTGCCCAGGACAGGATATGCCCTGACTCTCCAGGTGTAGGGTGCCCTGAAGAAAGTCAGGAGACTCTCCCACGTCTGGACAACCCCAGGCCTTTCCTATCTCAGTCATCACCACCTGCCTTTCACTCCTATGACCAGAGGTCTCTCCCTCATTCCTGGAAGGCATCAACAAATATTTATCGCCCAACAGCGCAGATTCCTATTCCCTTTATTTTCCCCAGGGCCTGGAGCAGTGAAATAACCTATCTATGCAGACAGCTATTTACTCCAAGATACATATCAGTCTTGCTGCCCAAGGCCTCCTGCCATCTCAGGAGTTTTGCTCAGCCTATTTTCCCAGCCAGATCCAGGAGAACTACTTATGCCACCCAACCTTTGACCTCTAGGAAAATCATGCTGTTTCCTGACAAGACAAGACAAGACAAGACAAGACAAGACAAGACAAGACAAGAAAGAGGTAACACCGAAACTCCTATCTGGCAGCAGCCTTTAAGACATTGCTTAGAGCTTGTCACAGCTAGAAGGGGGCTATTAAACTAACTTACAGAAGGGATTCATTGGTAGAAAACTCATCATTTTTAGGGTTATCACAAGGTCATGGAACATTCACCAAGGGCCTATAACAAATGTTAGCTAACTTACTGCACAAATACCGGAAGGGGCATATAAATCATTTTATTGAAAAATGGGCCAATTGCTTCTAGCAGTTTGTCTTTCTTGATACCTCTAAACCTTCACTTGCCTTATTCTTGCTCACAACATCTACACACACACATACTTAGAATGTCAGCAGAAAATCAATGAAGATTTGGCACCTCTTATACAAACCTCACTAATCTCTTTCCTGCATGGTTGTTATGTTCACTTGGTCTTGCAGAACAGCCAACTCAGGTAACTGACTGGTTCTTTCTGGGTTCAATCCTCAGCTTGACCAGCTGGATAAACTTTAACTTTGATTTTTCAAACAGATTCTAAAGATTTCCATTACTGTGGTCTACCATTGTGTGCTTGATCATTGCAATGTTCACAAGGGGAATTTAGGCAGTTGGTGGATTTTTTGTGTTGGGGATTTTTCCTGTTAAAAGAACGCATCACATTTGTGGGCAATGTGATATTTGTGGCCACTATATGCTGGACAAGGGGATATAAACAAACTGTGACTTGAGACTTCTGGGAAAGTATTTTCCAAAGGAAGGGAGCACCCTTCTTCCCTCTTCTTCCTTCCCCCAGACAGGTAAATGAACACAGTGACTGGAGGCTGAGGAGCCACTTGGGTCATGAAGGAGCTCCTGAAAATTGGTGGAAAAACAAGCTGGAGGAAGCCTGGGTTCCTGCTGATGGTGGACTTGCCCTATCAGCCCCAAATTGCCCAACCCAGACTTGGTTTCTATGAGAAGTACCCATTTCTGCCAAGTGTAAGCCACTACTGTCTCAAGTTTCCTGTCCCACACATGTAGTTCAACCTCAACTAACACACACAAGACTATTTCCTTTGTCAAAGAGTATCATCACAGAAAACATGCCACTAATAACCACTGGACCACAGGATTTCCGTGGACCCCTGGCTTCTACCGCTGATGTTTCTCCTACCTGCTGTCAGTTACCTCGCTGGTGTCAGGCATGGCAGGCATGGCAGGCAGATCTGAAATGGCATGAAAAAGAGGAGCAAATGAAGGATTTTCTCACAGGCTTTGCCTTTAAGTGGCCTCATTCTCAAGACTGCCTTACTACCGACTGACACAGATGGGTTGGGTTAAAATTGCCATCGGGAGTCATCCTTCCAGAGAGCTGTCATTTCTGGAGCTTTCAGCTTCCTAGTACCCTTGTCAACCTCCTGGCATGGAACCTGAAAGTGGTGCTGCTCCTACTGCTGCTTCCACTGTGAGATCTGCCTGTCCCTAATACCCTGGTTGAAATTGCTAGCCAAGGCAACCTGCTACCTTGGGACAGAGGCCCACACAAGGCAGGCTTCAGTGGGTGCACGATGAGGACTCTGGGGGAAGTTTTACCTATGAGTCTGGAACTTAAACTCTCAGATTTGATGTCTGCAGAATCCTGAAGCGTTGGACACGGGGTCCAGTTCTTGACTCCAAGGAAATCTCCACTGAGATGATTGGTGACACTCTCCCTAAGACAGTGGTTTGCAGTGTGGATGAGATCATGAACCCTTAGAAAAAGTGATACACCTGTATCACTACCTCCCTTGACCCAAACCACATCTGCTCATGCAACATAAAACTTTGACCACAATTTTATGAGATTCCAGGCCCCTGATGCTCATCCAGAGCTCTCAGGTTAAAAACAAACAAAAAAAAACCTGTCTTTGAATCCTGGAACAGATTTTTAAAAACTGCTGAAATCATCTAATTTCCTCATCCAGATAAATTCCCCACTGCTCCTGAACAGAGTAAACTAGGTGATTTTAGCAATTTCACATGTTCAGGGGCTTTACGAACCACTCTGAGAGAAATGCCACATACCTCTTCCCCAAGTCCCAACATACTCTCCTTTCTTGTTCTGTTTTTTTCCCTCATACAATCAACCATGCTGAACAGCTTATGTGTAGTTTCCTCAACATACCACAGTGCCTCCTTCTGCCCTCTGTCGTCACTCGATACCTCTTCACAGATCACTATCTGTCAAAATATTACTCATTCATTTGGACTTGGGAATAACAGATTTCTCTCTAAAGTTTTCCCTACATCTTCTTTTGTGCACTCAACTTGGCTTTACACATCTGTTGCAGAACACATCACCTTCCACCACAATCATTTGGGCAGCCATATGGGCAGAATATTTGGACCCTTGAAACTGGGGACCATAATGTGCTTCAAGCCTGCTTCTATCTCTTTTTTGCTGTGTGACCTGTGTACATTTCTTACCCTTTCTAGACTTCAGTGCCCTTATTGATAAAATGGATACAACAATAGTCTCATATGATTATGTGAGGATTTAATGAGCTAATCCATGAAATTTTCTTAGCACAGTGCTTGGATATGTTGAAAACATCTAATAAGGTGTTCTTTCTTTTTTTTAAGATTTATTTATTTATTTGAAAGTCAGAGTTAAACAGAGAGAGGAAAGGCAGAGAGAGAGAGAGGTCTTCCATCCAATGATTCACTCCCCAATTGGCCAGAATGGCCGTAACTACAACTGAAGCCAGAAGCCAGGAGCTTTTTCTGGGTCTCCCATGTAGGTGTAAGGGCCCAAGGACTTGGGCCATCTTCTACTGCTTTCCCAGGCTATAGCAGAGAGCTGGATCAGAAGAGGAACAAATGGGACTAGAACCGGCACCCATATGGTATGCCAGCGCTTCAGGCCAGGGCATTAACCTGCTGTGCCATAGCACTGGCCCCTAATAAGGTGTTATTTCTAGTTTGGCTAGTTGTATTCTTTTTTCTCATACCCCCTACCACTTAACCATAAAGGGGTTGAAGGTAGAAGGTGGAGCCTTAGCCTTAGTCATCATTTTACACCTCATAAAACCTAGCTAAAAAAAAAAAAAAAAAAGTTTTCTCTGGTTGGCACATAGTAAATAATCAGCATTTGGTACATGAATAAAAATGAATCATTTATAAAAATTTTATCTAAGAACTCCAGACAGCATTGTAGTCACCCATATTTTATGCATGAGTGAGAGGCCACAGAGAAGTAAGCTGGAAGCTGTACCGAGCCTACAAATCATTCTGGGTCTTGACAAAACATCCTGATTGCAAGTCTTGTCTAATTCCAGGATTTTCATTCTATCATGAAAGACATGCTAGGATTCTCATCTCCAATTACATATTTTTCAGCTATTGGTCAATTATACAGATTTGGCAACTCTTAGGTGATATTGGTGAAGGCTAGAGATGTCTTCCTTGGGATCCTACCAGCTGCCTCCCAATACCGGTCTTCAAGCCCAGGGCCCCAAACATATATACACTCTTATATTTTTATATTTCATGATCTTGATGTCCAATGCCGAGTGGCAATTGGTCTGCAGGATTTTCTTCCCTATAACAAGAGGTGCATGCTTATGTAAAATGACAGAAGAGTATGTCATAGTAAATTATAAAATAATTGTATAAACATGTATAAACAATTTACTAGACTGCTTTTAACCCCATCGCACTAAGCTGACCTTAAAAAAAAACCCGTATCACATAGAAAAGTTGGAAGCAAAACACCACCAACAACAGGTGCCAGGAATAGCATGAGGTCAAGTGAGAAGGACAGATATGAGTTAATCATGGGATGACACCATGAGAGTTTCAGATGGAGTTTCAGATATGGACCCCATGGGATGAGCAGAGCTGCGTTTCTAACACCTACAAAAATGTGGGCTCATTTCTATAGGAGGGAAAGAATGGAACTGAGCTCCCTGCATAAACAAGATATTGCCTAGGGTTTTGAGAGGGATTAAAAAACTCATGATAGGCTGGCGCCGCGACTCACTTGGCTAATCCTCCGCCTGCGGCACCGGCACCCCGGGTTCTAGTACCAGTTGGGGCGCTGGATTCTGTCCTGGTTGCTCCTCTTCCAGTCCAGCTCTCTGCTGTGGCCCAGGAAGGCAGTGGAGGATGGCCCAGGTCCTTGGGCCCTGCACCCGCATGGGAGACAAGGAGGAGATACCTGACTCCCGGCTTCAGTTCAGCACAGTGTGCCAGCTGTAGTGGCCATTTTGGGGGGTGAACCAATGGAAAGGAAGACCTTTCTCTCTGTCTCTTTCTCTATAAAAGGAAAAAAAGAGTCATGGTAGCCAGTATATAGGATACAAAACAATGAATTGTATATGGGGTCAGTGTTGTAGCATAGCAGGTAAAGATGCCACCAGTGGTTAGTTTCTTGGCTGCTCCACTTCTGATCCAGCTCCCTGCTGATGCGCTGAGAAAGCAGAGGAAGCTGGTCTACATCCCTGATCCCTGCTACCATCGTGGGAGACCTCCCAGCCCCTGGCTTCAGTCTCGCCCAGCACTGGCCATTGTGACTATCTGGGGAATGAGCCTGTGGGTTGGAAAATCTCTTTCTCTCTCTCTCTGTCTCCCTCTCTCTGTAACTCTGAATTTCAAATAAATAATTTTTTTAAAAATGTAATGTATATGAGTGAAATTGACATCTTGAGATCTGATTATTGCTTACAATCCTTGTCTATACTCCTAAAGAATAGTAGTCTTCCTACTTCCTACTTGTTGAATTCTTTATTTAGTTGAGGATTAAGCTTGTGATTATAAAGTAAATTGAAAGTATGCCATCACAAAAAATTAAAAGAGAAATAAGAGAAGAAGAAAGAGGGTAGGCAGGAGGGAGGAAGGGAGGATGGGAAATAGTATGTTCTTAAAAACGTATGTATAGGAGTCCAAAGATGGCAGTATAGCAACAGGACCATCTGAGTCATGCAGGGCAAAATAGACAGTTAAAAAGGAGAGAGTATACACGTCGGAGATAGAGCAGTGGGAAATTCGCAACAAGAAGCCCAGGAGACCAACAGAGACTGGGCAGTCCCTGCTGAAGAAGCAAATAAGAAACGGAAGCAGCAGAGGCATGGTGGAGACTCAGCTCCGGGAGGCTGGCACCAGCCCCCAGCAGACCAGGTTAGATGGGACATCACAGGTCCTCGGAACTGCTTGGCGAACAGCATTTGAAGTTCCACATGGGAAAAAATAGAAGGCATAGAGGAACAAACAGAGAGGCCAGATGACCCCCCTGCCCAGGTATGTCTCCCCTCCCCCCAACCAGACCTGCAGCTGGCTGGGAGAAGCCATATGGTTTGTTTACATTTTTTAACATAAACCATGGTTCTCTCAACAGTCTCCTAATACAGGTCTCCCCGTATTACTTGATCAGGTGATACTATATGAAATTGCCATCTTGTAAGTCAAAAACAATCCAGAAATGCCAGTTTCACAGGGTCCAACCTAATATTTCTTCCTATTTGATTTTCATACCAGAGGTAGAATTACCTTTTCATAATGCAAATTTTATTATATTGCACTTCACCCATACTTAAACCTTTATGACATTCCTACTGTTCTTAGCAAGTCCTACACTTCCATTTGACTCCTACCTTCCTCTCCAGCAGCATGACCCCTGTTTCTCTCCATGACCTCCTGAATTTCTTCTAAAACTTTGTGTTCTTCACGTTTTCTCTTCCTACAGAGCCTTTGCATAAGCAAAGTGCCTGGGATGTTCTTTTACCCCAATTCAGTCGTCCAACTTCTTACCTTCAGATCTTATCTCCAGCAGTGTTCCTCAGGAGAGCCTTCCCAGACCTCCTGGCCTTATCAAGGGCCTCATCACACATCCTCTTATCATGCAGGTCCTTTCCTTTATGGTACAGTCCTGTGTGTGATTATATGATTTATGTCTGCCTCCTTCGCTAGGACTGTAAGACTCAACGGGAATTGAGTCTGTCTTCCCTTATCATTGTGTCCCCAGCCCAATGTCAAACACAGAGTTAAGTGTTTAACATGTTTTTGAATAAATAAAGTGTTTAAAACTATGGAATGTAAGAGTGGAGAGACTGAACACAGGGTGACCTGTACAGACTGGGACAGTTGTCCTGCAGTAGAGGATGAGGGCCTGAAACTAACACAGGTTTTTCCTGCTACCTTGGCTAATCTCCTGAACATTACATCTTTTTCTCTACAGCATTGTACAAGCAAAGAAACAAGGCATATCAAATAACTTGTGTAGCAAGCCACATAATAGGAGATCTAACATGCTGATCTACATTATTTGACTCCAAGTGTAATTCTCTTTCTATTAAAAAAAAAAAATGAGGCAAGCAGAGGAGAGAGTAAGGAGCCCAGGAAGGAAAGCCAGGATCTCCAATGACTTCAGACACTTGGAAGATAATGTAAAAGAAGCCAGAGCTGAGATAAAACAAAGTGTTGGAAACCACGCAAAGCTAGAAGAGCTATGCCCAATTAATTCTCACTGTTCCTTTTTGTTGATGCATAGGAATACAGGCCCACTATTTGTAGGTTGTCTATTTTTAAAAAGAAGTTCAAACCTGAAATTTTGTGTGAAATCTTTCTGATTTTAAAAGATTTGATCACATGGTACATGTCTGAAGGAGGAATGTGATCTATGGATACCAATTTGCAACCCTCCCACTACTTGAAGAAGAGATGAGCAGAAAAGATGCACTGTTGGCAGATACCCACTATGCACGTATCTTGCATGAAAAGCATGTGAATAGTCTCTCATAAATAATCTTAGCAATAACTGTCCAGCTTAAACTTTGATGAGTCCAGGTATCTGAGAAGCTAGGATCGGTTAATCTATAATGGACTTTATGGCTCCAAAGTCACTATGTTCTGTTAAAGCAAATAAACAACAAATGAGCCAAAGGATAAACATTCATCACATCCTATAGACATGGGCAACGAACTCCAATGGCCACTGTTGAGAATGTATAGATTACTGAGTACATTATTTTCCTTTCAAAGAAAATATAGCCTGGAGATAAGAAGATAACAGCCCTTAACTTGATTCAAATTCCATTATGATATTGTAGCCACTTTTAGTACATCAAATATTATGGGAAAGTTCATCTTTATCTCTGGGTTCTTTCCCTAGTATTTCTCATTGACGGGATAAAATGATGTCACCAACTGTTTTTACAAAAGAAAAACTGTAATAAAATGAATATTTACTTTTCAGTTTCAGGTTTTTTTTTTGTTTTGTTTTGTTTTGTTTTGTTTTTGACAGGCAGAGTGGGCAGTGAGAGAGAGAGACAGAGAGAAAGGTCTTCCTTTGCCGTTGGTTCACCCTCCAATGCCCGCCGCAGCCGGTGCGCTGCGGCCAGCGCACCACGCTGATCCGATGGCAGGAGCTAGGAGCCAGGTGCTTTTCCTGGTCTCCCATGGGGTGCAGGGCCCAAGCAGTTGGGCCGTCCTCCACTGCACTCCCTGGCCACAGCAGAGAGCTGGCCTGGAAGAGGGGCAACCGGGACAGAATCCGGCGCCCCGACCGGGACTAGAACCCGGTGTGCCGGCGCCGCTAGGCAGAGGATTAGCCTAGTGAGCCGCGGCGCCGGCCCCAGTATCAGTTTTTCTAATTCTGGACAGGGGAGGAGGAAATGATATGTAGAAAAACTTCACAAATTTTCTCAACTTGTCCTGTTCCACATAAATATCTCAAAAATTATTGTGGTCTTTTTTCCTATAGCATTTATTTATTCAATTAAATCCTTAGCAACTCAATACCATAACCTTTAAGATAGTTCTTTTTTGGAGCATATTCCTGGACTGTGGTCTTAGAATTTCTCTTAAGCTCCTCTGTAATTTAAAAAGGCAGCAGAACCCAGTTGGAAAACTCAGCAACAACCTTCACATGTTGCTGGATATTGGAAAGAGGAATCCTTTGATCACTGTCCTAAAGAGTTTTATACTTAGTACATCACTCTTTTTTTTAAGGTTTATTTATTTATTCAGAAGGTAGAGAGTTACAGAGAGGGAGAGAGAGAAAGGTCTTTCATCCACTGGTTTACTCCCCAAATGGCCACAATGGCCAGACCTCAGCTGATCTGAAGCCAGGAGCCAGGAGCTTCTTCCAGGTCTTCCATGTGGGTGCAGGGCCATCTTCTATTGCTTTGCCAGGCCATAGCAGAGAGCTGGATCAGAAGTGGAGCAGCCGGGACTTGAACAGGTATCCATATGGGATGCCGGCACTGCAGGCAGTGGCTTTACCTGCTACGCCACAGCACCGCCCCCAGTACATCACTCTTTCATTAGAGAGGCTAACTATTAGAACAGATAACCACATGTTTTAGCAGAATTTATAATTTGTTGCTCCTACAACCATTCAGTGCACATTGGTAAGGTCGAGGAAAAAGAAGTTCTGCTCCACAGAGTCCATCAGGGACTAAGGGTTCTTCTATTCTGGGAGTCCACCATCCTTTTAGTCCAGGGATTAGCAAATTTTCTTGGTGTTAAGCCACAAAGTAAATATTTTAGGATTTGAGGGCTCTGTGGTCTCTGTCACAATTTTGCACCTCTGCCATTGTAGCACAGAAGCAGCCATAGACAATGTGTAAATGAATGGACACTGCCACGTTCCAACACAATCATATTTACAAAAACAGGCAGCAGTCTGGATTTGGCTCTAGTTGGCCGACTTATTTTTAGGTTCTTGTCCTCCTCTGTATTGAGCCAGTGGGTAGAGAAAGAGCAAGCACTGTGAAAGAGACACAGGTAAAATTCCCATCTTCCATGACTGTCAGGGAATTATATTAAACAACATTTGTAGTGCACCTCATGCAAAGGTCAGGATATAGGAGTTGCTCAATAAATGGCAACTGTCATCATCTTTTAAATACAGGAATAGTTACCTTTGGTATTTACAGGGAAAAGCAGACAGTTAATGGGGGAAATCAGGAAAGGTAGCTATAGTTCAATCCCAGTGATAGGACAGGATTTTAACAAACAAAAGTGGAAGAACAGCATGCGCAAACCTGTAGTGGCAGGAAAGCATTGTGGGTTGAGCAAGCACCTATAGTTCAATTTGGCCATAACACAAGGATAAGTTTGGAAAGCTAAGGATATTTAAATTCCAGGTTTAAAGTTTGCATATTCAGGAGCTATAGGGAGCCACTGAAAATTGTTGAGAAGTACATATGTAAGTCTTGTACTACAAAAATGCATTTGTAAATTCATTTGCATCACAATGTTTTTGAACACAGTGTAAGCAATGGGAGTTACAGTCTCACACTGGCCCACAGAATCTGCTTCTCAGGTGTTTATAACCTCCCATTATCTGTAGAGGAGAATTTCTATGCCCAATATGCCCAGAAAATTATTCCATTATAGAACTGTTTAAATGTTGCTCTGATTATCATTGTCTTGATCTAAAATGAGCTTTCCTAGGATAAGTTCCTCAGTTAACACATAGAGTGATTTATATCCTCTTATATGAAATTCCTGGAAGAGTTTGCCATAACAAAATACAGACTCAACTTTTTGCCAACACATTTGCATCCTGGGAGAGGATTTGCATAAAGGTGGAACCATGGAGTCAGAAGCATATTTAGTGAGGCCTTCATTTCCAGATCCCTAAAAAGAACTACTTATCCCTAATTGATGCAAACCTGTTGGGCTTATTTGTCAGAGCCCATCTGTGTTGAAAACATTGACTTTGGCTTTTGCACAGAAATCCCTACTTCCACCTGCTGGTGAAGAAATCTGTTCTGACATTCAAGAATGGTCTACCTAAATTGCAATTGAGAGGAAAGTCTCAAAATTAGGGTGATTCAAGGCCAGTGCCTCATTCTGAACATTTGATGGGTGCAGTTATTTCTCCATTCATTTATTCCACCCATAGTTATGAGAGCCTGCTGTGTGAAAGATACTCTTCTGGTACCAGAGGCAGTAGAAGGAGTTCATGAGAATCAGACCTGGAGCAGTCGCTGTCTTCCAACATCACAATTTTATGGGAGTATATCCTGGTACAGGTCAAAGTGGAACACAGGAAAATAAGCACTTAAAACTGTTGATGGGATCAGAAAAACTTTCTAAGAGATAGTATCTGAGCTGGGACACTAAAAATAAATAGAAGCTTTAGAGAGAATGGGAGGATGGCATCTCAGGCAGAGAAACTCCAGTCCTATTTCAGAAGAAACAGATTATTCCAAATTTGGTATTTATCATTTCCTTGCATATTTTGCATAATCCTACTACATATGTAGATTTTCTTTAAATATAGCATTGGTTGGCCTGCTTTTAAGAATTACATACATGAGGTCATAATATCCCCTAAAAATGCATGTAATGTCCAGTGATGGTCCCTGTCAACCTAATATCTATTGCCTCTTCAACATGCTTTAGTGCTTTTATGCATTATCTCTCTGTGCTGCCTTCTGAGTGGATTCTTCAGTATTACCTTCCATTTTATTATTAATTCCCCTTACATATATGAAGTTTTGTCATATGATTTTGTGTCTGTATCATGTTTTCCGTTTTGCAAGCTTTCTAATTCATCCTTCTTCATTTCAGAAGTAATTCCTATTACTTTTGCTTTATGATTCCTTAATTTTATGCCTTCCTTTTTCTCTTGAGTATTTTAAACACATGTAAATAAAAGTATAAAAGTCTACTTTTTAAAGATGTAATTACCTATTTGAAAGGCAGAATAACAGAGAGAGAGAGGTTTTTCTGTTTGTTTGTTTGTTTTTAGTTTTTATTTAATGAATGCATTTTTTCATAGATACAACTTTAGGAATATAGTGGTTCTTTCACCCTTACCTCCACCCCCCACCCCTGCTCCCATCCCACCTGCCAAGAGAGAGATCTTTCAGGGGTTCACTACCCAAATACCTAGAACAGCGGGGCTGGGCCAGGCCAAAGCCAAGAGCCAAGAACTCCATCTGAGTCTACCACATGGGTGGCAGGGGCCCCAGCAATTCGGACTGTTTTCCCAGGTACATTAGCATGAAGATGAATCGAAAAAATAAGTGAATCTCAGGCCAGCATTGTGGTGTAGTGGGTAAAGCTACCTCCTGTGGTGCTGGCATCCCATATGGGCACTGGTTCAAGACCCAGCTGTTCTACTTCCAATCCAACTCTCTGCTATGGTCTGGGGAAGCAGTAAAAGATGGCCCAAGTCCTTGGACCCCTGCACCCACATGGGAAGCTCCTGGTTCCTGGCTTCGGATAGGTGCGGCTCCGGCCATTGTGGCCATCTGGGGAGTGAACCAGCGGATGGAAGACCTCTGTCCTTTGTCCTCTCTCTCTCTCTCTCTCTGTGCCTCCCCTCTTTCTGTGACTTTCAAGTTAAATCTTAAAAAAAAAAAAAAAAAAAAAAGAAGTGAAACTCAGTCCCATGATATGGGATATGGTCATCCCAAGTGGAGGCTTAACCCCTTGTGCTATAACACTCACCTAAGTCAAGGTCTTTGTTAAGCTAAATTAATGCAATTAAAGTTTCACAATGCCTTTGGCACATTCCCTCCCACTCAGGAAAGTGATTATGGAACAGGAGACTTCTCTGAGACAGGAATAAACATAGTCTTTACACAACCTTTCATTACTTGTAATTCATATAACCATCTCTCCTAAAACAAGAATTTTAGCTATACTTATTGTTTCCGTTAAACAATATCTAAAGAAAATATGGTAAAATGTTAAGATTTTTTAGGGTGGCATGATGAGTACCTGAGAATTCATCTTGAAAATTTATTACAAATTAATCTGATCTAAAATGAATTCATGTCTTTTCTTCCATTGGATTCCTTTACATATTAACAGTTATTAATATGAAGATTTATTTTATTTTGAGAAGCAGAGATCTAGTGACAGAGAGGCAAACTTCCAATTCACTGGATCACCCCCCCCAACTGCCCGTAACAGTAAAGACTTGGTCAGGGCAAAGCCAGGAGCCAGGAACTCAATCAAGGTTTCCCACTTGGATGGCAGGAATCCAGTCACTTGAGCTATTACCTGCTGCCTTCCGGGGTCTGCACTTGCAGAAAGCCAGAGCTGGGTATCAAACCAGGCACTTCCACGTGGAGCATGACGGTCTTAACCTACCTCTTCTCTTCTAAGCCAAATGCCACCCCTGGGGCTTATTTTATGTTGAAAAGATTTTGTTTTTATTTTCTCCTTTTTCCTTCTTTGCTTTCCCTTATTCTAGGAATTTCAAGGTTGCCTTTTTGTTTTTTTTTTTTTTTAGTTTCTGCCGTCTTCTTTCTTTCTTTCTTTTTTTTTTAGAAAAATTTTATTTAATAAATATGAATTTCAAAAGTACAGCTTTTGGATTATATCGGCTTTTCCCCCAATAATCACCCTGCCACCTGCAAACCATCCCATCTCCTAATGCCTCTCCTATCTCATTCTTCATTAAGATTCATTTTTAATTATCTTTATATACAGAAGATCAACTTAGTATATACCAAGTAAAGATTTCAACAGATTGCACGCACATAGACACACAAAGTGTAAAGTACTGTTTGAATACTAGTTTTACCGTTGATTTGCATAGTACAACACATTAAGGACAAAGATCTTACAAGGGGAGGAAGTACACAGTGACGTCCGTTGTTGATTTAATAATTGGCACTCTTATTTATGATTTCAGTAATCACCCAAGGCTCTTGTCATGAGCTGCCAAGGCTATGGAAGTCTCTTGACTTCACAAACTCCGACCTTATTTAGACAAGGCCATAATCAAAGTGGAAGTTCTCTCCTCCCTTCAGAGAAAGGTATCAAGGTTGCCTTTACCTTTGCCCCATATTCCAGTCCAGAATACAACCTCACAAAGACAATTTAAAGATACCTAAGGGTAATAATTAATATCTTGAGTCCCATTCTAGCTTCAATAAGCAAACCTGTATCCAGTCCTCCAACTCCCATAGAACATTCTGGTAGCAAGCTGCTGCCTGCTTCCAAACCCAGAGTCAGGCAAGCCCACTCCTACTTCATGTCTTATATATAAGAATTCTTGTCTAGGGCCCGGCACAGTGACACAGTATCCTGCGGCACCGGCATCCCATACGGGAGCAGGTTCTAGTCCTGGTTGCTCCTCTTCCTATCCAGCTCTCTGCTACGGCATGGGAAAGCAGTAGTGGATTCTCCAAGCACTTGGGTCCCTGTACCCACGTGGGAGACCTAGAAGGAGCTCCTGGCTTCAGATCAGCCCAGCTCCAGTTGTTACAACCATTTGGGGAGTGAAGCAGCAGATGCAAGATCTTTCTTTCTGTCTCTCCCTCTCACTGTAACCCTATTTCTCAAATAAATAATAAATAAAATTTTTATTAAAAAAAGAATACTGGCCGGCGCCGCGGCTCACTAAGCTAATCCTCCGCCTAGCGGCGCCGGCACACCGGGTTCTAGTCCCGGTCGGGGCGCCGGATTCTGTCCCGGTTGCCCCTCTTCCAGGCCAGCCCTCTGCTGTGGCCAGGGAGTGCAGTGGAGGATGGCCCAGGTGCTTGGGCCCTGCACCCCGTGGGAGACCAGGAAAAGCACCTGGCTCCTGGCTCCTGCCATCGGATCAGCGTGGTGCGCCGGCCGCAGCGCGCCGGCTGCGGCGGCCATTGGAGGGTGAACCAACGGCAAAGGAAGACCTTTCTCTCTGTCTCTCTCTCTCACTGTCCACTCTGCCTGTCAAAAAAAAAAAAAAAAAAAAAAAAAAGAATACTTATCCAATTTTTTCATCATTCTATGTTAAGGTGAACCATACAAAGTCTCTAAAATTTGACAATTTTAACATCTCAAAATTGCAATTACGGAAGGTTCAATTTAACATTTTTTTCTTTCTTCTTTTATATTTCATCTGTAACATCTGTATTTGAGAGCAGAAGGAATGTGTCAAAATATGAATTTACTGTTCCAATTTGATCAAAAGTCTCCTCTCCCTTGAAAGAGAATTCTCAGTCATAATTGAGTTAGAAGTTGACTAACAGAAAAATAAGCAAGGAACATGAAGCATTCTTTAGGCCAGAGAGAAGGATCAGGGAAAGAAATAAGGAGATTATCACAGGAAGGAAAAACAATGGAGCAGAAAACAGCCAGGATTGAAATGGGGAGCAAGATGGGATTAAGAGAATCAAGAGCACCCTATTAGAGAAGTCACTGGAACATGTGCTTCTGGAGGCCAGTTCAAGAAGTGGATGGAGGGTCCAGGAAAAGGAATAATAAGCTTATACATCAGAGGATTACAAAGAAAGTAGTTTTAACCTAACCTCCAGATTGCCCAGAGAAACTGTCAGAAAGGTTCTTGTGTTTCCAAGTGGGCTCAAGAAGTCAAAACTCTGATAGTCTGTCATGGTTGACACTGTACCCTTCTGCGGCGTGTGTGCCTGTGATGCTGCTTGCTGTAAAGGGGTTATTCTGACCTTCTCTGAAAGACAGGCAAGGAGACTGTGTGTGGTGTTAGTGATTCACCCAGAGGAGAAGCCCTGGAAAGGAGTATGGGACAGAACCATGGTCAAGAGAAGAGAAATCTGGTCTGACGGTCCACCATGGGAGTGATGGCTAAGAAACAGCAATGAGAGCTGATTGTCTGAAATGTGATCATGATTCAGTGCTGAATGTCCTATCAATCAGTATCTCAAACATGCAAAAAATAGAGGCCTTTATTTTGTTTCATAGAAGCATCATGATAATGACTGTGCTTCTCATATACAATGATAAAAACATGTGAGCAATGTCTTTTTTCCCTCCCTGCCCCATCAGAAATGCATAATCACATGCCACACTTATTTTATTATCTGGGTTAGTTAGCATCATTATCTCAATTTTCTTTCCATTCACACTCTTTCTTTTTAAAATTTTTATTTATTAACTTTCGTTTTACTTGAAAGACAGAGCTCTTCCATCTCCCAGTTCATTCCCCAAATGCTTGCAACAGCTATGACTGGGTCAGATTGAAACCAGGTGCCCAGCACTCAATCCAGGTCCCCCACATGGATGGCAAGGACCTAAGTATTTGAGCCACTGGCTACTGTCTCTAGTATATGCATTAGCAGGAAATCTGACTTGGAAGCAGAGGCGGGACTTGAACCCAGCCACTCAGAGACAGTATGTGGGCAACCAAGCTGCATCCCAACTGTTGCACCAAGCACCCACTCCACATACAATTTTCTTTTTTTTTTCTGTTTATATTTATTTATTTATTCTGACATAGTTATAGAGAGAGATAGATGGAAAGAGGTCTTCCATTCACTGGTTCACTCCCCAGAAGGCCTCAACAGCCAGCACTGACTGGTCCAGATTGACACCAGGAGCTTCAGTCCCCCACATGGATGGCAGGGACCCAAGCACTTGGGCCATCCCCCACTGCTTTTCCCAGGCCATTAGTAGAGAGCTAGATCAGAAGTAGAGGAACCGGGACAGAACTGGTGCCCGTTTGGGATGCCAGTGTTGCAGGCAGCAGCTTTACCTGCTCTGCCATAGCACCAGTCTCCACATACTTTTCTTGAGCAAACAGAAGGATAAGCTCTTGGCACTGGGGAGTGTCTGTCATATACAAGTCAGTAAGCCAGACTCAGAAATTCCTTTGTGTGTCAACTTCTAACAACTTTAAACTCACCTGTAAATGAAACCAAACACTTGGTGACTGTACTTGACTTTGCAGGACTGGTATTCTGATAACCTTGTTGGTTACCATGAAGAAACTACCATGAAGAAAGCAGAAATTCTAACAACTGAATTCTGCCCACTTCTCCCTTCCAATGAATAGAGAAGAAGAGGCAAAGCCTCTGGCATCTATGGTACCAGTGACATCTGCATTCCCAGCAAACACACTCCCTCTTCTATTCCAGGCATTCCCACATCTGGAGATTGAAAAACTATTTTCAGACCTGATTATAAAATACCTTCAAAGATTTTGTGCTTGGATAAGTTGTCTGAATGGAGGTAAATGAAATTCTTCTTATAGACTCAGTTTAGCTCCTTGTCATCCAGATGCCAAATCATCTTGTAAGAAATATGAGGGTTAAAATATATATGTGACTACTTTTGGGGCCTGGCACTGTGACACAATAGGTTAATCCTCCACCTGCGGTGCCAGCATCCAATATGGGTGCTGGTTCTAATCCCGGCTGCTCTTCTTCCCATCCAGCTCTCTGCTATGGCCTGGGAAAGCACTAGAAGATGGCCCAAGTCTTTGGGTCCCTGCACCCACGTGGGAGACCCAAAAGAAGCTCCTGGCTCCTGGGTTCGGATCAGCGCAGCTCCGGCCGTTGCAGCCATTTGAGGAGTGAACCAGCGAACAGGAGACCCTACTCTCTGTCTCTCCCTCTCACTGTCTGTAACTCTACCTCTCAAATAAATAAATGCAATCTTTAAAATATATATGTATGTGACGACTTTTTATTTCTCGTGTGAAATCTCTCCTGTTGCCTTGGAGTTGCATCTCATACATCTTACCTTTTGCATGCTAATTGGTTGCATTTTCTTATTAGAATCATTATGCATCAACTCTGGAAGTCCAAGGACAGCATAACAGTTTAGTATGGTGTGGAAGAAAGGACACGGGGTTTTTTCCTTAGCCTCTTTGGAGCTCAGTTTATTCATCTGTCCAGTCAGAGACTGAAAATTGTAAATGGAAACTCTAAGTTGCTATCGCATTTTATCACTATTTTTGTTATACCAGAATCATAGAGTGATGGGGCAGGAAGGGACACTAAGAATGAAATAATCAAGGGCCAGTGCTGTGGCATAATAGGTAAAACCACAGCCTGCAACACCATCATTCCATATGGGCTCTAGTTAGTTTCCTGGCTGCTCCACTTCCAATCCAGCTAATATGCCTGGGAAAGCAGCAGCAGATGACCCAAGCGTTTGGGTGCCTGCCACCCACATGAAGCTCCTAGCTTCAGGAAGCAAGAATGAAGCTCCTGGCTCCCAGCTTCATCCTAGCCCAACCCTGGCCATTGCAGCCACTTTGGGGAGTGAACCAGATGATGGAAGATATCTCTCTCTCTCCCTCCCTCCCTCCCTCCCTCTCTCCCTCTCTGATTTTCAAATAAAGAACTAAATCTTAAAAAAAAAGAAAGAATTAATTAGTTTGGCTTCAAGAGCTAAGGGAACAGAGACCAAAGGGACCAGACTAAATGACCTACTCACAGAAATACAGCTCTGTGGGGGCAACTCCAACTTTGACTCTGCATCCTCAGGTACTCTCTTCACTACATGGGACATGCAGATAAAAGGAGAGAGAGAAGCTGGCTGCCAGCTGAGTATCTTAGAGAGTAGTAGAGACTGTGGGGAAATGGAAATGAACCTGCCCTATCAGGAGAAGACAGCTGATACTTGTCTCCAGGAAATGTTTGCCATATCTGGGTAGAGGCCAAGGATTGTCAGAAACTCCCATTTTTCTCTAGAAAAGTAAGCAATCTAGACTTTTTAAACCAGGTTTTTAAATAACACTTTTAGTTACTCATTTTATTTTATTTGAAAGGCAGAGAGGAGAGGGAGAGAGATCACCCATCAGCTGATTGACTCTCCAAATATCTTTAAATGCTGGGACTGGGCCAAGCATAGCCAGGAGCCTGGAACTCAGTCTGGATCTCTTATGTGGGCAGCAGGGACCCAAGCACCTGAGTCATTACCTGCTGCCTCCCAGGCTGTGCATTATCAGGAAGCTGGAATTTGGAGCAGAGCTAGGACGCAAACCCAGGCACGCTCATATGGAAAATGGGGTCCTAAATGGTGCCTTAACTGCTGTGGCAAACACCTACCTCTAGATGTTTTGTTATGTGAAAATATGTCTCAATTTTTAAATATTATGTTAATTTCTAAAATAATGTGTACTGGCCAAACAATATATCCAAGCAGCCCATGGTTTACCAGTTTGTGAACTCTGATCCACAGGGACTAGGATCTGAATATGTTCCTCCAAAATTCCTGTTGAGACACAACCCCCATTTTGGTGGTACAAAGAGGTAGAGACTTCAGGGATGAGATTAAGTCATCAGGACTCTGTCCCCTGATTGGGGACTAGTGCCCTTATAAAGGGTTTGAAGGGACTGTCCTTGCCCCTTGTCCCACATGAGGACACGGCAGAGGCCATGTTACAGAAGCAGAGAGCAAGCCTTCAGCAGGCACCAAATCTCCTGGTACCTTCACCTTCGACTTCCCAGCCTCCAGAACTATGAGAAGTAAATTTGTATTATCTACAAATCACCCAGTCTAGGGCAGTTTCTTATGGTGACTCACATAGACTAATGCAGCAGGGAAACTTTCAAACTCCTTCTTCATGAAGAAATTTCTTTCTCATGAAGACATTTCACAATCTGGTCCTCACTTCTTTCTCCAGCTCACTTCCTCTCTTCCCTTGCCTTGTGCGGAGTTTCCAGATGCACTGAATGGCTGTGGTTCAACAAAGTCACCCACCAACTCCTGCAAGTGTGCCCATGGATTCTCTCTCTTACCGTGGTCCCTTGCTCATGCTATACCCTATACCTCCATGTTCAAACTTCTTTTCAGATCGTCTGGATATTATTTCCACCAGGTCTCCGATCAGCCCCCACACCATACACACACACCACAACCACCCACATGCATTCTCACAGCATCTTACACATCTTATCCCATTTACCTCACAATTTTAGTGCAAGTACATGTTTTATATATTTTGTTCCAATTTCAGCTAATGTCGAATTGAAATTAAACTCATTCTTGCTCAGAAGTGACAACTGATCTCCCGTCCTAAACCTCACTCTGCTTCCAGACTGGTCTCTGATTCTAAGTACTACTGATCTGCAGGAGGAGATGCTGACATTTTCTCTCCCCAGTAGGATGGCTTCCTGGAGGACATGCTCCCCAGGCTCCCAGGTGACTTCACCTCTTCTCTTGGTGTGGAAGGCACTCAAGTGTATCCTGAGAGCAGCCCTGCAAATAGCACAACTTTCCAACCTTTATAAAAATTACTTCCCAAAAACTCTGCTTCCATCAACAAAGATATTTCATTTTCAATTTTAAAAATGTCTTTTTTGGTCCTAATATGCAAAAAGTCAAAATCAGAAGATCAGACATATTCTTCATTACATTTAGGACATATATGTTCATTACCACTAATGTTTACAAGAAAAAGAGATTTGACAAAAAAAAACCTTCAAGTAGTTCACAATTCACAATCTATGTACTTTACTTTGTAAAAAAAAAAAAAAGTTTATCTGGGGCCAACATTGTGGCTCAGCAGGTAAAGCCTCTGCCTACAATGCCAGCATCCCATATGGGCTCCACTTTGTGTCCCAGCTGCTCCACTTCCTAACCAGCTCTCTGCTTATGGCCTAAGAAAAGCAGCAGAAGATGGTCCAAGTGTTTAGGTCCCTGCCACCCAAGTGGTAGACCTGGACAAAGCTCCTGACTGTTGGCTTCAGCTGGTCCAGCTCTGGCCATACCAGCCATCTAGGGAGTGAACCAATGGATGAAGATCTGTGTGTGTGTGTGTGTGTGTGTGTGTGTATCTCCCTCTCCCTCTGTAATTCTCACTTTCAGATACATAAATACATTTTTAAAAAATATTATTTCACTACTTAGAAGCCAGGGTGACAATAAGAGAGAGAGAGAGAGAGAGAAAGGTAGAGTGGGATCTTCCATCTGCTGGCTCTTTCTTTCCCAAATGCCTGCAATGGCCAGGGCAAGGCCACACTGAAACTAAGAGCCAGGAGCTTCACCCAGGTCTCCCATGTGAGTGGCAGGGGCCCAAACACTTGAGTCAACATTTGCTACCTCCTAGGATACACTTCCCCAAAGGGCTACAATGACTGGGACTGGGCCAGCCAAAGTCAGGAGCCAGAAGCTTCATCCAGGTCTCTCATGTAGGTGCAGGGGCCCAAACACTTGGGCCAACATCCCATGGTTTCCCAGGCACATTAGCAGGAAGCTGGATCAGAAGTGGAGTAGCTGGGATTCAGACCAGTACCCATTTGGGTTGCTGGTGCTGTAAGCTGTGGCTATAGCTTGCTAAACCATAGCACCAGTCTCTGTACTTTACTTTTAAAATACTGCTTTTGGGGCTGGCACTGTGGCATAGTGTGTAAACCCACCGCCTGCAGTGCTGGCATCCCATATGGGCACCAGTTCGAGTCCAGCTGCTCCACTTCCAATCCAGCTTTGCTATGGCCTGGGAAAGCAGTAGAAGATGGCCCAAATCCTTGGGCCCCTGCACTGCACCTATGGAAAGAAAACAAGGCTCATCATAGTTAAGTAATTATACAATTAGCAAGTGGCAGAACTGGACTGTAAACCAAAAATGGAAGTTCCACCAGCCTCTCTCTTTGTAGTATAACCATCAATTCCTGCCAATCAGAGCACCTGCAGGAATTAGTGAAGCTTTGGGGCCATAGGTTTATATGGAAACAATAGACAAAAGGAAATCTTTATTGATCTTAAGTTATAAGTAATGCCCTGTGCTAGTATTTTGAAGACTAAGAGGCACAGGGATTAACACAACTTTGTTCCTTATCTCCAAAGGTTTATACAGAAAGATAACTAGGTAAACAAACTAAAATTAAAAGAAATTTATGCATAGAGGTTTAAAAAAGTGACTCGAAACAGAAAAGGTCATAGCTTAGGAAACCAGAGAAAACTCAACTGGCATTTGAGATGGGTCTTATAAAAAACAAGGGACACAATAGGTAGAAATGGAAAAAGGCCAGCGCCACGGCTCACTAGGCTAATCCTCCGCCTGTGGCACCGGCACACCAGGTTCTAGTCCCGGTTGGGGCGCCAGATTCTGTCCAGGTTGCCCCTCTTCCAGGCCAGCTCTCTGCTGTGGCCAGGGAGTGCAATGGAGGATGGCCCAAGTCCTTGGGCCCTGCACCCCATGGGAGACCAGGAGAAGTACCTGGCTCCTGCCATCGGATCAGCAGCGCGCTGGCTGCGGCGGCCATTGGAGGGTGAACCAACGGCAAAGGAAGACCTTTCTCTCTGTCTCTCTCTCTCACTGTCCACTCTGCCTGTCAAAAAAAAAAAAAAAAAAAAAGAAATGGAAAAAGGCAGTTTCTCTCCTTGTGTAAAGAGTAGTGTAGCCAAAATTCAGAACACAAAGTGCATAGAATGTGCTAGAGAATTAGAAAGTAGTGGCATGTGCCTAGAGAAACAGAGGCAGGAAACAAAACCATTAGGGAGGAATCTTGAGTTCATTTAAACAACATGGGGAGCATGTATGAAGTTTGTCTTGGCTGAAGCTTGAAGGTTGAATTAGAGTTAGCAGACACTAAAGATATCAATGAAACCAATGGGGGCATTATTACACTAACCTTAGTATATACACTTAGGGTTCTTTAATTGCATGAACAACAACAGAAAAATCACCTTAGCTACACCAAAGGGAAAATATTGAAAGGGTACTGGATGTTTCATTTAGATAACCTAAGCTGTGATGGTAATACATCAACTTCCTAATCTCATGATTTAAGACAGAAAATATTTGTATTTTCATTCCTAGACAGTATGAAGCTGTGCTGACCACTCTTTAGAACAACTCTCTTGCATTTGGTGAACTGGGATCTAGGTCATTGCAAGGTAGAGTAAGCCAGAGAATTCATACCTACTCCTAAGTACCATGTCACTTTCACTAACAGCCCACTGGCCAAAACTAAAACTATGGTCCCACATAATCATATTGGGGCTGGGAAATGTAGAAATGCACGTTGCATATTTGGTAAACATAACTTTTTCTTCCACAACATGCTGCCCAGAAATTTGAAGGAAATGTTGTCCCATGAAAGCCACATATCATTGTGAGATGCAGCAACTTTCAAAATAAGATGAATTGGTTCTTAATGTGTCATAAGAAGAAACATTTCCCCTACGTAATCACAGATACTTTGTATTAAGAAGAGAAAAATGTGACTTTATCCATATCTCTGGAATAAATAAGGCTGACATGAATTAGCATGATTATAAAGCAACACAGATGAGAACAAAGTGTAATCTGATACTGACTCAACTGAGCCTGAGTTTTTAAAACTTCAATGTCTTTTATCTTATTTTGTGCAGCACATTTAGAAGATGAGGATGTTACAGGAAAAGACTATCACATTCGTGCTCCGTCTTGTCGGAGGATTCCTCATTTAATAAAATAAGATAGGACATCTCAAGATCCCAGAGAAGAAGCCAGACTTGTCTTGTTACTTCTGAAAAGTTCTTAATTCTCTGTGGATAAGATCAAAATTCCCTATACTGTTCTTCAAATAGAGCTCATTTCAGTATCAAAGAAATAATAAGCTTCTTTAAGCATCTAACATGCAGCCTAGAAATAATAGAGCACAATTGGCATTAGAGCTCTTCAAAATCACTTTATAAAAAAACTTCAGATTTGAAATGCTTTGTCAGAACTAGGTAGAAAGAGTTAGGATGAATTCCCACTACATGAGATGTGCAAGAAGAAAAGAAGCAAATGAAATTCCTTATTTGCCTCTATTCTTTCTCTCCAAGCCAATGATTTCAAACCATCCTCTTGGGATGTTTTTTCTACTTTCTGTTTTGTGAGATATTAACAACACGTTTTTCTAACAGCTCTCAATATGTATACTCAGGGGAAATTGTGTTGCTCTTACACTAGCCACAGGATCCAGGTATATTTGTTTTCGTGTATATGCTTGTTGCTTCTTCATGGGCCCTGCTGCAGCCAGGGAGTATGGCTGGCGAAGTGCCTTGAGGGTATAGACTCCCATTCTGTACACATGATGATAACCTATTATGTTTACATTGAAGTTTAGTATGTATAGAATTCACTTCCTAATGACTTGCCACCAAAACACTATCAATGAACACTGAATCTCTGTGGTTTAGCCATTGGCCAACCCTGCTGCTCTTGCCTCTTACTACTCTCCCTTTCCCCTACCTCTGCTTTGGCACACCAGTTCTCTTGATTGTCCTTACATGTCAAACATGTTTCTACTTGGGCCAGCGCTGCAGCTCAATAGGCTAATCCTCCACCTGCGGCGCCAGCACACCGGGTTCTAGTCCCGATTGGGGCGCCAGATTCTGTCCCGGTTGCTCCTCTTCCAGGCCAGCTCTCTGCTGTGGCCCAGGAGTGCACTGGAGGACAGCCCAAGTGCTTGGGCCCTGCACCCGCATGGGAGACCAGGAGAAGCACCTGGCTCCAGGCTTCAGATCAGCGCCGTACACTGGCCACAGTGCACCGGCCGTAGCGGCCATTGCGGGGTGAACCAATGGAAAAAGGAAGACCTTTCTCTCTGTCTCTCTCTCTCTCACTGTCCACTCTGCCTGTCACAAAATAATAATAATAATAATAATAAAATTAAAAAAAAAAAAAACATGTTTCCACTTCAGGATCTTTGGATTTGCTGTTCCACCAACTATACTTGATACTTCCTCCCAAACATATTCACTTGTTTGAATATCACCAGATATTATCAGCCTTTGTGTGACCACCTTTTTAAAATAACATACACAGCTACCATCACCACTACCATGTGGCACTCCCCATCCCTTTATGGTGGTTATTTTTATCCACAGCAGTTATCATTCCCAGGTATGTTTTCCCCATAGTAGGTACTACTACCTGGCTCAGGGAGCTAGAGCCATGTCAGAATGAAGCTTAGAACTCAATCCAGGTATCCCATGTGGGCAGCAGGGACTCAATAATTTGAGTCATCACTGTTGACTCCCAGGCTGTATGTTAGCAGAAAACTAGAATCAGAAGCAGAGCTGGGACTTGAACCCAGGTGCTCGAATATGGACTGCAGGTATCTTTTTTTTTTTTTTTTTTTTTGACAGGCAGAGTGGACAGTGAGAGAGAGAGACAGAGAGAAAGGTCTTCCTTTTGCCGTTGGTTCACCCTCCAATGGCCGCCGCTGCCGGCGCGCTGCGGCCAGCGCACCGTGCTGATCCGATGGCAGGAGCCAGGAGCCAGGTGCTTTTCCTGGTCTCCCATGGGGTGCAGGGCCCAAGCACCTGGGCCATCCTCCACTGCACTCCCTGGCCACAGCAGAGAGCTGGCCTGGAAGAGGGGCAACCGGGACAGAATCCGGCGCCCCGACCGGGACTAGAACCCGGTGTGCCGGCACCGCTAGGCGGAGGATTAGCCTAGTGAGCCGCGGCGCCGGCCAGGTATCTTAATTATTAGGCTAACCACCTGCCCTTGAAGAGAGTGTTTTTTTTAAAAAAATTGATTGCACAACCGGAGATATCCTACATTGTTGGGCTTGGAAAGGTTATTAGAGGCAGTTTCATTTGCCCAAAGAAATATAATCCACCAAGGATAACTTGGTTAGTGATAGTACTAAAACTAAACCCTTAAAATCCCAGATCTGTTTGACCTTCAACACAGGCTCTTTAATTTACTATACAAGACATCTCTAATTTTTCTTTTTTGCCTTGTCCTTTCATTTCCATCCTGTTCTCTGAGGATCTAGCCATATAACTTCTATTAGTAATACCTCCATCAATAAATTGTGGGTAATACTACTTAGTTGTCTACAAACAGTATGGTGACACCTTTTAGATGGATTCAGGATAAATAAAGACTATAAGATAGAAAGCAATCTCACACTAGCTGTGATTTAAATATAAATCTACCCAAACCCAGCAATTTATGAGTTCACCTGCATGAAAGAATAATAACTTTAGAAATGCCACAAAGGGAAATTTAAGGCTCACCAAGAGCAAACATTTTATATTTCTATTTTAGAATGAGAAATTGATTATTATCTTGGAGCTAAATTCTACTCTGCACTATCTATGCAGGATTTTGGAAAAAGACATAAATTACTTAGTGAAGTGGAAAAGCACTAAGTACTTCATTTTTGGTAGTTTGAGGGAGGTGAATGGTGTGAGAATAAGGAAAAGTTAAAGCAAAAATAAGGAAAGTAAAATCAGGAAAACATGGAATTAACACAGGCACTTTGTATGTATATAGATCAATTTGTGAGTGTGTGTGTGTGTATGTGTGTCCACATGCACAATTCCAGATTGCATGAAAAAAGTTTCTTCAATTTGTGAGATCCACTGCTTCAGGGAGCAAATGAGTGTGTGTGCCACTTTCAATTGTACGTCCTTTCTGGAGTAATCCCACTCATTTTGAAATCATGAGAATGAAATAAATTGGTCCAACCTGGAACACATTGACCAGAAGAGGGCAACAGTGGAAAGACAGATTCCCCAAAGCAAAAATGGAGGTGTATTTACCAAAATAAGAGCAGAGGCATGCTGGAAAGGGAGAGGTAATGGGTGTCTCCTGCTAGCCCCTAGATTTTCCTCTTTGCCATCTCTCCCATGCCATCACAATGTGATGGGCAACAATGAGGTAAAAGGCAAAGGGATCTAGACTTGGGTTTAAAGACTTGGATTTGACCTTCAGCTCTGTATAACCTCAGGTAAGTCATATGTAACTTTTCTGGGATTCATTTTTCTCATCTATAAGATGAGAAAAATAAACCATCTATTAGAGTGCTTTCATATATTACTGCAAAGATTTCTTCCTGCTTCAGATAAGAACTTACCACATCAACTTAGGTGCTGTCCATGGTTCTACCATTTTACAGCATCTAACATCCAAAGATGTTACAGTTTACCCTCGTTAAACAGAAAGATCAGAAGAAAGTTGCAGCAGAAAACTTAGAACAGAAATTAGGAAACGTAGAGCAATGCTCATCTGTGCTTTTGTCTGACTCACATTCACTTACCCTTTTCAGGTAATAGCACTATGATTTTCCTTGGGTCAATCATCCCCCATCAAATCATGTGATTCAGGCAGGATTGACCCATGCTCCAGTTTTCCCCAACCTCTTTTACTCCTTATTTTTGCAGTGAAGGATTGTAGTTACCCACAAGGTTCAAAACTGGGATAACTCGAGCTAATGAGAATCAGCCCTGAGATTTCTGCTGGGATTATCTTTAGACTTGGATTTCAACTGAGGTTGGTAAAGTAGTAGAATTTTTTCCTGGACTTTGAGAAAAAAACTCATAAGAATTAAGGCATTGTAGAGAAAGTCAACTGACGAAATCCTGATAAAGTACATCTAAAGTGGGGGCCAACTCTGGTATCCCTGGGTCATTTATCTTCCCTGAATGTCCACCTGCTCACCTGGAAAAAAACATAAAAGAATAAACTAATCAATTCTGAATTTCCTAAGTTCTTCATTAAATCAACATGATTTTTCAAAAGGTGCTTTTCAGTGAGTTCCATTTTAAGGAATAGGGCCTGGTGGTGTTCCATTTACATAGGCTGGTAGTTACCCTTAGGGATGAAGGTTCAGGTACCAACACTGAGAAAAAATTTGAATCCTAGAATGATTCCAGTCCATCCTATGGCTCAACAATTGAAAAAAGTGAAATTAGGTGTCTATGCAGCTCAATTCACAATAGTTAATATATGGAAACAACCCAGATGTCCATCAACTGATGACTAGATAAAGAAATTATGGCATGTACCAATGCCATCTCACTAGTCCCAGTGATCAATTTCTGTTCACAGTTGATCATAATGATAGGACTAAGAACCAAAGGGATCACATAAACAAAAATAGTGTCTGCAAATACTAGCTGATAGAATAAAAAAGGGAGAGAATGATCCAACATGGGAAGTGAGATACACAGCAGACCCATAGAATGGCAGATGTCCTAAACAGCACTCTGCCCTCAGAATCAGCCCTTAAGGCATGTGGATCCAGCTGAAAAGCCCATGAGAGTATTTCAGGCATGGAAATCCAACACACTCTGGGGGAAAAAAAAAAAAAAAACCTAAATGAAAGATCTCTGCGAGTGAGATCCCAGTGGAAAGAATGGGTCATCAAAGAAGGAGGTACCTTTCTCTGAAGGGAGGAGAGAACTTCCACCTTTGACTACGACCTTGTCTAAATATGATCAGAGTCGGTGAACTCAAAAGGCCTCCATAGCCTTGGCAACTCATGACAAGAGCCTAGGGTGATTACTGATGCCATAAACAAGAGTGTCAATTTGTTAAGTCAACAACAGGAGTCACTGTGCACTTACTCCTCATGTAGGATCTTTGTCCTTAGTGTGCTTTACATTGAGATTTAATGCTATAACTAGTACTCAAACAGTATTTTTCACTTTATGTTTCTGTGTGGGAGCAAACTGTTGAAATCTTTACTTAATGTATGCTAAACTGATCTTCTGTATATAAAGAGAATTGAAAATGAATCTTGATGTGAATGGAAGGGGAGAGGGAGTGGGAAAGGGGAGGGTTGCGGGTGGGAGGGATGTTATGGGGGGGAAGCCATTGTAATCCATAAGCTGTACTTTGGAAATTTATATTCATTAAATAAAAGTTTGAAAGCAAAAAAAAATATTTAAAAAAAAGAAATTATGGAATGTATACACTATGGAGTGTAACTCAGCTGTAAAAAAAAATAAAATCCTGTCTTTTGCAACAAAATGGAAACAGCTGGGACTCATTATCTTAGAGAAATAAGCCAGTCCCAAAAAGACATATATCATATGTTTTCCCTGATCTGTCTAGCTAATATAGTACCTAAAATGTAATCTATTGGAGTGAAATGGAAATTTTGAGATTTGATGATTGTTTACAGCCTTTGTCTCTTCTGCTCAGGAACAGTGTTTTTTCTTTCATACTATTTGTTGAACTCTTTACTTAGTGTGTGGCTAACTTTATGACCATTAAGTAAACAGAAAGGAGATTTTTGAAAAATTAAGAATGGGAATGGGAGAGGGAGGACAAAGAAGGGTGGGGGCATGGGTGGGAGGGAGGGTAGAGTAGGAAGTATCACTGTGTTCCTAAATCTATATATATAAAATATATGAAACCTGAATAATTTAAATTTTAAAAAGAGATAAAAAATAAATTAGGGATTGTCAGACACGTGTGATCTTCTACTGCCTGCTCAAGTTTTCCTTAATGTACACTGCTATGGATTGTGTCCACCTGGAAATCTATATTCCTTCATTTGGCACAGTGTTCTACTTTTTCTTTGAGAAATTATTTCTTTCCCAATTTGGACAACCTTAGTAGGGCTGTTGGTCAAGATATCCCATTGCCTTAGTCTGTTTTGTTTTGTTATAACAAAATACCCTAGAATGAATAATTTATAAAGAGGTTAATTCCTCATGGTTCTGGAGGCTGGGCCATCCAATATCAAAGTGCTGAGATCTGGCAGAAGGTGAGAGGGTGATAGAAAGCAAGTGCAGGCTGCTGAACTCATCTTTGTACTAGGACCCCAGTCCTATGGTAAACAACCCACTCCCACAGTACAGGCCTGACTGCCTTCATGAGTGCAAAGATCTCATGACCTAACCACCACTTAAAGGTCCCACTTCCCAACACTGCTGTATACAGGGATTACATTTCCAACACATGAACTTTGTTTTTCTTTTTGTTTTGTGGAAGCTAGCTAGCTAGCTAGCTTGCTTGCTTGCTTTCCATGCATTTCATAAATACAACATAAGGAACATAGTAATTCTTCCCACTGTACACACCCTCCCACATAATCTCCCACCCCTCTGCCTCTTCCCTCTCCTGTTCCCTGCCCTGCTTTTCACTAAGATCTATTTTCATTTAACTTTATATACAGAAGATTAACTCTATTCTAAGTAGAGTTCAATGTTTAGTATGAGAAAGAAAACAACAACAAGAACAAAGAAAAAAACACTGTTCCTCAACAGTCCAGACAAGGGCTGTTCAAAATTATTACATCTCAAAGGTGATTTCTCTTTTTTCCCTTCTTTGCCCTTCTTTCCTTTTAGAAACTTAATTATCTTTATTTTTTAAAGATTTATTTTATTTATTTGAAAGAGTTATAGAGAGAGGTAGAGACAGAGATAGAGAGGTCTTCCATCAGCTGGTTCACTCCCCAGATGGCTGCAACCACTGGAGCTGCACTGATCCAAAGCCAGGAGCCAGGAGTTTCCTCCAGGTCTTCCATGTGGGTGCAGGGGCCCAAGGACTTGGGCCTTCCTCTACTGCTTTCCCAGGCCATAGCAGAAAGCTGGATAGGAAGAGGAGCAGAAGGGACTAGAACTGGCACCCATATAGTTTGCCAGCGCTTCAGGCCAGGACTTTAACTGACTGTGCCACAGAGCTAGCCCCCTTAATCATCTTTGAAGATGAACCCAAGAATGCTATATCTTTTGCAAGCTTAGGCATAATTGTAGCTTAGGAGACATAAGAACATCTTCCACTTAATACACTAAAAGTAAGTGATTCTTGAGAACAAGTTTTGCTATTAAGTCTCATGATACAGCTCTTTGAGGAGAGAGGTCCTGCATGGGAAGTTAGTGCTCAGTGACTCTTGTTGTCTATTTAATAATTAACACTCTTATGTATGACATCAGTGATCACCAGAGGGTTTTTTTTTTTTTTTGACAGGAAGAGTTAGACAGTGAGAGAGAGAGAGACAGAGACAGAGAGAAAGGTCTTCCTTTTTCCGTTGGTTCACCCCCAAGTGGGTGCTACGGCCGGTGAGTTGCTGTTGGCGCACTACGCCGATACAAAGCCAGGAGCCAGGTGCTTCCTCCTGGTCTCCTGTGTGGGTGCAGGGCCCAAGGACCTGGGCCATCCTCCACTGCACTGCTGGGCCACAGCAGAGAGCTGGACTGGAAGAGGAGCAACTGGGAGAGAATCCGGCGCCCCAACCGGGACTAGAACCTGGGGTGCCGGCGCCACAGGCAGAGGATTAGCCTAGTGAGCCGCGGCGCTGGCCCAGAGGTTCTTGACATGAGCTTTCTAGGCTATGGAAGCCTATTGGAGCCACTAAGCTCAAGAAGACCATAAGCAAAGTGGACGTTCTCTCCTCCCTTCAGAGAAAAGTACATCCTTCTTTGGTGGCTGCTTCTTTCCACTGGGGTCTCACCCACAGAGATCCTTTATCTAGAACATTTTTTGCCACAGTGTATTGGCTTTCCTTGTCTGAAATGCTCCCCTGGGCTTTTCAGCCCGACCATAATGCCTTAAGGACTGATTCTGAGGTCAGAGTGCTATCTAAAGCAATTGTCATTCTGAGTCTGCTGTATGGACTACTTCCCATGTTGCAGCATACACTCCTTTTTAATTCCATTATTATTATCATTCATTCCTATTTATATGATCACTTTAACACTTGATCCTAACTATATGATCACTTCACCACTTAATTCTATCCATATGATCTCTATAACACTTAAGTTGCTATTTTTTTTTTTTTTTGACAGGCAGAGTGGACAGTGAGAGAGAGAGACAGAAAGAAGGGTCTTCCTTTTGCTGTTGGTTCACCCTCCAATGGCCACCGTGGCCGGCACGGTGCAGCCGATGCACTGCACTGATCCAACAGCCGGAGCCAGGTACTTATCCTGGTCTCCCATGGGGCGCAGAGCCTAAGGACTTGGGCCATCCTCCACTGCACTCCCTGGCCACAGCAGAGAGCTGGCCTGGAAGAGGGGCAACTGGGAATGAATCCGGCGCCCCCACCAGGACTAGAACCCAGTGTGCCGGCGCTGCAAGGTGGAGGATTAGCCTAGTGAGCCATGGCGCCGGCTGAAGTTGCTATTTTTAACAGCCAGTTTAAAGGAATTTGGGGTTCCATGGCAAGCTTTTCAACTGTACCCTTAGAAGTAAGTCTGTAGAATTGTATGCATAACTACACTGATTTGCAGCTACAAACTTCATACATTTCACAATTAAACTTTAGAATCCTGGTAATTCTTCCCACCGTGCCTGCCCTCTCACCCACACTCCCACCCTCCTTCGTCTTCCCTTTCTTATTCTTATTCTTATTTTTAACTAATATCTATTTTCAATTAACTTTATACACATGTGGTTAACTATGTTAAGTAAAGGGTTCAACAATTAGTATGAAAGAAAAAAGATAAGGAAAATATGATAAAGAAAATAAAGGGGAAAAAAGGTGCTCCTCAATAGCCAAGAGAAGGACTGTTCAAAGTCATTGCTTCTCAAAGTGTCAATTTCATTTTTACAGGTTGTCTTTTAGGTGCTCTATTAGTTATCACAGGTCAGGGAGAATATGTAGAATTTGTGCCTTTGAGACTAGATTATTTCACTAAGTATGTTTTCCAGTTTCACCCATTTTGTTGCAAATGACCAGATTTTGTTTTTCTTAACTGCTGTGTAGTATTCCATGATGTACATATGCCATAATTTCTTTTTTTAAAAAAAGAGATTTATTCATTTGAAAGTCAGAGTTACACAGAGAGAGAAGGAGAGGCAGAGAGAGAGAGAGGTCTTCCATCCTCTGGTTCACTCCCCAATTGGCTGCAATGGCCGGAGCTGCGCCAATCTGAAGAAAGGAGCCAGGAGCCTCTTCCTGGTCTCCCACACGGGTGCAGGGCCCAAGGAATTGGGTCATCCTCCACTGACTTCCCAGGCTATAGTAGAGAGCTGGATTGGAAGTGGAGCAGCCAGGTCTCGAGCCAGTGCCCACATGGGATGCTGGCGCTTCAAGCCAGGGCGTTAACCCACTGCACCACAGCGCCAATCCCCCCCCCCCATAATTTCTTTATCCAGTCTTCAGTGGACGGGTATTTGTGTTGATTCCATCTCTTTGCTATTGTGAATTGAGCTGTGATAAATATGGAGGTACAGGTGGCTTTTTCACATGTTGATTTCATTTCCCTTGAGTAGATTCCCAGAAGTGGAATGTCTGGCTCATATGGTAGGTCAATATTCAGATTTCTGAGTTATCTCCATACTATCTTCCATGGTGGCTTTACCAATTTACATTCCCACCAATAGTGCATTAGGGTACCTTGTCAGCACTTGTTGTCTGTGGATTTCTGTATGAAAGCCATTCTAACTGGGATGAGGTGAAACCTCACTGTGGTTTTGCTTGCATTTCTCTGATGGCTAGTGATCCTAAATATTTTTTCACGTTTCTCTTGGCCATTTGGATTTCCTCTTTTGAAAAATATCTGTTTAAGTCCTTTGCCCATTTCTTATCCAGATTGTCTGTTTTCTTGTTGTGTACTCTCTTGATCTCCTTATATATTCTGGTTATTCATCCTTTATCAGTTGTATAGCTTGCAAATAATTTCTCTCATTCTGTTGGTTGCCTCTCCATTTTGCTGAGTATTTCTTTTGTGGTGCAGAAGCTTCTCAATTTGATATAATCCCACTTGTCAATTTTGACTGTAATTGCCTGTGTCTCTGGGGTTTTCTTTTATATGAACTCTTTATCTATGCTGATGTCTTATAGGGTTTCCCCAATGTTCTCTAATAATTTGATGGTACTGGGTTGTAGATTTAGGTCTTTAGTCCATTTTGAGTGGATTTTAGTGAAAGCTGTAAGGTAGGGATCTTGCTTCATACTTCTGCATGCCAACACATGAACTTTGAAACATATGTTTACACCACAGCACCCACCAGCCAGATACCCTCCCTCAATGGGCAAGATTCTTTTGGGAATGTGTGTGTTGAGAAACAGTGGGTAGTCAGGACTCTTCTTGAGATAATCCCTTCTTTATTTATAGCATAGTATGAGCAAATTCTTGAAACACTTGATTCTGAAATATTTATAGACTTACAGAAAAATTACTAAAGTAGAACAAAAACACTCATATGCCCTTCACCAAGATTTTCCAAATGTTAACATTCCTATTTCAATCTCTCACTGACTCTCTGTATCTATTTATTCTGCAATATCTGTCTATAATCTACTTATCTGTATCTATTCTTTTTCCTGAACAATCTGAAAGTAAGATGTAAACAAAAACTCCTTTGACTCCAAATATGTTAGTATTTACATTTCAAAAACAAGGACATTATCTTCTCACATAACCACAGAAAAATGATCAATATCAGGAAACTAATATCCAACTTTCTTATGTAACCTATAGATTTATTCAAATTTTTCCTATCACGCCAATGATCTCCTTTACACATCTCTGCCTCACTCTGATGTTGGTTCTCTGAAGAGATTATCATCACCTTTTTCTCTGAAGAGAAAGAACAGAGCTACCCCGTTTTAGGCCTTTCTAGGAGATTATGCTTACTTTTGATCCAAAAAAAAAAACTCAAATGGGCAGTGCAAGGAAATAAATAATTGAGAAAATATTCCAGCTCAAGAAGGCAGAATGCCTTTTGTCTTAGTCACTGTCTCCAACCACTTCCTACTTTTCACAATTTCCCCCCTTTTACTATTTCTCACATAAAATTTCCAAATGTGTTTCATGGTGACACTGAGCACTGATAATGCAGATAGTCACTGGTAAACAATAGTCATTTGTCATGAGGTGTAAGTCAAGGACACTTCCATGAATGAAAATTGAAGGAGAAAATACAAAGATACTTGGAAGAGGAATTATTTGGAACATCCTGCATGTTGCAACTGGAAAAGATCTTGAAAATGATCTTACCCAGGGAGTCCCAAAGCCTCATACATGAGAGGTTTTAGTTGGTGCATTAGCAAAGCACAAAATAAAATGGAACAATATAGTGAAGAAGTCTGTTTTCAATTTATCCAGTTTTTCATTATACTAAGAATAAGAGCTTACTTTATATAGGCTTACAAACCTCTCTAACTGTTGCTTATTTTAACCAAGAAAGCAGGCTTGGGGCTCAGGGTCTTCAACATGCATTGATCCATTTATGGCATTTAATAACACTGTTTCATTTTCATTGTTTTTACTTTTACATGGTCTTGACAACTGATACTGACTTTTAATTTATGATAATGGGAGTGACTGTTGTGGCACAGCATCCCATATCAGAGTGCTGTTCCTGTCCAGCTTCCTGCTAATGTGTGTCCTGAGAAGCAGCAGACAATGGCTCTAGTTTCAGCCATCCATGTGGGAGACCCAGAAGGAGTTCTGGCTCCTAGCTTCAGCCTCGTCCAGCCCTGGCTGCTATGGGCATTTAGAGGGTAAACCAGCAGATAAAGATTTTCTCTCTCTCTCTCCCCACATAGAACAAATGTCTTTCAGATAAACAATTAAAACATGCTATGATAGTGATACTTTTTAAAAATCCATTCACTTCAGATAAAGAAAATTAGTTCAAAGATGATCTTAGATAAGTAATACAATAGATGTGGAAAAGAAATGTGAAGGTGGTATGCAGAATACTGAAGCTGGGAAACACTGATTAACCTGAATGAACTTCACACTCGAGTTCAAACCTGATGTGGGAGACAGGTATATGTGGGGAGAGAAAACCCCAGAAACAGTGCTAAGATAAAATGCAAACCTATCACCTGGAGCTGGTGTGGTTCATGTTTGCATAAGCTGAAAGGGACACTGTCAAAAGGATGAAAGGTGACAAGTGTCAGTGACACATCTCTTAGGAAACCATGTTTATGTCTGCACACTCAACCTACAGCATTACCAGATTAGAGCATTTCCTCATCTCTTCTTCCTATGAGGCAGTCTTCGGGGATTTCCCACCATCTATAGATTTTTCAGCACATTTTTCTCTTCATGACCAAAAGAGAATAAACCTTACAAGAAAGTATGAAATGTCCATAAAATATTGCATATACTTTTAGTCCACAAAATGATAATAAAAACAATTCAGTATGATCTTGATGAATTGAGATGTCAATAACATAAGTATGTATTACATACTTACTCTGGAATCAGCCCATGAGAATTACAACCATTAATATATAATAGATTCAGTTGAGATCAACAAATATTTATTAAACTTCAAAATACATGCCAGGAATTGTGTGAGCTGTTGTGGAAAGACCAAAAAGACACAATCTCAGCCTTCAAGACATGTATAAATTAACTATAAGCCATGCTGCATTTATAAAATTTGTTATAGTTAATAAAACAGGTTCACTTTGAATTATTTTATTTAATTCTTATGAAAATGCTGTGATGTAAGGTACTATTATTGGGGCCAGCACTGTAGTGTAGTAGGTAAAGCCACTGCCTGATTGTAGTCCTGGCTGCTCTACTTTCAATCCTACTCTGGCCTGGGAAAGGAATAGAAGATGGCCCAAGTTCTTGGGCCCCTGCACCCATGTGGGAGACCCAGAAGAAGTTCCCGATTCCCAGCTAAAGATCAGCTCAGCTCCAGCCATTGTGGTCATTTGAGGGGTGATCCCACAGATAGAAGATCTCTCTCTCTATCTCTATCTCTCCCTCTCTTTCTCTCTCTGCTGCTGCCTCTCTGTAACACTGCCTTTCAAATAAAATAAATATGTCTTTAAAAGAAGATTGTTATTATCCCCATTTTACAAACAAGGAAACTAAATCTTAACTAAATTTTATGACTTGCCCAAGGTTGTTCATAGCAGTATTAGAAACCAATGGAGAAAAGTCTTAAATTAGGGATTCCTGGAAGACCAGCAACTAGAAATTATACCTCTATTTCTGGCTCCAACAAGGTAGGTAGCAGATTAGGGCTCCTGCTGAGACTAGTTTGAAAAGCCAGGGAAAAAAAGAAAATAATAAAATATATTTAAAGGCATTAACTCTATTTTAAATCATCTAAAACTTGGCAGGAGTTGAGAGTATAGGATCCAGAAATGAGGGAACTTCAAAAATGTAGCCTAACAAACAAACAAAAATATAGACAATTGGTGAGCCTAAAAGCTGATTCTTTGGGGAAAACAAATTATAAATTCACAAATTCATATCATGATTGGTGAAGAGAAAAATAAAGACACAAATTACAAATATCAGGAATAATGGAAAGAACATCACTATAGACCTAAAAGACATTAGGAACAAAGGGTATATTGTGAATGACTACTCCAATAAACTTGACATCATAGTTGAAATGGTTGAATTCATTGAAAAAGACACAAATGACCAAATTGGCCCAAGAAGAAATAGAAGAAGTTGAACACCCCAATATCAACTAAAGAAGTAGAATTTTTGGTTAATAATTCTACAGAGAGAAACTCCAGGCCCAAATGTCTTCACAGGTGAATTCCACCCAATACTTAAAGAAATAGTATCAATGTAAACACCCTTGTTCAGAAAATAGAGGAAGAAACACCAAATTATTTGAGGCCAATATTACTCTGATTCCAAAACCAAATAAGGACATCATAAGAAAGCAGGATTATAAAACATTATCCCTCATGATGTAGATACAAAATGTAACAAAATATTATCAAATTTAGCACAATATATAAAGAGAACAGTGCAATGGAGTCATGATGAGAATACAGATTGATGTATCAGGACCTGATCAATAAAGAGAAATCACAAAGAAATGTAAACAGAGAATGTCTGATATAAATAATTCCAAATTCAACCAAGGGGTAACTGTAAAGCTACAAAGACAGTAATACAGAATATACTAACACTAAGTATCTAAGGTTGAGGCTCAGATCTGACTGGGTTGTAGCCCACTGGAGGGTAAAAAGACAATTTCTGGGTCACTCAGTCAATCACTGGCCTCCACCATTGTCAAGAAAGAAGAAAACACCCTTCTGAAGGTCAGGTGGGCCACAGCTGGTGAGCGGCCAGCAAACTTCGCCACATGGACAGCACAAGGCCTGGAGCATGCAGTGTCTGCACAGGGAAAGCCGGCTGGGGTGTGTGCACTGGGCCAGAACAGATACTGAGACAACAGCAACTGCCCTCTTCAAAAGTGCAGATGGGACCCAGTACTGTGGCGCAGCAGGTTAAAGCCACAGCCTGCAGCGCCTGCATCCTATATGGGCACCAGTTCAAGTCCTGGCTGTTCTACTTCTAATCTGGCTCTCTGCAATGGCTTGGGAAATCAGTAGAAGATGGCCCAAGTGTTTGGACCCCTGAACTCACATGGAAGACCCGGAAGAAGCTTCTGGCTTCTGGCTTCAGATCGGCCCACCTCTGGCCTTTGCAGCCATTTGTGGAGTGAACCAGCAGATGGAAGACCTCTCTCTCTCTCTGACTCTACCTCTCTCTGTAACTCTGTCTTTCAAATAAATAAAATAAATCTAAAAGAAAAAAATGCAGATGAGGAGTTGGCTCCATGGCGTAACCTATAAAGCTGCTTCTTGTGGTGCTGGCATCCCATATGGGTGCCATTCAGGCCCCAGCTACTCCACTTCCAATCCAGCTCTCTGCTGTGGCCTGGGAAAGCAGTACTAGATGGCCCAAGTCCTTGGGTCGCTGCACCTGCATGTGAGACCCGGAGGAAGCTCCTGGCTCCTGGCTTCAGAATGGCCCAGCTCTCTCTCTCTCTCTCTCTCTCTCTCTCTCTCTCTCCTGCCTCTGTCTCTCTCTATAACTCTGTCATTCAAATAGATACATAAATATTTTTTAAAAAGTGCAGATGAGAGGGCTGGTGTTTGTCTAGCGGTTAGGAAGCCAGTTAAGATGCCTACGTTCCCTATCAGAGTGCCTGAGTTCCAGTCCCAGCTCTGCTCCTGACTCTAGGTCCTGCTAATGTCGACTCTGAGAAGCATCAGTAATGGATCACATAACCAGGTCCCTGCCACCTATGTGGGAGACCTAGACTGAATTACTGGCTCCTGCCTTTGGCCCCATCAAATTGCACATTTTTGGGGGAATGAAGTACTAGATGGGAGCACCCATTCACTTGTGCATTCTCTCTCTCTCTCTCTGCCTCTTGAATTTAAAAAGGTTATGGAATACAATGTATGGAATCCCATATGTATGGATTTCAAAATTTTTGTGCCAAAACAGATTTATCTTTTCATTTACTTTTTGAAGCGCCCTCAAAAGTGACATTGTGATGCAGTGGAGAAAGGAAAATCTTTCCACTAAATACTGCTGGATTGATTGGACATTCATATGGAGAAAAATGAGTCGACCCTTAGCTCATGCATAAAGTAACAGACTTCAGATGGAGTTTAGACCAAAATTAAATAATCTAATAAAATGTCTATAATAAAAAATGTCTCCACGCTTTGGGGAGTGAGCAAGTATTTCTTATAAAGCATTATAAGTACTCTAAACTTAAGGGAAACTTTTAATAAATTATATGAAGTTAAAATTTTAAATTTCAAGCAGACAGAAAAATCATTAAGAGAGTAAAGAGAGGGACTGACACTGTGGTGTAGCAGGTAAAGCCTCTGCCTGCAGTGCTGGTATCCGATATGGGCACTGGTCCAGGTCCTGGCTGTTCTACTTCCAATCCAGCTCTCTGCTATGGCCTAGGGAAGCAGTGGAGGATGGCCCAAGTCTTTGGGCCCCTGCACCCATGTGGGAGACCTGGAAAAACTCCTGGCTCCTGACTTCAGATTGGTCCAGCTCTAGCCGTTGCTGCCGTTTGGGGAATAAACCAGAGGATGGAAGACCTCTCTCTCTGCCTCTGCCTCTGCCTCTCTATAACTCTGACTTTCAAATAAATGAATTAGTTTTAAAAAGACAGAGAGTGAAGAGGCAAGCCACCATGAGAAAGATATCTGAAGCACAGACCTCCAGTGAAGCACTCATAGTGAGAAGGAGTAAGATGGACAACTTACAGGAAAAGAGAAGATACCTGGATGCTTGCAAAGTACACGAAAAGGTGCTCAATCTCAGCAGTCTTGAAGGAAAAGGAAACTAAAGCCACAGTGAAAGAACATTATGTACCCACCAGAAAGGCCAAAAAATTTTTAATCTGACAGTACAGTCTTAGATCAGTTCTCCCAGGAAATGTACTCTGACACTTTTCAAATTTATACAGAGGAGGTTTTAGGGGACTGCTCCTGGGAAAACATCTTGAGGGGATGAGGGAAGGAAGGATGACCACAGGGAAAACCCTTGCAACAGAAGTAGAAGTATCAGTTACTGGGGCCAGGAGCACTGGAGTTGGGATGGCAGAAATTGCCTCTACTCACCCTAACCACCTCCACCGCCACCATCAACACGCACACCACGGCGGCCACCACAGATTAGTCATTGTAGCTGACTGCGCCCAGGGAAAGGGGCCTGACCTTGAATTTGAAATCACTCTTTGCTTGAGGGAAATTTCCCGGGGGGGGGGGGGGGGGCTTCAACCACTGACACCACCAGCAAGGAAACAAACAAGTGCTTAATCCCCAAAGAAGGGTCTGAGTGAAGTATCACAGAATATGCTACAAAGACCAATGATTGATGAATATGGGGAACAATTGAACTCTCACATTCTTGCGGGAGAACAGTTTGGTACGGCCACTTTGGAAAACTGTCTGGAAGCACCTAAGAAAGCTGAACACATGGCCTATGACTCAGAATGTCCCCACCTGAGTGAAGATCCAGTGCATCCACATCTGTCCTAGAAGACAGACACGGGACATTCACGGCAGGACACTGATGTCTGTCTGCAGTACCATGGAAAAATGACAGCACGCTCATACCATGAAATGATTGCTGAACAAAACAACAAGAATGAGCTTCACAAGCATAATGTGGAGTGAAAGAAGCCAAAAGTCAGACCCCAAAGGGGCTGAAGTATAACTTAATTCTTACAAAGTTCAAGAACAAGAGAGATTAGGTGTGTGCCTAAAGAGTTACTCTGAAGACATGTCCAGAACGGAGGAAATTCAACCCCATCATAAGTCAATATCTCCAGCTCTAACTCCTGAAAACTACCCATAATTAGTCCATGGAATTCCCAAGACCAAGAGAAAATATTAAATTTCATCTTCCCCAGGTTTCCCCTTATACTTAATCAGAGGAAGGAATGAATGATTGTTGTAAGAGAAGTAGAGAGGGAGGAAAGGACATGTATGCAATATAATCCTTTATTTTTACAGTCTTTCATAGGGATTATTTCTTTACTTCTCCCAACAATACTGTGTAGGTATTGCTAACCTCATTTTCATTTTATAAATATCTTTTAAGCCATAAAGGAAACAAAAAAGAATGTAAAACACAGACCTTGCCCATGTGAATTTATAATTGTGTATAAGTGAATTAGGAAATGGAACTCTGATATACATGTGAAACACCAAAATATGGGTATAAGAAAGTATGCTGTCTTGTGTGCAAAGTGATCCCTGGAGCACAAATACTCTAAATCAGAGGAGAGGCTATGGTCAGAGGTAGATTTTCAGAGGGCATGTGCTTGAAAGATTTAGTTAGACAGAGATACAGTCTGCTATTCATAGTAAGTTGAAACAGGCTAACAGACTAAAGCCTAATATTGTTTGGGGCAGCCATCTGCAGAGTTGACTTCATTTTCCAGGCACCCATACAGCTAAGCGTGGTCACTATGTGCTGTTTGGTAGGTCATAAGCAGAAGTCTGTACAGAGCCTCCAGGAAATATCCTAAGAGGTAGAACTCACCAGAGCAGTGCAACCGGTTTGTGTTTCCCCAGTTCTTGCTTGCGCACTGGCCGATGGACATGATGCCTGGGGCTGTGTCAGTACTTTGGCCATGAGGCTGCTGACTGAGGAAGAAGGGGCCTGGGACATTGATGGCCCTGGAGTTTCCTTACAGACTTTAGGCTGCCTGCTTCCAAACATCTTTTCCTAAGAGACAAACAGACCCTTATGTCTACCACCATATGTAGATTGTTTCAGTGCCCATTAACTTTGACAATTAGAAGAACTTCCCATTTAGCTATTAAAACAAGGTGGCGATGCAGTGATGTTTTGGCTTGAATCAGCTCAATAGAACCAATTGCTGAATTTTCAAAAATATCAATGAGCTGGTTGTTAAACACTTCCATTTAAAAGCATTAAATTCTTTTTTGTTAATTAATTTATTTTTTAAGGAATACAAATTTCATAAGCACAACTTTAGGAATGTAGTTCTTCTTCCCACTATACTCACCCTCCCCCCACACTCCCACCCCACTTTCTCTTCCCTCTCCCCTTTCCCAGTCCATTCTCCATTAACAATCATTTTCAATTAACTTTGTACACAGAAAACCAACTCTATACTAAGTAAAGATTTCAACAATTTGCACACACATGCACACACACACACACACACAAACTGTCTGAGAACTAGTTCTACAGTTAATTCTCATAATACAACTCATTGATGACTGAGGTCCTACATGGGGAGTTAATGCACAGTAACTCCTGTTGTTAATTTAACAATTACCACTCTTTTTTAAAGATTATTTATTTATTTATTTGACAGGTAGAGTTATAGATAGTAAGAGGAAGAGACAGAGAGAAAGGTCTTCCTTCCGTTGGCTCACCCCCACAAATGGCCACTATGGCCAGAGCTACACTGATCCAAAGCCAGGAGCCAGGTGCTTCCTCCTGCTCTCCCACACAGGTGCAGGCACCCAAGCACCTGGGCCATCCTTCACTGCCTTCCCCGGGCCACAGCGGAGAGCTGGACTGGAAGGGGAGCAACTGGGACCAGAACCCAGGGCCCATATGGGATTCCGGTGCAGCAGGCAGAGGATTAGCCAAGTAAGCCACAGCACTGGCCCACAATTAACACTCTTACATGACATTAGTGACCACCTGAGGCTCTTGACAGTAGCTTCCTAGGCTATGGAAGCCATTTGAATCTAAAAATCCCATCAATGTTTAGACAAGGCCATAAGCAAAGTGGAAGTTTTCTCCTCCCTTTAGAGAAAAATACACCCTTCTTTTATAGCCACTTCTTTCCCTTGGGGTCTCATTCACAGAGATCCTTCATGTAGAACATCTTTTTGCCACAGTGTCGTGGCTTTCTATGCCTGAAATAAAAGCATTAAATTCTTTTTTTTTAATTTATTTATTTAACAGGCAGAGTTGTAGACAGTGAGAGAGAGACAGAGAGAAAGGTCTTCCTTCTGTTGGCTCACTCCCCAAATGGCCACTACGGCTGGCACTGCGCCAGTCTGAAGCCAGGAGCCAGGTGCTTCTTCCTGGTCTCCTACAAAAGCATTAAATTATAAAAGCACAAAATTAAAGAAGGTATTAAAACAAAATTAAATACTCAATATTAATGAGTTCCTGATTATTGTTACAACTATGTCTATGCCCTTGTAGGTATTTACATCTGTTCTATCTATATGGGAGAAATAGTACATCTCTGTCTCCCTCAATATTCAATGGCTTCACATTGGTAATTTTCAGTTGGCCACAGTAGGAGTACTTTACCATGCAATTGGCAAAGGTTACACATCAGAGTTGTTTTGTTTTTCTGTTTGGCTTTTTTTCAGAGAGCTTTTTGCCAGAGTGAGTCTTTCTACTGAGTGAGTATAACACCTTCTCTCATAGTATTATTTGTAATAGCAAAATTCTGGAAACACACCCTCAATCACCTGGGAGTTTGTTAAAGAGACAATCAGTGTATCCACACAATATAGTATTCCACAGCCTTGCAAAGGCATGAGGAAGACTTCCCAGTAGTAATATCAACACAGAAGAGCAGTAAGTAGAAAGGGAATGAGGAAGACCATCGTGCTACAATACTGAGTAAGCACCAGGATATATGGTTCCTGAAACAAGTGAGGCACTGAGCAGGGCTTGTCAAATGCCACCTTTGTGTAACAAAAGGGAGGGGCATGCTAGTATAAAGATCTGCTTATATTTTCTAAAATGAAGCAACAGAAGAGTAAATCAAATGCTAATAGATACTTGATTGTTACCTAAAGCAAGGGGTGGGGGTAAAAGAAGAGAAGGAGATTAAAGTGGGAATTCTCTGACTGTGCTGCTTTATTATTTTGACTAAACCATGTGAATTTGTTACATAATTATCAAAGTACTACATTTTTTAAAAGAAATTCTTAAATTCAAAAACAAATAATATAATATGATCTTAACTATATGTCAAATTGAGGGAATAATCATCTAGGGAAAAGAATATTTTCTCATGACCTCTAAACTGTAATTTGATTGCTTGTCTCCAGTAGTGTATGCCCTAGAGCAAAAAGAATGAAAAAGGAATATTAAGCTGAATTCATTGGCCCTTTTATTAAAAGTAATATTAGACTTCTAAAAATGATTTTATATAGTATATGATTATATAATAAATACTTGAAATAATGTCTTGTTTTTGAAGTAGAGAAAAGAAGCACAAGAATAAATTTTTCAGGGATGGGCATTGTAGTGTGGAAGGTTAGGATGCTGCCTGAGACACATACATCCCATTATCAGAGTACTGGGATTGAGTCCCACCCACCCTTCCAACCCAGCTCCTTCCCAGAGTCAGCAGATGATAGGTCAAGTGCCTGGGCCCCTGCCACCCAAGTGGGAGGCCCAGATGCAGTTTCAGGCTCCTGGGTTCAGGCTGGCTCACTCCTGGCTGTTGAGAGCAATTGGGGGAAGTAAACCAGTGGATGGAATGTCTTCTTCTTTCTATGTTTCCTCTCTCTTTCACTCTGCCTTTAAAATAATTAAGGAAACTTTTTAAAAATAAAAATTTTAAAGTTCAGCCAAAAAACCTATAATCTTACATTTGAATTGGTTCATCCCCATTAGAATGGCTGTTACTTGTTTAAATTCTTAAAGTTTAAAACCAGAAAATAAATATTGGCGAGGATATGAAGAAGTTGGAACCCCTGTGCACTTCTAATGGAATTGTAAAATGATGCAGCCACTGTGGGAAAGAGTATAGTGATTCCTCAAAACATTAAACCTAGAATTACCACATGCTGCAATTATACTTTGGGGGTATAAACCCCAAAGAATTTAAAGCAGGACTCAAACATACCTGTTCAAAGCATCATTAAAGTGGAAATCACCCAAAAAGTCCATTGATTAATGAATGGATAACAAAACATGGTCCTTGTGCAGTGGAATATTATTCAGCCTCAAACAGGAAAGGAATTCTGACACATGCTTCAGCAAGGATGAAGCATAGGACCTTGCGCCAAGTGTGTGACAAGACAGTCACACAAGGACAAATATTCACAGATAGAGAAAGTAGCAAACAATGTGAAGGCATCTAATGCCACCAACCTACACACTTAACAATGGCTCAAGTGTTAAAATCCATTAAGTATACTATGCCACAATAAAAGTTGAATTGGAAATAACAGTATAAATTTAGTATTTATTTATCCTTTATTATGAAATACATATTTCTGAACCCTGCCCATTCCAAGGGCCTAGAAACACTGACAATCTAATGGCAGTGGGCCCCCATCACCAAGATTGCACCACAGTTCCTGCTTTATCTGCAGTTTGAGCTACCTGTGGTCAACCACCATCCAAAAATAGTAAGTGAAAAATCCCAGATATAAACAATTCAGAAGTTTTAGATTATGTGTCCATCTGTATAACATGATGAAATCTCATGCTGTCTTCTTCAGTTATGCCTGAAAAGTGAATCAATCCTTTGTCCAGTGTATCCATGCTATATATGCTACCTACCCATTGGTCACTTAAAATCATCTAGGTTATCAAATTGCGGTAGTGTGGCAGTATTGCAGTGTGTTCAAGTAATGCTTATTTGTCTTAAAATGGCCCCAAACCACTATTGTATTATTAGCTGTTGTTAATCTCTTATTGAGCCTAATTCATAAATTGACCATTATTGTAGATATGTATGTATAGAAAAAAACAGAATCTATAATGTTTAATACTATTTGTGGTTCAGGTTTCCAGGGGGTCTTAAAATGTATCACTCATGGATATACTTCTAAATACTATTACCCACAAAAGCACACATGAACCCTGGGGAGAAATGATTGATTCCAGTTCCAGGGCAAGAAATGTCCAAGATGGCCTTGGGACATCTTGCAGAGTCAGAAAACAAAGACACTACAGAAGACAAAGTGTGGCAGAGCCAAGATGGCAGAATAGTGAGGGCACACACCGATAGTCTGGGAAAAGATAGTTTAATAAAAGTGGAGTTATGGTAGCCACAGGAAAAGGATCAGGAAAAAATTGCAGAGGAAACTCTTCCGGATCTAGTGGCTGTGACTCGGAGGACCTACAGGGAGAGCAAGGTCACCCACCATGTGGAAGCCGAGCCGCAGGAGCCGCAGGAGCCGCAGGAGCTGCAGGAGCCGCCAGAGCTGCTGGAGCCGCCGAGTCTGTGCGCCAGCGCTGGAAAGGGAGGAGGAAAATTGAAGAAGCTCAAATTGCCTCAGTAAAACTTGAGCAAACATCAGTCTCTGGAGTTAAGACTTTAGTGGACCTGCGTGGAGAGCGTGGGAGCCCACAGTTTGGGACACCAGCAGCAGACTCAACACACCAGCGCTGGAACACAAGGTGAGCCGAACCTCAATAGCGCGAGACACCGGAAAGCAAGCAGAAAGAGGAGACTAGAGGGAACAACCCCGTGAGTAAAAGTTCACCAGGCTAACTAGAAGAGAGAGAGGAAAAAAAAAGTGACTGATACGGACACGAGTTTCTCTCTCTCCACTCACCTCTCATAGGCGAGCAAGACAAAGAGCAGGCGCCATCTTGGACATATGTAATAAGCAGGGCGACCTCAGGTCTGCACCGGCCCTGAGCCTAGCAGAAAAACCTAACTCTTGGGGGGGGGGGGTGTAAATTAACAGGAGATTAGGACCTAGTGAATGTGTGGTGCTACTGAACTGAGACGGTGAAAAAAGAGATGGTGGGGGAGAGAACTCACAGAATTCACGTGAGTACTTTCCAGAGATGCTACAATTCGGTAACCTTGGCAACCCATTGGGAGACTGCAGGAGAATTTCAGCCCACACTGAGGGCAGGAAAGATTCCCTGTGTGGTCCTTGGGATAGAGCTTCCGAACTCTGGCTCCTGTGGGTATATCATTTGCCTGCTAACTACCTCCAGTTCTGTTCAGCTGTGCGGAATTACTTCCCTTTTGAATCAAAAAAAAAAAAAAAAAAGAAAGAAAGAGAGATTTACCACGCGTAACCTAGGAGTGTCACCTTTAGCACACCCTTAACCCTGAGGAACCAAACAGAGCTCTCAGGCCACACCCATCTCATGCCTCTAAGGCTCCATCAAAAACAGACAGTCCATTTAATCTAGAATCATAGTTAACAAGAAAAAACACCACAGTGAAGAAACCAAATATCTCCAATATGTCAAGCAACAAACGCAAAAACCGAGGTAATAAGAACAAGGAAGACACTATGACATCCCCAAATGAAAAAGACACCCAAATTCAAGATTATGAAGATGATCAGATAGAAGAAATGCAAGAAGCGATCACAAAAAAATTGATAAGAACATTAAGAAGTTCTCAAAAACAAATTCTTGAACTACAGAAATCCTTAATGGACAAGATAGAAAATCTTTCTCGTGAAAATGAAATATTAAGGAGGAATCAAAATGAAATGAAACAACTAGTAGAACATGAAATGGTGATAGTGATGAGAAATCCTAATGAAATGAAGAATTCAATAGATCAAATGACAAACACATTAGAGAGCCTTAAACACAGGATGGGTGAAGCAGAAGAGAGAATTTTGGACTTAGAAGACAGAGAACAGGAAAGGATACAGTCAAGCCAAAGAAAAGAAGAGGAAATTAGAAATCTAAAACATATTGTCAGGAATCTGCAGGATACTATTAAAAAACCCAACATTCGGGTTCTAGGAGTTCCTGAAGGCATGGAGAGGGAGAAAGGATTAGAATGCCTTTTTAGTGAGATACTAGCAGAAAATTTCCCAGGTTTGGAGAAGGACAGAGGCATCCTAGTACAGGAAGCTCATAGAACCCCTAGTAAACATGACCAAAAGAGATCCTCACCACGACACGTGGTAATTAAACTCCACACAGTGAAACATAAAGAAAAGATCCTAAAATGTGCACAAGAGAAATGTCAGATCGCATTCAGAGGATCTCCAATTAGACTCACAGCAGACTTCTCATCAGAAACGCTACAAGCTAGAAGGGAATGGCGAGACATAGCCCAGGTACTAAGAGAGAAAAACTGCCAGCCCAGAATATTATAACCTGCAAAGCTCTCATTTGTGAATGAAGGTGAAATAAAGACCTTTCATAGCAAACAGAAATTGAAAGATGTCTGTTCTACTTAATATGACTGGTTTAATTCTGTAATTAATACACAGTTATTCTTAAGTGTTAAAAATTAACTGAAATGTGATCCCTGTTAAACATAAGAGTGGGAATAAGAGAGGGAAGAGATGTATAATTTGGGACATGCTCAAGCTGACTTGCCCCAATTGGTAGAGTTAGAAACATACCAGGGGATTCCAATTCAATCCCATCAAGGTGGCATGTACCAATGCCATCTCACTATTCCAAGTGATCAATTTCAGTTCACAATTGATCATAATGAAAGGACTAAGAGTCAAAGGGAGCACATAAACAAGTCTAGTACCTGCTAACACTAACCGATGGAATAAATAAAGGGGAGAGTGATCCAACATGGGAAGTGAGATACTCAGCAGACTCATAGAATGGCAGATGTCCTAAATAGCACTCTGGCCTCAGAATCAGCCCTAAAGGCACTCCGATCTGGCTGAAAAGCCCATGAGAGTATTTCAGGCATGGAAAGCCAAGACACTCTGGCAAAAAGATCTCTGTGAGTGAGATCCCAGTGGAAAGAACAGGTCTTCAAAGAAGGAGGTACCTTTCTCTGAAGGGAGGAGAGAACCTCCACTTTGACTATGACCTTGTCTAAACAAGATAAGAGTCGGAGAACTCAGAGGGCTTCCATAGCCTTGGAAACTCATGACCGGAGCATAGGGAGACTACTGATGCCATAGACAGGAGTGTCAATTGGTAAAGTCAACAACAGGAGTCACTGTGCACTTACTCCTCATGTAGGATCTCTGTCCTTAAGAAAAAAAAAAAAGAAGAAATTGAAAGAATTTGTCGCCACTCATCCAGCCCTGCAAAAGATGCTTAAAGATGTGTTGCACACAGAAACACAGAAACACGGTCATCAATATGAAAGAAGGTAAAGGAAGGAAGCCTCACAGCAAAAGATCACAGGGAATTCAAAGCATATATTAGAAAATATCTTTGGCAAATGGCAGGGCAAAGTTACCACTTATCAATAGTCACATTGAACGTTAATGGCCTGAACTGTCCAGTTAAAAGACACCGATTGGCTGATTGGCTTAAGGGACAAAACCCATCTATTTGCTGCTTATAAGAAACACATCTTTCCAACAAAGATCCATACGAACTGAAAGTGAAAGGCTGGAAAAAGATATACCATGCCAACAGAAATGAAAAAAGTGCAGACGTAGCCATCTTAATATTGGACAACATAAACTTTACCATAAAAACTGTTAAGAGAGACAAAGAGGGGCACTATATAATGATTAAGGGATCAATTCAACAGGAAGATATAACGATTATCAATGTATATGCACCTAATTACAGGACACTGGTTTATTTAAAAGATTTGTTAAGGGAATTAAAGGGAGACTTAGACCCCAATACAACAGTACTGGGGGACTTCAATACTCCACTCTCAAAAATAGACAGATCAACAGAACAGAAGATCAACAAGGATACAATAGATTTAAATGACACTATAGCCCAAATGAATCTAACAGATATCTACAGAAATTTTCATCCTACACATAAAGCATTTACATTCTCCTCAGCAGTACATGGAACCTTCTCTAGGATTGACCACATACTAGGCCATAAAGCAAGTCTCAGCAAATGCAAAAGAATTAGAATCATACCATGCAGCTTCTCAGACCAAAAAGGAATGAAGTTGGAAATTAGTAACTCAGGAATCCCTAGAGCATACGCAAACACATGGAGATTGAACAACTTGCTCCTGAATAAACAATGGGTCATAGAAGAAATTAGAATAGAAATCAAAAATTTTCTGGAAGTCAATGAGGATAACAGCACAACATACCAAAACTTATGGAACGCAGCAAAAGCAGTGTTAAGAGGAAAGTTTTTATCAATAGGTACCTACATCAAGAAATTGGAAAGGCACCAAATAGATGAGCTTTCAATGCATCTCAAGGATCTAGAAAATCTGCAGTGAACCACATCCAAATCTAGTAGGAGAAGAGAAATAATTAAAATCAGAGAAGAAATCAACAGGACTGAATCAAAAAAAAAAAAACATTACAAAAAATAGGCCAAACGAGGAGGTGGTTTTTTTAAAAAATAAACAAAATTGACACCCCATTGGCCCAACTAACTAAAAAAAGAAGAGAGAAGACCCAAATCAATAAAATCAGAGATGAAAAAGGAAACATAACAACAGACACCACAGAAATAAAAAGAATCATCAGAAATTACTACAAGGAACTGTATGCCAGCAAACAGGAAAACCTATCAGAAATGGATAGATTCCTGGACACATGCAACCTACCTAAATTGAACCAGGAAGACATAGAAAACCTAAACAGACCCATAACTGAGACAGAAATTGAAACAGTAATAAAGGCCCTCCCAACAAAGAAAAGCCCAGGACAAGATGGATTCACTGCTGAATTCTACCAGACATTTAAAGAAGAACTAACTCCAATTCTTCTCAACTATTCAGAACAATCGAAGAAGAGGGAATCCTCCCAAATTCTTTCTATGAAGCCAGCATCACCTTAATTCCTAAGCCGGAAAAAGATGCAGCATTGAAAGAGAATTACAGACCAATATCCCTGATGAACATAGATGCAAAAATCCTCAATAAAATTCTGGCCAATAGAATGCAACAACACATCAGAAAGATCATCCACCCAGACCAAGTGGGATTGATCCCTGGTATGCAGGGATGGTTCAATGTGCGCAAAACAATCAACGTGATACACCACATTAACAGACTGCAGAAGAAAAACCATATGATTATCTCAATAGATGCAGAGAAAGCATTTGATAAAATTCAACACCCTTTCATGACGAAAACTCTAAGCAAACTGGGTATGGAAGGAACATTCCTCAATTCAATCGAAGCAATTTATTAAAAACCCACGGCCAACATCCTATTGAATGGGGAAAAGTTGGAAGCATTTCCACTGAGATCTGGCACCAGACAGGGATGCCCAATCTCACCACTGCTATTCAATATAGTTCTGGAAGTTTTAGCCAGAGCTATTAGACAAGAAAAAGAAATTAAAGGGATACAAATTGGGAAGGAAGCAGTCAAACTATCCCTCTTTGCAGATGATATGATTCTTTATTTAGGGGATCCAAAGAACTCTACTAAGAGACTATTGGAACTCATAGAAGAGTTTGGCAAAGTAGCAGGATATAAAATCAATGCACAAAAATCAATAGCCTTTGTATACACAGGCAATGCCACGGCTGAGGAAGAACTTCTAAGATCAATCCCATTCACAATAGCTACAAAAACAATCAAATACCTTGGAATAAACTTAACCAAGGACATTAAGGATCTCTATGATGAAAATTACAAAACCTTAAAGAAAGAAATAGAAGAGGATACCAAGAAATGGAAAAATCTTCCATGCTCATGGATTGGAAGAATCAATATCATCAAAATGTCCATTCTCCCAAAAGCAATTTATACATTCAATGCAATTCCAATCAGGATACCAAAGACATTCTTCTCAGACCTGGAAAAAATGATGCAGAAATTCATAATGGAGACACAGGAGACCTCGAATAGCTAAAGCAATCTTGTACAATAAAAACAAAGCTGGAGGCATCACAATACCAGATTTCAGGACATACTACAGGGAAGTTGTAATCAAAACAGCATGGTACTGGTACAGAAACAGATGGATAGACCAATGGAACAGAATAGAATCACCAGAAATCAATCCAAACATCTACAGCCAACTCATATTTGATCAAGGATCCAAAACCAATCCCTGGAGTAAGGATAGTCTATTCAATAAATGGTGCTGGGAAAATTGGATTTCCACATGCAGAACCATGAAGCAAGACCCCTACCTTTCACCTTACACAAAAATTCACTCAACATGGATTAAACACTTAAATCTACAACCCAACACCATCAAATTATTAGAGAGCATTGGAGAAACTCTGCAAGATATAGGTACTGGCAAAGACTTCTTGGAAAATACCCCAGAAGCACAGGCAGTAAAAGCCAAAATTAACATTTGGGATTGCATCAAATTGAGAAGTTTCTGTACTTCAAAAGAAACAGTCAGAAAAGTGAAGAGGCAACCAACAGAATGGGAAAAAATATTTGCAAACTATGCAACAGATAAAGGGTTAATAACCAGAATCTACAAAGAAATCAAGAAACTCCACAAGAACAAAACAAACAACCCACTTAAGAGATGGGCCAAGGACCTCAATAGACATTTTTCAAAAGAGGAAATCCAAATGGCCAACAGACACGTGAAAAAATGTTCAAGGTCACTAGCAATCAGGGAAATGCAAATCAAATCCACAATGAGGTTTCATCTCACCCCGATGAGAATGGCTCACATTGAGAAATCTACCAACAACAGATGCTGGAGAGGAAGTGGGGAAAAAGGGACATTAACCCACTGTTGGTGGGAATGCAAACTGGTTAAGCCACTATGGAAGGCAGTCTGGAGATTCCTCAGAAACCTGAATATAACCCTACCATTCAACCCAGCCATACCACTACTTGGAATTTACCCAAAGGAAATGAAATTGGCAAACAAACAAGCTGTCTGCACCTTAATGTTTATTGCAGCTCAATTCACAATAGCTAAGACCTGGAACCAACCCAAATGCCCATCAACAGTAGACTGGATAAAGAAATGATGGGACATGTACTCTATTGAATACTATACAGCAGTCAAAAACAATGAAATCCGGTCATTTGCAACAAGATGGAGGAATCTGGAAAACATTATGCTGAGTGAATTAAGCCAGTCCCAAAGGGACAAATATCATATGTTCTCCCCGACTGGCAACAACTAACTGAGCAGCAAACAGGAAACCTGTTGAAGTGAAATGGACACTATGAGAAACAGTGACTTGATCAGCTCTTGTCCTGACTGTTGATGTACAATGTAATACTTTATCCATTTTAGTATTTTCTCTTTGTTTTGTTCTAGTACTATTGGTTGAACTCTGTGATTAACACACAATTATTCTTAGTGGTTTAAATTTTAACTGAAAAATGATCCCTGTTAAATATAAGAGTGGGAATAAGAGAGGGAGGAGATGTACAATTTGGGACATGCTCAATCGGACTTGCCCCAAATGGTGGAGTTAGAATCATGCCAGGGGATCCCAATACAATCCCATCAAGGTGGCATGTACCAATGTCATCTCACTAGTCCCAGTGATCAATTTCTGTTCACAATTGATCATAATGATAGGACTAAGAGCCAAAGGGATCACATAAACAAGACTAGTGTCTGAAAATACTAGCTGATAGAATAAAAAAGGGAGAGAAGGATCCAACATGGGAAGTGAGATACACAGTAAACTCATAGAGTGGCAGATGTCCTAAATAGCACTCTGGCCTCAGAATCAGCCCTTAAGGTGTTTGGATATGGCTGAAGAGCCCATGAGAGTATTTTAGGCATGGAAAGCCAAGACACTCTGGGGAAAAAAAAAGGAAGACCTAAATGGAAGATCTCTGTGAGTGAGATCCCAGTGGAAAGAATGGGGCCATCAAAGAAGGAGGTACCTTTCTCTGAAGGGAAGAGAGAACTTCCACTTTGACTATGACCCTGTTGGACTAAGATTGAAGTCTGCGAACTCAAAAGGCTTCCAATAGCCTTGGCAACTCATGACTAGAGCCTAGGGAGATTACTGACGCCATAAACAAGAGTGTCAAATTGTTAAGTCAACAACAGGAGTCACTGTGTACTTACTTCTCATGTGGGATCTGTCCTTAGTGTGTTGTCCAATGTGAAGTAATGCTATAACTAGTACTGAAACAGTACTTTACACTTTGTGTTTCTGTGTGGGTGCAAACTGATGAAATCTTTACTTAATATATACTGAATTGGTCTTCTGTATATAAAGATAATTGAAAATGAACCTTGATGTGAATGGAATGGGAGAGGGAGCGGAAGATAGGAGGGATGTGAGTGGGAGGGAAATTATGGGGGGAAGCCATTGTAATCCATTAACTGTACTTTGAAAATTTATATTTACTAAATAAAAAATTTAAAAAAAAAAGAAGACAAAGTGTGCAGTGAAAAGGACACAGGAGCCAAAATGAAGGGGCTGCCATTGGCTAAAGGTAGAAAAATTTGATAATTGAAAGGAAACATGACTGTAACTGTTTGGAGCATATAAATCTACTTAAAACACATACAAACCCATGCGTTCATAATAACATTTAAAAACAAAGTGAAGACTCATCAGTCATTACTGGACATTGTCCATTCACCAGTTATTGAGAAAACCAATAAAAGGAAAGAATTAATCATTTATGCTGCCTTTTCTGAATAGTCTATTTCAGGATTCAAGAGAGTTGATTCAACAAATGTATTCAGAAGGAATGATACAATTAAAATAAATTAACTAAGATGGTCTTAACTATCACCAACAGATGCTAAAACAATATGTGAAAGGTCAATGGTGAATTTATCACTTGTTAATCAGGCTGATGACTTCAGAAGCAACTATTCTTAGTATTGCAAAAGATCAAACCTTTAAAGAATGAAGTATCCACTTACAAGAAATATTAGGTTTAGAGAAACAAATTAACTGCTTCCATCAAAGAGCAATCAGCCAAATCCAGAATGTGGGGAATTTATGATCCAGTCTGTTTAACTAATGAGACAAGAGAGATCTATTGCAGAATAAGAGAGATTTTTCAAACTTAACTACCAAATGCATGGTGTAAACGTATTTAGATTTTGGTGTCCATTTGGTTGTCCTTCCTCTGTGCAATTTGTTCTATAGAATTCATAGTTGAAATTTGAGACTGTGAAGAAGTATTCTGCTCTGAATGCATTCAGCCCCACCTCAGCCAAAGCTGGTAACAAATTTGCAAATGAGTCTACACTAGCTACCCCCAGACTCTAAAAGAACATCTCCCATTAGGTGAACATCCATTGGCTCTCAGCTCAGCATCCCAGCCACCAGGGCCTGGAAGTTATTGGGGAATGAAATCTCTGAGCTACTCTTGGCCTGAGCACACTGCCCTGCCATATTTGCATTGATATTTCTGCAACCCGGGTAGGGAAGAGAGAACCTGGGAGATAGCCTCTTGTACAGGGACAGGGCAGTCACCCTTTTTGCCTAACATAGCCAACTTCTTGGATGAAGCCTGGAAAGAGAAACAAAAATCCTCTTCTCCTGTCTCCCTTTCTTTTTCTCCTTATTCCCTTCTTCCCTTTTCTTCTCATTCCCCTTTGTCTTAACACCCTGCTGAGACTAAAAACCTGAGACTAAAATGTGGAGGGGTATCTTTCTGACACTTGTGAACTCTATGAGATGGCTCTTCCAGGCTGGGAGTTTGATATTCTAATACAGAGATGATTGAGCCTAGAAGGTTCTTTCTCACAGTAATAGTCTTTCCTGCTACATAATCCTATATACCGCACAGCAGTGGAATGTCACCACATTTTTAAAATTCCTCTGTAACAAATCCTAATCTCTTAAGCATATGAAGAACTTGTCCTAACAGTGCAGACAGCAGGTGCTCAGAAAGACAAACCAAAAGACATTAATAATTTTCCTATTGCTATTCTTACACAAACACACATATTTCATTAGAATTACAGTATGCACATTTTGTTTTATATTTTCAAGTATGCAACTAATAAATGACTACATCCTCATTGCAATAAACAACCTACTCACTGTTTTATAAGTTACTGTTGCCACTGCAAAACAGTTTTGTATTTGTATATATACTCTTTTCCAGGAGAATTCAATTTCCTATGTAATTCCCATGTAATTCAATATTCTGCTAAGTATGTTTTTCATTCCCCCAACAGGGTTCCATTGTCCACTTTTACACTCTTAATCAATCCTTAGTCCACCCACTTTACTACATAGTTGTTTCCAGCTGAACTGGATGAGCAGACTTCATGCATATCTTCAAGTTTTTTGTTTCATACTAATTTCTACAGGTGGAATAGCTGAGGTAAAAAACACCAGAACGTTTGATAAAAGATGCTAGAAATTTCCTAATTGTGCCCAGAAAAGTCAGTGTTTTCTAGATCCATCAGCAAGGTGTGACCCATCCATTTCTCCAAACTTTCTAAGTTTACAATTTATAATGTTACAACTATAAATTTTATAATTGTGCCTTTAAACTTTTATGGTCAAATATATTTTCCCAGTGGTTAAAAAAAGTTTCAATTTGAATCTTCTTGTGTCCTGGTGAGATTAAAGTGTTTTTCATTTGTGTCAAATATGTACTGACCATTTGTACTTATTACTTCGAATGTTCTCTTCAGATGAAGAAACTGAGGCTCCAAAAAGTCAATGACATGCTCAAAGACACACAGCTTATGGATAACAGAGACAGAACTTTTCTTCATATTCTGAAATTGTTCTTCACTTTGTCAGAATGAGCAGTAAAGGCAATGGTTCAAAGCTCTGTAAGAGTCAAGAGTTGAAGGACATCTAATGAATAGGTAAGTCTCTGCTGGCCAAATCATCTTTATAAAATATTGCTTGGACAATTAAAGAATTCCTGCGCTTTCCTTTTTTGACTTACAATTTCAAGGGAAATTAGATTGAATCAAGACTGGAAGATGCAGAATAGATCATTGGAAAGAGTGTCTGAATGTGCAGATAGCATTCTTCTTACCACCATGGGTCATGGAAGGCTACATAGCTGAGACACTGAAGGAGACTCTGGTACATGACCTCTCCCACTGCATCAGTCTAAGGACAAAGCAACCAACCGCATCTGCTTTATGACAGCAGAATACAATCAGCAAACTATTTCTGGAAACATCACAGAAGCTGTCTTACTATTCATTTCTGAATGCCTTTCTCATTTATATCCCAATTAAGGTATAAGGCCAAGCTGTCACCTGCTGGTTTAACCTTATTCAGCAAAGTCAAAGTCTCCTTTAATAACTAATAGGAGAATCCAAGGGTCAATATAAAAAAGGTAACAATAAAAGAAGAGCCAGAGTTACTCAATGTTAAGAGAAGAAGGAAGGGTGGAGGAGGGAGAAGCTGAGGGAGGGGGAGAAGGCAGCACAATGTACTTAGTAAGAATTAACCTAAGGTTTATTGGATGAAAGAATTTGAAAGACTTAGAAAAAAAGGGACATATTAACATTTACTGGAGGGGGAGAAATCCTAACAGTTTGTCCCCCTTGGCTTTCAGATCTTTTTCCAGGAGAGAACTTTTTCTTCCTGTAACAGAGTGGCCAAGGTCTCCTTTGGGAAAACTTACAAGGCAAATGCCTCTTAACTCTTGTCCAGTTTGAGATCATTTGTGCCCATGACTCTCACAGGCCAAGAAAATGAAAGAGAAGTACTCAAGGTCTTCATTCTCAGCTGTCCCCAAAGTCAAGCTGTGAACACCATGGTTGTCTTATATAGAGAATCCAGGGAATTAGGTGTCAGCAGCAGCAACAGGATTCAGGAGTCCATCCACTAGAAGGGAGCACAGCCCCTTAGAACACCAAAGTGTCTCCTGCACGTGAACTGATGGGTTCTGAGAGACCTTGTATAAAGCAAAACACAGAACTCAAAGAGTCTTTCTCTTAATTGTGTATTGGTTCCTCATATGAGAGTCACTGATTGAATGCACAGAATCCAGAGCCAGACCACCTACTTGGATCCTGGATCCCTCTCTTACTAAGAAAGGAAACTTACACGTTAATTAACCACTTCATGCCTCAGTTTCCCTAGTCACAAGATGAGGGTGATGAGACACAACTTCTCATTTGGTGCTTCTGATAGTCCCAGGAGGAAACAACAGTCTCTACCTCAAGGAGTTATTGAGAAGACTAAGTGCATTCATATCTGTGATGTGCTTACAGCACTGCCAAACATGTCAGTGCTTTACAAGTGTTTGATTAGTCTTTCTTTATTAGCAACTGAAGTGGAGTTTCCAAGTAGCAACTGCAAAAACAGTTTTCAATTCACCTGGCCCACCAGCTTCCAACCTCTGAGATTCTTGCCTTTTTTTTTTTTTTTTTTTTTTTTTTTTTTTTTTTTTGAGTCTGGAAGATTTTCACAAGTTTGGACTCTATGTATGGGTGGGGGAGAACACATGCACTGTCATTAATCTTGTGCATTGCAGCATATTACACGCGTGATTTAAAGAAGCATAAAACACGTGCATGCTGTCTGGGCTTCAGGCTCAGTGACATAGGTCTCTTGTACTGCCAGGGGCAATTACTATTGATCAGTATTCCAGGGTTTTTCTGGGTCTGATGTGCTTCTGGTTGGGTTCCCAACAGGCAGACCATGACAGGAGGAATTACAAGATGCTTGTTCAAGTTGACCACAGTTCCAACAAGTGATCATACTGGTAGGCTAGACATTGTTCTATGTCCTTCATACACACAATCATATTCAGTTGTCATCATACTCCCAGGAGGTAAAGATTATCAATGTCCCCACTTCACAGATGAAGAAACTGAGACATAAAATTTAAGCAGCTTGCTCATGGTCACCTAGTTGTTGAGTGGCACTGCTGGGATTTAAGCCTAAATACCTTAACCCCAGAATGCAGGTTGAATGGTCTTACTACAACTCAGAAAATTGTGATGTCTACTAAATTCCTCTTGCGTTCTTCTCTTCAGGGTCTGTGTATTTTTTAGAGCATGGGATGAGCATGGGTATGTGTATGGTGAACACCAAAAATACAGAAAGATACAGAAAGATAGAAGGGAGAAAGATCCAATCATGATGTTATCACCCAAAGATTGTTACAATTCAGGGGTGTTTTCTGCTAGCATTTTTCTAAGCATGTGGTTTTCTTTTACAAGTTTAAGCACATGTGATTGAACGGTATATATAATTTTAACCTTTTTTTCTTCCTTATTTAACATGTGCTATGTTACACTATTAAAAACTTGATAGATTTCTTTTATGTAGGCTGGATGGTGTATACTGCATGGCAGAGTATTATGCATGCATAATGTATTTACTACTCCCTCATTTTGGACACGTGAGTTTTTCCAGCGTTTTCTCTTTGGGACCACTCGGTTCCCTCACTCCTGATCATTTCCCCTCATGACATTTCTTCAGATCTTCCTCAGACACCTACCGACCGACCTTCATATTCCTCTCCCTTCCCTTCTCTCAAAGTTTCCTTTCTGGAAAGGACCTCATAAACTCACTCATGCTAAGGTGTACATGGTTGTTAGAGTTCAGTGGAAGGGACGAAGCTCTCTCTGACTGTGAGATTTTACTCATGAAACCTGGGCCGGGGAGGGTCCCCTCACTCCTAATGAGAGAACAGATTCCACAACAGCAAAATGAATGAGCGCAGGGCTCATTCAGCGTCAGATCGCTCATGAGGGGACTGCTTAGAGTCGCCAAAGCAGTGCCATGACAAAGAGAAGGAAAGAAGCTGAGTCAGTGAGGGTGAGAAAGATGGGTAGAAGAACGGAGGTGAATGAGAAAATCCACAGCGCAGACTTTTCTGTGGCACCACTAAGCCAGTTCCTCCAACACTCCCGCCTTTGCCTACCTCACGTGTTTGGCCTAGGGGCTGGGCCCGCCCACCTCCTCAGAACTGCAGGGCCCGCTTGTCAGTCCTAAGTACTCTACCACCTCAGGCAGCTGTGGGGCCTGGGGCGGCCACCGAGCAAGTCACAAGGAGCGAAAGTGAAAATCCTGAGAGGGAATCGCCCCCCCCACCCCCGCACGCGGGCGACACTGCGGAGCCCTCAGCTCACAGGCAAACCATGTGGGAGCCTCGCCTCCTGCGACTCTAAGAGTTCGCAGTCCCGCAGTAGGGGAGTAGAGACCCCTCAAGGAAGTCACCAAACCCTGGGATCTCTCACGCGCCTTTCCCTCCTCGCAAAGGGAGGCTGCCGGCTTTCGGGTTGCTGGCAAATCCCAGACTTCATAGGACAGCCGGGGGGCACCCAAGGCGGAACCGTTTCTCCCACCTCAAAGGGTGCCGCGTTCTCCCGCACCGACCCTGGGAATGGCTGGCGTGGTACCAGGAGAGGGCAGCATGCATGATTAAGTCTAAATTAAGGGTGCCTGTGGCTGCGCCCCTCTGGAAGGAAAAAATATATATATATATACACAGGGACGGGCAGACTCCAGGCGAAGGCTGCGGGGCAGGACATAAGCCTCCCGGGGAGACCGCCCCGGCCCCAGGTGAGGCGCGGGACGCCCTCCCACGCCTGCTCCGCGCGGACCGCCGGCACCCCGCGCGCGCACGCACCCGCCTCCCCGGGCCGCCGCTCCTCCCTCCTTCCTCGCTGGTTGGCCCAGGCGCCGCAGAGCGCCGCGGCGGCAGGAGGAGCTGGGCGCGCCCGCCACGCAAAGCCACCCGGCTGGCAGGCGGCAGGCGCAGCGCGCGATCCCAGGCGGCGGTGACAGCGGCATCGGCAGGGCCAGCGCGCACTCTCTCCCAGGCGCACCGGCGTCTTGCTTCCTCCGCGCCGCCCAGCTGACGGCCATCCCCGGCCGAGGCGCGCACAGCCCAGCCCCGCACACAACAGCGGCGACCGCGGGGCCCGCTCGGAGCCCGGACGGCCGCCATGGGGAAGCCGGCGAGGAAAGGATGCGACAGCAAGCGCTTCCTGAAGAATAACTGGCTGCTGCTCTCCACCGTGGTCGCGGTGGTGCTAGGTGAGCTGCGCGGCCGGTGGGCGAGGTGCGCAGCCTCACGCGCGCCCCGCGTCCAGGCCGCGTGCGGAGAGCGCGGGTGCGAGGGTGTGCATGGCGCTGGCGCACTCGATGTGTGGGTGCCTGAGCGCCCCTCGGCCTTCGCCTCGGACCCTGCGCGGGGGATTTCGCCATGGCGCTTAGATGTCTGCTCCTTGGGGATTCCATCTGGGTTCCCAAGGAGCCGCCCGCTGATTCTTGCTTTGCCCAAAATGATCAGAGGGGCTTGGAAGGTGGAAAGGGAAGCAGGTAGCTCCCGGTCTTGCCCATTTAGATACAAATAGGTTTTTTTTTGTTCATCTTAACTGCGTTTCCTCTTCCCTCCCCTTTTTCCCTTCTGAATCTCGCTGCCTTGACGGAGGCTGGTGTGTATGACAGCTGTCAGACTGGAGGAGACACCTTGGCCTCTGGGATGGCGGGGCCCCTGCGGGGAGCAAACTGGGGACGTAGCGGCCGCTCACCATAGTACCCGGAACGCGGCGCGCGGCTACTGCCCGCAGCTTGGCTTGGAAAAGCTGCCAGCTTCGAGCCTGAATTCGGGCATGTGCAATTGTGGCCCGCGGGTGGTCACTGGGGAAGTCGGAGAGCACCCTCCTGCTGAGCCTCCTCCTGCCTTCCCCTTATTTTTCCATCAAAAATCTTCCAACCGTCTCTGCTTGTTTCTAAGCACGGGGCTATTTAAGTGATTGACTCCTGACCGATCGCTGGACTGGGTGAATGGCTGCACCCTTGCTCAGCTGTATGAGTTACTCGTATTTGCCTTCGGAATTTCCGCCGAGGTTGTCCGTTTCCCAAATTGGGTTCTGGGTTGCACTTCTTGAGGGTTAGAGTCATGTCTAGCCTCCTTGCCTGTGAGCTCGCACCGGTGGGGACACCCAGCAGGTGAGGGCTGAGGAACCTTCGGGGGAATACGTGGAGTCCTTGGCAAGCTTCACCTGCTTGAAGCTGCAGCCCGGTTTGCTAGAAAGGAGGGAGGGGTAGCCTCTGGCCCTCCCCCACCCCCAGCTTCTTGTGCCTTCTTCCTAGTTGCTGATTCTGGACCTCAGAATAGTTGGTGTTGCCTGCTTCCCCTCCAGTGGTGCCCGTTTTCTCCTCCCCCAAAGAAAACACCTTTGGAAGTTAATGAATGGGATCTGGGGTCAGATGGATTCCTCCAGAACTTTGTGCAAGGGAAAGTCTGGTTTCTAGTAAATAAATAACGTCCTGGAATTACTTTAGCGGAGAACTTCTGTGACTGAGGAGAAAAGTAGAGAAGCAAGTGCTGACTTTTTTCCTCTAAGAAGTGCCAAGTGGCTTTGGGCATTTTTAGGGAATGCTTGTCCTGTCCCCATTAATTCTAAATAGCTGACCCTACAAAGAGGTATTAGAATTCCTTTCAGCCACGTGAAAGAGATGGCCTTGTTTATATCGCTGGTGATAGGAGTCCGAATTCATTTTTCAGCTGTTTTTTAAAGACTTTAGGCAGAGGATAGCCTGAGGCTGGCGTGTCCCAATGGCCTTTGGAAATAGAGTAATTCTGCCTTTTGGGCCATGGAGCTTTCCAGACACACTGCCTTGGTAGCCATGTTGTGCACCACTAGTCAGAGACCATTTCACTGGAGGGTTGGAAGGAATTTTGAGCATTTGCTCCTGGCCTTTGGAACCATTTGCATAAATGCATCTTCAGAGTCAAGAGGCATTGCACGCCCATTTTGTAGAGGTGACTTTTGATCTCAGATGGGTGCTTTCCTCCAGTTTTAAATGTGGTCACTCAAGCCCCAGGAGTATAATTCAGGTACTTTTCTCAAAAAGGGAAAACCACCATTTAAAAGGCCAAAGCCTTGGTGGACATTTGGCCCTCTAGAAGGCAACACAGGGCAGCCCTCTATTTCCACTTCTGGTCTGGGAAGTCTCAAGCCTGGACCGCCCGCCTGCAGAGTGCTCATCAGAAGCACTTCCCAGGGTCCCCCTCTTTCCTTCTTTTTTCAGATAGCCCTGGTCCTAAGCGGGACATCATGCTTCTCTCTGTGTACCTGCTGGCTCACTGATTTAACAAGCAGTGGAATTCCTGCAACTTAGAAGAGTGACAGTGAGTTTGGGCTAGATCATCAGAGCAAGAGTTTATTTTGTAACTTCCTTAATTGGTCCAGAAAAATCTCGAGAGCTCTTAGGCAGCCTGCCATCTGGACATTTCAGCATGTGGACCTTAAAGAGGAAAACCCTGTGAAATGCATTAACTACCCCGATGCAGTGTCCTCATCTGATCACAGCTGCTGAAATGCTGGGTCCCTGCTAGAATTCAGCAGTCCTGGCGCTTTAAAGATACTTTTCCTATTGAAATGAGAAGCGGTGGTTTTTGTGAGCCGGCTGAAACCCTCTTGAGTTTTCAAGATACAGCATGTGAAAGGAAATGACACAGTAAAGGTCATCTTTATTAGGTGTGGAAGTTAGTTCCTTTCATGGAGAAGGAGATGCAATGAGCTAAATTTCTCAGGTTCGTCTTCACAAGAGGGTGGGATGGGATAGTTAGGTGACCATATTCATTCCTTTTGTGACACCCTCCAAGGGTCTGAAAAGAATACCTTGGCTTTTCACTTGAGAGGCCTCTCCTGGGATGCTACTGTGAACACTGTCATTGCTTTCACTGCAGCTCTTGCAGGATTTTCCCTGCTGTTGTAGTGGAGTAGACTGAGCACAGTCTGGAGTCAGAGTCCTGGGTTTGAATTCTGGCACTATGGGGCTCTCCCGTTTAAACAAAGTGCTCATTTTCAGGGATCCTCACTTGGAAAATGGGATATTAGTCATTATCTCATGTATTTGTGGGGTTGATTAAGATCATGTGAAAACACCCAGTTGTGGATAACATGCTCTAATCTAATAACAGCCTCAGTAACATTCATTTTTTTAAAAAGGGAAATGGAAACAGTCATTTTGTTTTGTGCACCCACAGCCTAATTCCTAATTCACTGAGTAGCAGATATTCTTAGGGGAGAGTTTTTGTGCTCTGAATGAGGATTCTGTGCGTGAGGCATCTGTCAGTGTTTTGATTCAAGCCACCCAGTAATCACGCTTTAAAGAGTGTAGGTCAGCCACAATAGTATCCTCGCCTTACTCATAATGTAAAACCTCACCTTTCTCTCCAGACCAGTTCTACATTCTTTCAGGAAGTTGAAAACTCTGATTTCAAGCTTAGGGGTTTTCATGAAAGGCAGTGGCTGTTACTTACACCATGGCACTAACAAGCCTCTTCAGTCTCTGCTTCATTTCCTAGGAGCAGTCGGGAAGCAGCCGTTGGTAGATTTTGAGTCTGTCTCACGTCTTAAGCAATTGCTTTACATTCTTACTAATACCCTGGCCCAGCCTTGGGTCTCCTAGCACGGGTTTCATGTAGTATATAGCTTGCCAGTGCTAATTGGAGACCTGCTAGGTTCTTTCTTGTCCTGTCTCTTTTTACACAAGTCTGTGAAGGCTCCTAAAGACAGGGGCCAGCCCCACTACCTGCAAAGAGCCTGGGCTCAGTTGTGGTTAGGAAAATGCCTATAGCAACCAGCACCTATGGAAGTCATTCATTCAGCAGGTACAAGAGGTCTTCAGAAAGCTCACAGAACAGGTGCTGGCCAGAGACTCAGTGGGGAGGAGATGCTAACCCTGCAAAAAGAGAGAGACAGGATGTGACCCTCTGGGCATTTCCTTGAAGACACTTAGGGAGAAAGTAGTAAAGAGAACCAGAGGGGATTTTTTTTCTGTTCTGGGACTTGAGCCTGATTTAACCTGAAGAGAAGCAATGATTGGAACAAGAAATGCAGACAGATGAGGGAAGGGTGAATGACATGGAGGGAGGCCCTGAGGTAGAGAAGATGCTTATCCAAGGGGTGGGGCGCCTCTGAAGGCCTGGCCCTGGGTAAGGACTGGGACTCCCTCTGAGGTTGAGATAGGAGGGGAGGAGTTAGGGATTAATCCCTGGCCACCTCCTGCTCCCCTTCTTCACTGCTGTTTCTCTTCCATGTGCCCGCTCCCTGCCTCAGATAGCGACTTCCTGTGTCTGCTATAACTAATTTCCACACAATGGATGGCTAGACCGATAGTCATTTATTCTCACCCAGTTCTGCATGTCACAAGTCCAAAATTCCAAATCCAGCAAGGCCTGTCTGTCTAGGAGCTGTAGGGGGCCATTCCTCTTGGACTCTCCCAGTGTTTGGTGCTGTTGGCTGCTCTTGTATTCCTGGAATTGTGACTATATCTTCTAAGCTTTGCCTCTGCTTTCAGATCTCTTTTTCCTATGTGTGTGCATGTGGTTTCCTCTAGCACTTTTTTTTAATCAAATAACAATTATCATTTATTTGAGACAACTGCCATTCACTGATTTGCCAAGTGCCTGTAACAGGCAGGGTAGGGCTGGAGCCAGAGCCAGGAGCGCTATCCAGGTCTCCCACATGGGTGGGGTGGCAGGAACCCAGTTACTTGAGCCATCACTGCTGCCTTCCAGGGTCTGTGTTGGTGGGAAGCTGACTGGAGTCAGGAGGCGGATGTGGCTGTCTTAATTGTTGCGCTGAATGCCTTCTCCCAGGTGTGTCTTTTGGGGTGGCATTTAGAATGAAGCTGGCTGATCTTTAAATCCCATATTGCTGTACAGGGTATTCACTCTTTTGCCATAAGGGTGATGCTCATAGGCTTCAGAGATTGGGCACGTGGGTACACCTGTTTGGAGGCCTCATTTACCTCTCTTCAGGGCCTTACAGTGAAGAGCTGAGACTATTGTCCAAGAGCCCTGTGTAAGATGTGAATGGGAGCTCAGCACCCTGGGACTTGGGGCTGCCCGTGACCTTCTGCTATCCTCGGGCGCAGGAGGCCTGACTCTAACATGGTGTCCAAAACCCTTCACCATCTGCCTCTCAGTACCCACTTCCCTCAGGTGGCACAAAACACCCTCTCTGCATGTGTCACATATAATAAGATCTAAGACTTACATATCACTTTGTACCAAGTACTGTTCTAGTTCTGTGCATGCGTTAATCCATTTGATCTCCCTATCAAACATGTTTGCAGAAAATTGAGGCTCAGAAACTTAAGACATTTGCTCAGAGTCACTGACCAAGGGCAGAGCAGGGGCACTAACCCTAGCAATCTGGCTCCAGAGACGCTTCTCATAACCATTATGCTCTCTGGCTATTGTAGAGAGCCAGTATCTACTTGGTATTTGTCACCTGATATGCTGATTTTTTGCCTGTGCCACCAACCAGTGTACCCTGTGGGGAGGGAATCCTGAGCTGCTCTGCTGTGTGCCCACAGTCTCTATCTCATTGCCTGGCAGCTTTAGTACATGTGTTAAATAATTGAGCCATTTATGAACCAGAGAGTTAGTAAGACACTGTCCCCATTTGAGTGAGTAAATAACCAAAGCTTATAAAAAACTCTATTTTTTTTTTTAAGATGTATGTATTTGAATGGCAGAGTTACAGAGAGGCAGAGGCAGAGAGAAATATAGAGGTCCTACATCCGCTGGTTCACTTCCCAAATAGCCGCAATGGCCAGAGCTGTGCCGATCTGAAGCCAGGAGCCAGAAACTTCTTCTAGGTCTCCTACTTGGGTGCAAGGGCCCAAGAATTTGCGTCATCTTCTACTGCTTTCCCAGGCCATAGCAGAGAGCTAGATCGGAAATGGAGCAGCCACAACTCTGAATCGAACTGGTGCTCATATGGGATGCCTGAACTGCAGGCAGCAACTTTACTCGCTACGCCATAGCGCCAGCCCCTAAAACTCTACTTTCTGATTAGGTATTTGGTACAGCGGTTGACACCTGCATCCGATATTGGAGTGCCTGGCTTCTAATCTTGGCTCTGCTTCTGATTCTAGCTTCCTACTAATGCACACTCCATGAGGCAGCAAATAATGGCTCAAGTGCTTGGGTCCCTGCTACCTATGGGGGAGACCTGAGTTGCGTTCTGAGGTCTTGGCTTCAGCCTGGCTCAGCCCTGGCTGTTGAAAGTGTTTGAGGGGTGAACCAGCAGATGGAAAATCAATCTCTCTCTCCTTTCAAATAAAATTTTTTTAAAACTCCATTTTCTTTATGAATTTTCTGCCCACTTCAGCCCTCTCTGATCCCTGTGAGTAACCTTAATCAGATTATAACCCCTTGAGGGCACTCCTGTCATACCTGGCAGGCCTTAGAGAATGAAATGAGAACTTAGAATGATACGACTAACTCTTAAATGCTGTCTTCTGAAAAAGTGTACCTGATATTTATACTCTCTGAGCCTGTTTTTATCAGAAAGGAAGGGGTTTGGATTAGCTTGAATAGCAAAGAGGATTCCATCCATAAACCAAATCCCAGTCTAGGCAGTGGACTGCCTGGTACGTTTGTCAACAAAGGAGTGAAAGCAAAAGTTCTAAAGCTGAGGAGTGGTGTCTGCCGAGGGTTTAGGATGAGAAGCAGGGATGTGAATGCTGCATACTTGTTGACTGAGTTTTAAAATCTCTAAGGTTCTTCCAGCTTTAAGCACCTTTAACCGGATGACTGTATTGTAGTTCATTATTGAGAGATAGATTACTAGGAACTCTTCCAGATGGGGCTAAGGGAGGGGTAAAGGGCATTCCCTGAGGATAAAATGACCCTGACATCAAGTCAACTGTTCTGTGTTTGAACTGCTGATTAGTGAATGACTTAGTGATAATGAAGTAAATTGTGTATGGGACTGTTATCAGGGCAATGTCTTATGTCAATATTAGATTATTCACTACAATAAAACTTTGTATAAATATATTTTTTAAAAATATTTCTGAAGCACAGAATACTCCAGAAGCACAAAATAAATGGGGGTTTTTAAAATTCGTTTTTAGGGGTCGGGGTTGTGGCACAGGAAATTAAGCTTCCACTTGGTACACTGGTATCTATTTCAGAGCACTGCTTTGAGTCCCAGAAGATCTCCTTCCATACATATATATATGTATCTATTTCACTCTCTTCCCCTCCCACACACACACACACACACACACACACCTGTTTAATTATCTTAGAGAAGAAATCTTTGCTGACTGGCCCAACACTGAAGAATTAGAAAAAGAAAACTGGCCTTTGAATGCCTATACCAGTGTTTTCACTTTTGAAACAAAACCAAAACCTACCAGATTAAGGGCACCACTGAAAAGATTCTTGGGTTTTGCTTGTTCTCAGCAAAGTATATACCACAAGTCTGTCAAATCAAAACTGCAAACAAAATTACCTAACAAAATTATGAAATAGATCTTTTAAAAAAAAGTTTTGTCAGTTAGACTCTGCCTGTCAGGGTTGTTATCTATGTACATTCTTAGTGCCACCTATTAGAAGGACTTTGAATATAAACTGATAATCGTTGACAGATATGAAGCATCTTGTTAGATATTGCTTAATAAAGATGAGCATTTTATGTAGCATAATATGACTACAGAATCAAAGTTACTCCCCTGGCAAAAACTTGAGCCAAGTCCTAGGAAATAAAGGAAGCTTCGAATGAAAATGTGTTATGTAAAGCTTTTGTGTGCTCATTCAGAATGTGGTGGACCTCATGTTGTAGTCAGATGGGGAAAGCCCTGGGTTAGGTTAGGCAAGCACATGAATGCACTGCTTACGTAGAGAGAAAGCTCTCTACGTTCATTACTTTTGAGCAATTGTGATTACCTTTAACAGAGCCAAGACTGAAAATAGCTATCCTAGGGAGTCAGCAGCACGCTGGCCTGTTGCCAAGGAAGCTGTGTTCGCCTGAGGAACTGTGCAGCTCCTGTGTCGCTGGAGACCTGGGGTCACGTACACTGTTGGGACTCAAGTGCTCTCGAAGAAAATGCACTCATTTCAGATGCCAGTGAGCGGCACATTGACCACCCTGCTACAGCAGGGCCTGTTGCATCATGGGAGTACCTTTAATGGCCTTTGCCACTGTGAAGATTAACCATACAACTCCTGATAGAAGACAATATTGGAAACAGATCTCAGGAAGCCAGTAATTCCCTCGGGAGCTGGGAGGCATTCATTCATTCATTCATTCATTCATTCATGATACTTGCTGGGGGAATAGCCCATATTGTATCTAGCGGGGCTGTGTTGTATTTATCACACCTCCCAGTAACACCTCTGCAAATGGAAAGGAAGTGTTTTGTTGACTCATTCCTTGCCAGGATGTTACTACCTCAACTTGAGAAATACCTGCCTGGTTCATTACCACAGGTGGAATATTTCCTTCCCAGCAAATACTCCTGCGTGTTCCGGGATGGGCCCAGCTGATTCCAACTCAGAGCTGCTTCACACTGTGTATTCTAGATTGTTCCTCTCCCAGGCTCCGCCCCAAATGTGCGAGCTCTGGGCAGCAGCCCCCACTCAGTTAGGTTAGAAACACCAATGCACCTCATTCTGCATCACTAAGACCCAGACCAGATAGATCTGAGGGGCTGAAGCCTTGGTCTCCGAGTGCCTGTGTCCAGAGCCAGGACAGTTGTCACTGCAGCTCTCCATGTGCTTAGGAAGGGTCTTGAGAGCAGTGTCATGGGACTTCGTGCTCTGTGGTAGCCTTTGGAATGGGAATATTAGTTTAGGAACGACCCCACAGAGTGTCCTCACTGTGCTTTTTCTTGTAACAGCTCTGAGACACATGTTTGAGTTCAACACTCAGATGGCCAAAACCACAGTGCTCACCCAACCAAGGGGAATAATCCTTAAGAGGAGAGAGCTTAGGTGCATTTGTACAGATAAATTGTTTTTCTGCCACTGTTCTATTGCTTAAGAGTTATCTTGTGCTTATGATTCAGTAAAGAATTAAGTCAGCCACCAGAAAACAGTGCACTATTACCAGAAAAGCTTAAGTTACAGAAAGTGTCATCTTTTAGTCTCTCCTCATTTGTGGGAAATAAAGTGATTTTGCTCAATTTCTGAGGATGTCACATGTACTTGTTTTCTGACCCACCTGGCTACTTTCTAAGTTTCACATAAGATCCCCCAAACTGTGAGACATTGAGAAAGATAGATGTTTCTCTTTTGAAAAATTCTTTGTCTTATGTCTAACCAAGCCTAATGCTAATATTTACTGGGGGCTTACTATAAGTTTTAAGCACATTTATTTCCCAGTTGACACTCAGCATGATGAGTTAGTTTCCTGCTTTACAGTTGGGGGAGGTGGAACTTACAAGGCCCTCATCATGTTCCTGAGCACATGGAGCTGGGATTTGCACCAGGACTGCCTGATTCCAAAGCTTAGGTTAACCACTGTGCAAGGCTCTTCCTTCCCAGCAAATTTTGATACCCTCCCCTGGCAGCTAAAATCATTCTTGGAGACTTGGTTCTTACAAAGCAGCTAGGGAGGCTATTATCCTTCCTCCTGTCTGCCTCTTGGCTCTTCTTTGTCTTGTTCCTTGTCTTAAGGCATTCCACAGTGGTTAGTCCTTTCCCTGGTTTTCTGCTATGTGCACTTTCTGTTCAAGCTTGTATTCTGGTTGAACTTGTACTTGCTTTCCCAGATGTGTTGTACTTTCCTGAACTAATGCTGTTGCTTGGGTATTCACCCACTATTATCTTTCCTGTCTTGCACTGGCCTGAAGATGGGTCTCATTCCCACTTTCATCATATAGAGTTTTCTGACTGTTCAGTTGGAGATAATCTCCCTTCTCCATGTGATAGCCTTCAATTTATATTCACAGATAATCAGTCTTTACACAACTCCCAATCCTGCTGTGTGGCAGACATCACTAATCAATTACAGGGTTTTTTTGTTTACTACTACTGAACTCTACAATGGCTTCAGAATCCTTGAAACTACACTCCGGGAAACCACTGTTAATCAAATGAAATTGACATATGGGATGAAAAGTATTGTCTGTTGCTCGGAAAAATTCTATTCATTTAGCAATAAATTAGGAATGTGATTTAAATTGAATAAGGATAAACATTACTGGCAAGAAATGCAGAGTAGAAGTCTGTGTTTCATCTTCTCTGCAACAGTTTATGCACAAATGCCACAAACATGAGCCCAAGTGTGGTAAATGCTGCAGGAAAGCTCCAGCTTCCTTTGGGCCTCCAGAGAAGAGAGGTGGAATTGGGAAGGAGTGTCGAGGAGATCATGGTCAGAATGGCCTTGAGCAGGGGCGATAGGATTTGTGGGATTGAAGACCTGATAAACAAGTCCAGCTCGAGGTAATGATAGGAGTACAGAAGCCTGCATCCTCTTACGTCTCATCTTAGTATTGTATGGAGCTTATATTTATGTAGTACATGTGTCTTTGTTTTCTGTTGCTATAACAAAATACCAGAGACTGGGCAACTTGTCAGAAAAGAGGTTTATTTTGGCTCGTGGTTCTGGAGACTGAGAAGTCCAAGAGTGTGGTACCAGTAAGGGCCCGTGCTGCTTCAACTCATGGCAGAAAACAGAAGGGCAAGCAGGCATGCGCAGAGCAGAAAAAAACAGGAGAGCAGCCCTACTGTGTAACTGCTATCACAATACCCATCCACTCCCACGAGAGCTAGAACCCACTCCAGGAGGAAGGCACGACTCCCTCTTCATGGCCTAGTTACTTCTTGGAAGCTCTACCTCCCAGCGTTTCCATGATGGCAGTCGAATTTCATGTGCAGTATGTATGATTGTTTTCACATTTCTCTCTCCCACCTCATTTTCCTATCTTACATGAGCCTGATGCACTCACAGCATCTAGCACTGCACTTGCTTTCTAAGATACTTTTATTTTAAATCTATTTATTCAGTTATTTGAGAAGCAGAGACAGACAGCAAGTGTCAGTTCACTCCCTAGAACCCTCCAACTGCTAGGGCTGAGCTGACCAGTGCTGAAGCTGGGAGCTGGGGATTCAGTCCAGCTCGTTCATGGGATGGCAAGAACCCAACTATTTCAGCTGTCACCTGCAGCCTCACAGCATCTATCCCCTTGGTTCTCTGATGGGCCATTCATTGTATGGACTTCTGAGACATAAGCTTTGGGGAGTTCTTATTCAAGCCTGAGGCATCCAGAACACATTTTAATCCTACTAGCTTGGGATCCTAGAAACAGAACAAGCCTGGTTACTGAAAGTTCTGAAGCCTTTAGTGTGAGCTCAGTCTGGCCCTGGAGCTCCCTGACTGGAGGGCGCCTCTCTGTCCCCCAGAGAAGATCTGATCTTCTCAGGGAACCAGCGTAAGAGTCAGCCTCATCTCCTGAGAAGTCCTTGTACTGATTAGGAAAAATAAATTGAAAGTCTTTCTGGTTTCCAATTGTTGACCTGTGTCTCACAGCTTAATTAGCCCTGGATGGTCCTGACTTTTAAATATAGTGTTTTTCACATCAATTTCTTAATGTCTTTATTTCTAGGTTTTCTCTTTCCAAGTGCCCTCTCACATCCTTGCCAAATTCTTAACCCATTTCTGCCTCTGTCTGGAGATTATTTCTGTGATAAGAAATTAATTTGCTTGTCTGTGCTACTTGTTCCAGTAGGCCTTGAACAACTGCTTGGATACATGCTAAATTTGTCATTAAAGAGTCTGAAGACTTTTTTTTTTTTTTTTTTTTTTACTTAGCAAAAGTTAGTTGTTGACCAAAAGCCAACACAGGCTTGCTTTGTTTCTGCTTCCTCTTAATGGATTCCTTTCTTGTATCTGCAGAATTCCCTGAGGTTTCACTGAATCAAGGGGGTTCTGATCCAGAGTGATGGAGATCCAGATCTTGTTGCCAGTTCAGAAACCCGGAGCCCTGAGAAACAATGCCCAGGTCTCTGTAACTGACCTGACACCTGCGTTGAATACTGATATTTTCCAGTAATCACCAACAAGCTTGTTTATTTTAGGGAAAATATAGAAGCTTATATTTACTTGTTTAAATAGAAATGAGAACAATTGGTCTCTTTTAAACATTTTTTCGAGGCCAACACTGTGGCATAGTAGGCTAAGCCTCCCTCTGCCTGCAGCGCTGGCATCCCATATGGGTGCTGTTTCATGTCCTGGCTACTCTTCCAATCCAGCTCTTTGCTATGGCCTGGGAAAGCAGTGAAAGATGGCCCAAGTACTTAGGCTGCTGAACCCAAGTGGGAGACCTGGAAAAAGCTCCTGGCTTTCCATCAGTCCAGCTCCAGCCATTGTAGCCATTTGGGGAGTGAACCAGCAGATGGAAGACCTTTACCACTGCCCCCCCCCCACTCTGTAACTCTGTCTTTCAAATAAAAATAAGTAAAATCTTTATTTTATTTTTAAAAGATTTATTTATTCATTTAAAAGTCAGTTACACAGAGAGAGAAGGAGAGGCAGAGAGAAAGAGAGAGAGAGAGGTCGAGAGGTCTTCCATCCGCTGGTTCACTCCCCAAGTGGCTGCAATGGCTGGAGCTGTGCTGATCCAAAGCCAGTAGCCAGGAGCTTCCTCCAGATCTCCCACTTGGGTGCAGGGGCCCAAGGACTTGGGCCATCCTCCACTGCTTTCCCAGGCCACAGCAAAGAGCTGGATTGGAAGTGGAGCAGCCAGGACTCGAAATGGTGTCCATATGTGATGCCGGCACTGCAGGCAGTGGCTTTACCTGCTATACCACAGCGCCAGCCCCAGTAAAATCTTTTAAAAAATCTGTAAAAACGTTTTCCTTTCTGATATTTTAGCTTGCTGTTTCTTCTTTTTCTTTCTTTATTTGAAAGGCTGACAGATCTTTCACTCACTGGTTCACATCCCAAATGTCTGCAATAGTCAGAGATAGGGCCATATGAAACCAGGAACCCAGAACTCAGTCAAGGTCTACACATAGGTGGCAGAGACCCAGGTACTTGAGCCATCACCTGCTGGCTTCCAGGGTGAGCATTAACAGGAAGCTGAAATAAGAAGTAGAGCTGAGGCCAGCACCGCGGCTCACTAGGCTAATCTTCCGCCTAGCGGCGCCGGCACACCGGGTTCTAGTCCCCGTCGGGGCGCCGGATTCTGTCCCGGTTGCCCCTCTTCCAGGCCAGCTCTCTGCTGTGGCCAGGGAGTGCAGTGGAGGATGGCCCAAGTGCTTGGGCCCTGCACCCCATGGGAGACCAGGAAAAAGCACCTGGCTCCTGCCATCGGATCAGCACGGTGCGCCGGCCGCAGCGTGCTGGCCGCGGCGGCCATTGGAGAGTGAACCAACGGCAAAAGGAAGACCTTTCTCTCTGTCTCTCTCTCTCACTGTCCACTCTGCCTGTCAAAAAAAAAAAAAAAAAGTAGAGCTGAGACTTAGGCGCTCAGATATGGGGTGCAGGTGTCTTACCCACTGTGCCAAATGCCCTCTTCTAACCACAGGAGTCTGAACTAATTGCACCCAGGACCTAGAACTCTAGAGTTCACTGGAACAGCGCTCATCGTGAGCTCCCACAGGCTTCTAGGCTCTTCAGGGCCCTGTGTCTAGGACAGAGCCTTAGTAGGTTGCCATGGGTATACAGCTGTGACTGTTTGCTTGGAGTCTGTCTGTCTCTATTTTTCCCTTCTAATATATCCTCTTGTGCCTCAGGGAACATCTGTTGTGCGTAACAGCACTACTAAGAAAAGGAGCTGAAAATCCTCACAAAGACAAAAGTTGGATTCCAGGAGTCAAGAAAACCCTCAGGTGTTACTATGAAAAGGTTATACTTATCCTGTTTGATTTCCTGGTCTCTGAAGTTCATCTGAGATGTACTTATGGTCATTTCTGCACCTTAAATCCAATTCACTGTTATCAAGGGAGCTCATATGATGATGTGCAGATACTTGATAAAATTGTAAAATTTTATAACATAAAATTATAAATTTTGTTATTGTTTCCCAGAAACAAAGGGGGAAGGGTACAAATAATAAAATTCCCCAGTACAGTTTTATTCATTTAAACAGTGGCATAAGGTATCATCTTTGTGTGTGTTTTGAATGGCTATTTTCATCCTGAGCGAAAGGCACCTGGTCCCCATTGGTGGCTCTGGAACATGTTTAATATGCCTTACCTGAGTGTTCTTTCATGAATGATGACCAAACAAGCTGGCTTCTGATTGCCTTTCTTTCAGTGAGGACTAAGAGAAGCATTGAGGTATTTACACTGGGGACTGCCTTCATTTTAATTTAAGAAATATCACAGAATTCTAAAAATAGGTCTTAACTCACTTGAAGAGGAAAATAAGTCTTCCTGCAACAGGCCTTTGGGTTAGCGGGGAAGGAGGAGTGAATTTCAGCTCCACATGAAGAGATCAGGGCCAGCAGTTGGCAGGCAGGTCTCAGGACTAGGAATCCTGGAGTGCAGAGTTCAAGGTGATACAAGATTCAGGTGTGGAGGAGTCACACTAGTTTGCAGAGCAGAGCAGCAGATTTGTGTTTACATGTAGAAGGAAAGGTCCCAAAGATTGTGTCATGAACCAAGAAGGTATTTTACAGAAGTTGTGAAACTGGGTATTGGGGCCGGCGCTGTGGTGCAGTAGGTTAAAGCCCTGGCCTGGAGTGCTGGCATCCCATATGGGCACTGGTTCTAGTCCCAGCTGCTCCACTTCAGATCCAGCTCTCTGCTGTGGCCTGGGAAAGCAGTAGAAGATGGCCCAAGTCCTTGGGCTCCTGTACCCACATGGGAGACCTGGAGGAGGCTCCTGGGACCTGGCTTTGGATCGGCCCAGCTCCGGCCATTGTGGCCATCTGGGGAGTGAACCAGTGGATGGAAGACCTCTCTCTCTGTCTCTACCTCTCTCTGTAACTCTTTCAAATAAATAAAATAAATCTTAAAAAGAAAGAAACTGGGTATCGTAAAGAGGTGTTGAGCCAGAGCATCTGGTGTTTTAAACTTGCATCTCTTCACAAGATTCTAGGGCCTCACCAAACCTTACCAGTCTGGTTGACCAATCTGATAATTCCACCAGTGACTTGGAGGCTAAATACAAGTATTTGCCCAGGTACCGAGGAGGGGAGGGTATGGAATGGGGTCACAGATATATGAAGATACTTCACAGGAATGCATAATACAAGTCAATAAATAGAATCACCCGTCATATTGTCAGACATGAGCCCTTTAAGAGCAACAAAGTAGAATAAAGAGAGCTGAAGAGAGCTGAAATGGGAACTCTGAGCTCTCACAAGCCAGGTCACAGCTGTGTATCTGAAGAAATAATCTGACTGCCTTTATGAGACTTATGCAGCTGACACCTGTGGGGTCAGAAGGGGACTGATTGTTCCTGGACTGAAAGATTCACTTACTGCCTGGGCCTCAAAGTTCATGGGATGCTTGATCTAGCAGGAGAAGGGAACGTCTGGCCCACAGGCTGTATAATGCCCATGAAATGATTTGGTCTGACCCTGCCAATGGCCAAAGCAATTTCAGGCAGGACTCAAAATTGAATAAATCTGTAGCAGGCTAATCTTTAAGTTGATAATTTTGTATGGGCTGTGAATGATGTTATAAATATCCCAGTGGCCGTTGCCCCCTTTCCCCCCCATAAAAGTTCCCCACCCCTGCTTTAGAGGTTGGGTTCCTGTGGGCTGGTCCTTTTTCTAAGCAACCTCATCCTCACTTGAACCCACAGGTTCAAGTTCAGACTCCAGGAGCTCCAGAAGCCTGGGAGAAGTCCTCAGGTGTAGGAACTTGGCCCTTGACTTCTCATGCATACAGCACCATAGCCACTGTCAAGGAGGGTGAGGCCACAAGGCAGTAGTTACAGGAGAATCTACGATTCTGATGCACTTCAGGGTTTGATGGCACTGGGGCAGTGTGGCAGAATTTGTACCCAGATTCCCATGGCCCAGGTTTCACACTCTACTAATGGCATCCTCCCTGGCTGTTTTTTTCTTTTCAGAATCAGGTTTGATGAGCAAAGGATAGAAAATACAGTGGCTTCCTGGGCGTGTGCATTAATTAGCAGTTATAACATGGCCCTCATTCAGAACAATGCAACGCGTATCAATGAAATACTTACAAAAGTCAGATTTACTGTCAGGTTGGTGACAGGGACTGCAATGAGCAGGCTGTGCTTCTGCCTGAGGAACTCAAGAGGAGGGGAAGAGAAGAGAAACAGAGAACAGTGTTGAGATAAAGCTCAGTGGGGTCCAGGGAGAGACTCATCACACCAGAGAAGAGATCTGGGAAAGACTTTCTGAAGGATATGGCATTTAAACTTGGCTTGAAGAAGTGGATAGAAGTTCATTAGGCAGAGATAGTGGCAAAGGATTTTTCAAGGAAGGGCATGTGTGTGAACAAGGGCATGAAAGCAAGCAATGTGGAGCTTTTTTTTTTAAGATTTATGTATTTATTTATTTATTTGAAAGGTAGAGTTACAGAGAGGCAAAGGCAGAGAGAAAGAGAAAGAGAGGTCTTCATCTACTGGTTCACTCCACAATGGCTGCAATGGCTGGAGCTGGGCCAGTTTGGAGCCAGGAGCTTCTTCCAGGCTTCTTAGGGCTTGGGCCATCTGCTGCTGCTTTCCCAGGCCATAGCAGAGAGCTGGAACTTGAACCAGGGCTCATATGGTATGCCAGCACCGCAGGCAGCAGCTCTACCCATTATGCCACAGCACTGGGCCCTGTCGTATCTCTAAGAAGTAGCAAGGAGTTGTTGTGAGTGGATGTTCTGTGACTTTGGGCTGTAAGGACTTGCAGTCCTGTATCAGTTCAGTTACCTGGCAGTGGCAATGCATCTGCTCCAAGGACTTCACCAGACACTTTAATCAAGGGACTATGTACAGAGTTAGCCAGAATTAAGGGACTCTGCAAAAGTTGGTGAGGCACCCAGTGAGTAATCACTGGGGAACTCCCCTAGGCCTGTATAGGCAAGGGACAGGGCACAGTGTCACCACAGCCCATTGAGGGCTGAGGCCATGACAGTGTGGCCACATGACAATATCTGGATGGCCACAGAGGAATGCTGCCAAGGCAGAGAGGTGTGAGAAAAGAAATACCCCACCCTCTCTCTCTGTCCACCTCTGATTTCGGTGGCTGGTGCCTCTTCTTGGCTAAGCCCAGCCAAAACCAGAGGGCAGGGAACCCTGGGGTCAGCCTGGCAGCACACAGAGCAGGACAGAGGGCAGAGTGTGGATCTGGAGGGCAGGCAGAGAGCAACAGCGCAGAGCCAGAAGGTACCAGGTACCACCCTAGTAGGTTTTCTCAGGCCGCTGTTGTCAAGAAGCGTGGGAAAGACATGCGGCCTGTGAATGAGAGCAGAGAAGTTTGGATGATGTCTGCTGAGATTAGTGGCTGCTACTGTGGGAAACAGGAGGCAATAATGGCTCCTGCAAGCTCTAACTATGGCCCAGCAAGACCACTGTTGGTCCCACCCCATACCCTTGGCCTGTGGAGTGCCCTGCCCCCACATTAACCAGCCTTTTGCTTATGCTAGGAGCACAGGTGCGGTTGATTCCAGAGGTTCCCAGAATACCACTGACACCTTCTCTCTTATCTCCCCGCCTGTAATTTAGGGCCCTTTTAATTGGAACTGCAAAAAAAAAATCCAGTTCAAACAAGCTTAAGCCAAAAAGGTAGGTAGTGAGGTGCAGGATTTATGGCTCAGATAACTTAAGAGTCCAGAAATAATACCTGGCTTCAGGTACAGCTGGATTCAGGTGTTCAAATAATATCATCGAGACCTATGCTCACCATGGAAGGTCTCTGCACTCCTGTGCTGTTTTCACTCTCACACAAGAAGACTTCTGTGGATGGTGAGGGAGCTGTAACCTGCCTCAAGGTTTCCTTTTCCCAGTTACACACCAGCAGAGAAGAGAAAGGTTCTGACCCCCGTGGGTTCAACCAAGACTCCTAGGCTTTAGCTGAAAGTTAGCGCTAATTGGGTCAGCGTCCCATTCCTCAGTAGAATTTTGGGACAATAAGAATGTGATGATCTGATTGGCCAGACTGAAGTGGCTCCGGGCTCCTACCCTCTTCCTCCAAATTCCTGAGTTAGGTCCAGTCCAGCTCCACCTGAAGCAGGGTTGAGAGGTATGCTGTTCACCACGGGGACAGTGGCTATTAGGTGCAACATGCGCAAACACCCTGCCTTGTGGCTATTGTGTTCCTGAGCTATTTCCTGAAAGTAATCAGTTCACACCCCCATAGGTTAAATGTTATTGAATATGTGGTGTTAAAAAGCTGTTGATGTTGTTTAGTTATTAGATAAACATCTAGTCCATTTTCTACCACGTCTACCAGAGACTAATTTATAAAAAAGAAAGGTTTATTCAGCTCATGGTCCTGGAAACTGGCGCGTCCAAGGTCAAGGGGCCACATCTGGTGAGGCTGCCTTATGCATGAGAAGTCTCTTCCGATTCCCTAGCGGGAAGCACAGCGTCACGTGGCAGTAAAGTGACCAGAGACAGTCAAACTGGCTTTGATAACAGACCCATTCTTGAGATAGCCTGTTAATCCATGAATGCATTAATCCACTCCCGAGGGCAGAGTCCTGATCTAATCACCTCTTCAAGGTTCCACCTGATCCCACCTGTCAACACCTCTCAGTGGGGATTAAATTCCAACAGGAGTTTTAGTGGGGAGATCATAGCACCACATAGCTTATATTTGATTGAGTTTAGACAGAAACCAGTTAGCACCACCGAGAGTGTGTTTAAGTTCTTTTGGGCTACTAATATGTGACAGACTGCATGGCCTCTACACAACAGAAATGCATTTCTCACAGTTGAGACAAGTCCAAGGTCAAGGTGCAACCAGATTCAGTGTCTGGAGAGAGCCTACCTTGTGGCTCATAGGTGGCATGTGGATCAAGAAGTTCTCTGGGGTGTCTTTGAGAAGGGTACTAATCCCAGTCAGAAGGGTTTGCCACATGGGTGACAGTGGTCCAAGGACTTGGACTATCTGCCAGTGTTTTCCCATGCACATTAGCAGGGAGCTGGATGGGAAGCTGAGCAGCTGGGATTTGAACTGGCACTCCAGTATGGGATGCCAGTGTTGCAGGTGGCAGTTTAACCTGCAGCACCGTGGTGCTGGCCCCACACTATCCTACTTTAATAGAGTAATCAAAATTGTATAATATTGATGAAGGAATAGAGACAGATTAATGGAACAGAATAAGAATATTAGAAGAAAATAGAGGAGAAAAATCTTCATGTCCTGGAGTAGGCAGAGATACTTAGACAACAAAATTGCTAAGTTGGGCTTGACAAAAAATGTTTTTCTATGTGACAGACACTTAAGAGAATAGGCAAAAAACTATGGACCACATATCCAGCATGTCTGAACTTGGATCCAGAATGCATAAACAACTTTTAAAACTCAGTAGTAAGAAAACAAATGATGCACCTTTAAATAAGGGCAAAAGGTTTAACAGACACTTCCGCAAAGAGAATTACTGATGGCAAATAAACACATGAACAGATGATCAGTGTTGTTAGCATTAGGGAAATGCAAATTAAAAACCCACTGTATGATGTTTATACCTATAAAAGCCACATCTCAAAACCACAATGAGGTTTCACCTCACCCCGGTTAGAATGGCTCACATACAGATATCTACCAACAACAGATGCTGGCGAGGATGTGGGGAAAAAGGGACACTAACCCACTGTTGGTGGGAATGCAAACTGGTCAAGCCACTATGGAAGTCAGTCTGGAGATTCCTCAGAAACCTGAATATAACCCTACCGTTTGACCCAGCCATCCCACTCCTTGGAATTTACCCAAAGGAGTTTAAATTGACAAACAAAAAAGCGGTCTGCACCCTAATGTTTATTGCAGCACAATTCACAATAGCCAAGACCTGGAACCAACCTAAATGCCCATCAACGGTAGACTGGATAAAGAAATTATGGGATATGTATTCTTTAGAATACTATACCGCAGTAAGAAACAACGAAATCCAGTCATTTGCAACAAAATGGAGGAATCTGGAACACATCATGCTGAGTGAACTAAGCCATATGTTCTCCCTGATCGGTGACAACTGACTGAACACCAAAAAGGAAACCTCCTGAAGTGAAATGGACACTATGAGAAACGGTGACTTGATCAGCATAGCCCTGACTGTTAATGAACAACTTAATACATTATCCCTCTTAGTATTTTTTTTGTCTGTTCTACTTAATATGACTGGTTTAATTCTGTAATTATCACACAGTTATTCTTAAGTGTTGAAAATTAACTGAAATGTGATCCCTGTTAAACATAAGAGTGGGAATAAGAGAGGGAAGAGATGAATAATTTGGGACATGCTCAAGCTGACTTGTCCCAATTGGTAGAGTTAGAAACATACCAGGGGATTCCAATTCAATCCCATCAAGGTGGCATGTACCAGTGCCATCTCACTATTCCAAGTGATCAATTTCAGTTCACAATTGATCATAATGAAAGGACTAAGAGTCAAAGGGAGCACATAACATGTGTAGTACCTGCTAACACTAACCGATAGAATAAATAAAGGGGAGAGTGATCCAACATGGGAAGTGAGATACTCAGCAGACTCATAGAATGGCAGATGTCCTAAATAGCACTCTGGCCTCAGAATCAGCCCTAAAGGCATTCGGATCTGGCTGAAAAGCCCATGAGAGTATTTCAGGCATGGAAAGTCAAGACACTCTGGCAAAAAGATCTCTGTGAGTGAGATCCCAGTGGAAAGAACAGGTCTTCAAAGAAGGAGGTACCTTTCTCTGAAGGGAGGAGAGAACCTCCACTTTGACTATGACCTTGTCTAAACAAGAGAAGAGTCGGAGAACTCAAGGGGCTTCCATAGCCTTGGAAACTCATGACTGGTGCATAGGGAGATTACTGATGCCATAAACAGGAGTGTCAATTGGTAAAGTCAACAACAGGAGTCACTGTGCACTTACTCCTCATGTAGGATCTCTGTCCTTAATGTGCTGTACATTGAGGCTTAATGCTATAACGAGTACTCAAACAGTATATTTCACTTTGTGTTTCTATGGGGGTGCAAACGGTTGAAATCTTTACTTAATGTATACTAAACTGATCTTCTGTAAAAAAAAAAAAAAAAGAAATTATCAATTCCCAACTTGACTCTCTCACTGGGATTAAACATGACAATAGGTCTGATCTGATTTCATCATCATTTAAAAAAAATCATCTATTATTTTTCACTTTATGTTTCTGTGTGGGAGCAAACTGTTGAAATCCTTACTTAATGTATACTAAGCTGATCTTCTGTATATTAAGATAACCGAAAATGAATCTTGATGTGAATGGAAGGGGAGAGGGAGTGGGAAAGGGGAGGGTTGTGGGTGGGAGGGACGGTAGGGGGGGAAAGCCATTGTAATCCATAAGTCGTACTTTGGAAATTTATATTCATTAAATAAAAGATAAAAAAAATTTTTTTTCAAAAAAAAAAAAAAGCCACATCACCAAGTCCTTATGAGGTTGTGGAACAACTGGTGCTCTTAAGCATTGCTGATTGGAATATAAAATGGCACAGCCAGTCTGAACAACTTCTTAAACTTAAATGTACCTTACCATATGACTCAGCCATCCCACTCCTAGGTGTAGACCCTAGAGAAAGAGAAGGTGATGTTCACATGAAAACTTGTACATGAATGTTAGTAGCAGTTGTATTCATGATCATTCAAAATAGGAAATAACCCAGATGTTCTTAAGTAAGTGAATGCCTGAACAGACTGCAATCCATCTATAAGTGTGACCCATTCAGCAAAAAAAAAGGAATATACTATTGATATTCACAAAACCTGGATGAACTTTAAAGGCATTATGTTCAGGTAAAGAAGCCAGTCTCAAAAGGTTATGTAGAATGTGATTCCAACTATGTGACATTCTCAAAAAGACAAAACCATGGTGATAGAGAATAAATCAGGGGTTGCTAGAGGTTTGGAGCAGTGGAGCAGTAGAGGTGAACTACAATGGCATGAAGGAGTTCTTTCAGGTAATGGAACTATTTTACAGCCTAAATTTTATTGGAGTTACAAGAATTCTAACATCAAAAGCCCTAAAATGTAAAAAGTCCATTTTACAGTATAATATACTTACATATGCATATGTTACAAGTCAGATTGATGCATACATATACAGTGTTTGCAAGAGACAGTCTGTGTTCAGTGATGAGAAATTCCTTCTTTCTGGTGTCTTCTCATCCCTGCAAAGAGCAAAGCCTCCAGTGACCTGAGGCCATCCTAATTCCCACCAAGGGCATCTGATCTAATTGCTTTGGGTACCAAAACTGGGTATGGAAGTGGTGGGAACTTCTTACTTAACTCCACATCTACAGGGCCAACAGGGCCTCCCTGGCTGTCTGGCTTGGGCACAGTCATGTCACATGGATCATGGAGGAGGCTGGGAAGTCTTCCCAAACACCTTTGAGCTGAGCTTTGAAGTAGCTGATGTGGTAATCAGATAAATGGGAGAGTGGAGGGCACAATAAGCAAAGGCTTTAAAACATAGATGTGGTAGGAACTAGGGCTGAGGTAGACCAAAGAACTTGCCTGTTGCCCTGTGTTAGGGTACCAGTGAAAGGATTTGTGTCTTGGAAAGATAGCTCTGGCTTTGGTTTGCAAACAAAGATAGCAGAGACAAAATTGGATGTAGGAAGAGCTTAAAGAAGTTCATTGAATACTCTTGGGAAGAAATGAATTAGATATGAACCAAGGCAGTTCAGTGTGGATAGAAAGAGAGAGATGGGGGGTTGCTTGGGCAGTAGAGTCATCTGACACAGGACACAGTTGCCTAGAATGTCTCTATTGTGAGTCTAAACTACTTCGGTATCTCAGGGTCATCACTTATTTACTGTGGGACCTTGGGCAAATTATTTCCCTTCCTTGTGCCTGTGTCTCTCACCTGAAAAGGAAGTTCACTGGTGGAGTTGTTATAAAGATCAGAGTTGGGGCAGGCACTGTGGCATAATGGGTTAAGACACCACCTGCAATGTGGACATCTCATATAGGCGCCAGTTTGAGTCCTGGCTGCTCTACTTCCTATCCAACACCCTGATAATGTGCCTGGGAAAGCAGTGGAAGATGGCCCAACAGCTTGGGCCCCCTGCCTGCATGTCTTTGAACCTGCAAATTTTGTCTCATATATATCTATAATTTGAATTGACTTCAGGGAAGTGGAACAATTAATAGTAGATAATCATTCTAAAATAAGACTAACACACATTGGTTTATATCACACAGTATTTTTATATACATTTTCTCATTTGTTTTTTAAACATTCCTCAGTTACGTTTGTTGAAGTTACTAGATAAAGCAACCAAAAAAGCAAAGAGATTCAGTGACATAGCTAAGTTTGTGGTAGAAATGGGACTAGAATCCAGATTCTTGATCCCTCCTTCCATTATCTGATCCTGCTTGGTTTTTACTTACTCAGGTTATAGGTTAATTCCGAAAGCTCTGTTCTCTCTACTTCTGCTGTTATGATTCAGTCATGGCTATCACTTATTGAACCTTCCTGAGAGCCAGGGGCGGGGCTAAGCCCTCTGGATCCGTTACTTAAGTTCATGCTTCCAACAGTCGTGTGACATAGGTATTCTTCCTATCCTACACCTGATGAGGATATTGAGGGGTAAAGTAGTTACTTAACGTCACAGTGCTAGTAATTGATGGAGCACACTCAGCCCCAGACCTGGATGACTCCTGGAAATTTCTGCTGTGACTTATGAAGTCAAAGATACCTAGACTGCAAGCTCTATGGGGACCAGGACCTCACCCTGTCCACCCCCCAACCTGAGCTTAGCAGAATGGCTGTGTGCAGCATGTAGGCAAGTCATTCATTAATGACAGCTGGTTTTTTCTTGGCTGCTAGTTTAGATTTTTCTTTTCCTCATGGATTTTCAGATTTTACCATCCTCAGAATAATTCTGGTTTTCTGTAGGCTGTTTTGATTTGTCTTTGTACTTTGTGATTGAAAATTAAGCTCTCAGACATCTCCTTTGTGGGCTATGAACAACAATCTGTAATCACAGCTTTTCTTTAGATTGATCTTCTTCTTCTGAGCTGTTAATAAACATGTCTGGCTTCGTTTAGGTTTTCAAATTGTTATTTCCAGATGGTGATGTTTTTCAGATCTGATAAGCTCACACACACGTTTGAGCGAAATGCCACATCTTGGGCAATCTTTGTGCTCTTAGTACCATGGTTAGAAGAAAACAGGTTTCTCTGTGTTGTCATTTCTTTCACCCCGTGAAAAAGTTACCAAGTCGTCAACATGAATGGATCTGAATGGTCATGAATTACATTTAATATTGTCTACATTTCTTTTTTCCTCCTCACTTAAAAAATTTAGTTCATTTAAGAGTTTGTTACCTTTTTTTTGATAAAGATTTATTTTTATTTATTTGAAAGGCAGAGTAACAGAGACGGTGAGACAAAGAGAGAAAAATCTTTGAGCTTTTCATTCACTCCCCAAATGGCCACCATAGCAGAGTATGAGCCAAGCTGAAGCCAGGAGTCTGGAATTCCATCCAGGTCTTCCAAGAGGGTGGCACAGGCCCAAGTACGGGCCATCTTCCACTGCTTTCCCAGGCACATTAACAGGGAGCTGGATTGAAAGTGGAGCAGCTGAGACTCCGACAGGTACTCATATGGCGTGCCAGCAACCAATGCCTGCAGCTTAACCCACTGTGCTACGATGCTGGCCCCTGTATGCTGATTTTAAGTTGAGATAGAATTCACATAAGATTTACCATTATAAATTGCACAATTCATTGGCTTTAGTATTTTCACTGTGTTGTATAGCCATCACCATTATCTAGTTTCAGAACATTTCTAACCATGCCTGAAAAGAAAACCCAATCCCTTACCCACAATTGCTAAGTCTACCTTCTGTCTCTATGGGTTTTTCCTGTTGCAGACATTTCTATAGATGAAGTTATACAATACATGGTTTCTTTGACTTAGCCATCTCCACATCTGATCTAGCTCCCTGCTAATGCTCCTGAGAAAGCAGTGGAAGATGGCCGAAGTCCTTGGGCCTCTGCAACCATGTGGGACGTTCCTGGCTCCTGACACAACCCTGGCTGCTGTGGCCATTTGGGAGGTGAACCAGCAGATGAGAAATCTTTCTCTCTGTCTCTCCCTCTCTCTTTGTAACTCTACCTTTCAATGCACGTATTGGCCATTTGTATCTCTTCTTTGTAGAAACATCTATTCAAAAATTTTGCCCATTTTTAAACACTGATTTTTCTTTTCATTGTTGATTTGAGATGGGTCTTTATGTGTTCAGGCCTTCATCAGGTACATGATGTGAATGTCTGCCTTTCCTGAGTCAATCGGAAAACAGCAGTTTTCAAGAAAACTTGTATTTTTCAGGCTGCCACAATTTATGCTCAAAAATAGTAGTTGGCATGTTAAAGCACCTCCTGTCCAGAAAGTTTCGATGTTGAGGTCATGAATTAATCCCCCCTGCCACCTTGAAGAAAGCCAAGGTCACCATCTCTAACAGAGGAAGCCTGTGGACCTACCACATTTTTCCGCATTATGGGATGGAGCCATTGTTTTTGCTTCAGATTTGCTCTTAAAGAAAACAAAACAAAACAGAGCCCAGTGAGCCCTCACCATCATCCGGAGAGTATTTTCAACATGTTTCTTCTTGTCTAGATGACTTTGCCCTTTGGAGGTGGTTTGGTCAGAAGTTTTATAATGAATGGGTGGCTGCGGTCTCATTTTCCCTCACTTAGGTTAGGCGTGACTACATACCCTGTGGAAGGCCTCTAGCCCCACGTGGAGGCAGAAGAGGAGAGGCCAACCAACACTGAAGAAGGTGGTTCAGCGAAGGAGAAACAGGCAACAAGGACCGTTAGTGGACCAGGACGTTTCCAGAGGGAGGCCCCCTGACCTGTTTGTGGGCTGGCTGAGGCACACCTTGCTGTCCCGCTGCAGGAGGCCTGTGACAGTCTTCCATCCGGGAGTGGCTTCTCCCAGCTGCTCTGAGCTTGGTCCTACTGAATCTGAATCTGACTTCTAACAGATCTCGGGTGATTCACATGCACGTTGAAGTTTAAGAAGTATGGATTCAAGTTATAGTCTCCTTGTTCCTGCACAACTCACCTGGTTATTCAGTCGCTATTGGTTGGAATCAGTCTTCCTCTTTGTTTTCATGGCTTTGTTTTCCATGTACTCTTGATGCCACCCCAGTACTGGTTACAGCTTCCATTCCCTCTTGGGTGATGAGAAGCAATCTTGATGAGTGGGAATTCCCTGAGTGTTCTTAGGCTTGTAAACAGTTTCATGGAAATCCCGGGGTGGTTACTTACTTGTGTTTACACTTGAGCCTTCCTCCTCCTGCCCCTTCCTCTCTTCCCATACTCATTACTTCTACTTCTCGTTGTTCACCCTCACCCCATTCTGACTCTGGCCTGTGCTGAGTTGCATCCTCTCTAGAGTGTGAGCTGCTTCAGAGAAGGGGCTTTCGATCATCCATGTTTGTATCTTCATTCCCACCCCTGGATCTAATATAGTTCCCTTATTGAGCCACAATGAAAATTATTTTCAAAGACACCAGAAGATTTTAAAATGTCTTTTCTTGTAGTACCAGTCAGATCCTGAGGTTTTTATTTCAGTGATACTAAGTGATGTAAAGATGAGCAAACATTACTTTTAGTCTACCTCTTGGGTCCTTTATGTATCATAATGTTAAGTTGGAAATTGTTTAAATTTGTGCCACAAAAGTAAATAGTTCTTCAACAAGATAAATACAGTAGGCGAAGGGAAGAACTTTGTAAATTTGATCACACTGCCAATGTTTTCCAGTAAGTTCTCCCCTCAATTCCTGGCTGCTGCTTTTGAGCTCTGCACCCATGACTCACCTGTCAGAACCACATCTGTTTTGAGAATTCAATAAGAAAACCTAAAGCAGAAACAAAGAAAGAAAAAGAAAAAAAAAATAAGACAATGTAAAAAGAGTATGACACCTGTAATAATAGCTAACATTTATTAGTTGCATTTACTATGGGAGGGAGCCAAATACTTTTTATCCTAAGCACCTTACGTAGGTGTAGTATCGTCTTTAAGCTTCTTTATGACTCTATGAGGTTGACGTTTTACCATGACTGTTGTTACAGATGAGGAGACAGAGGCACAGGTGGCAGGATGAGTAAAATAAACTTACCTTTAAATTCTTTTCTCTACAGACTTGTTGAAGTTCCCTTCTACTTTGCCCATGAATATACAGCTAGTAACATAGAGAGACCAGAACTTGACCACAGAGAGCCTAACTACAGAAGAGTTGTGCTGAATTCATTTCTTCCCTCAAGATGTCTCACTTGATTTAAAATGCCTACTTCATTGTGTATTAAAGCCTCTCAAGTTTCATTTCTCCATTTGCCATTGTGTTGCAAGAATTTGTTGGTCTGAAATGATTGTTGAATAGTTGATTCTGTGTTTATGTGGGAGTACTTGGAAAAGCCTGACTTTTTAAAAGATTTATTTATTTATTTGAGAGACAGAGATAGAGAAGGAGACACAGAGAGAGATCTTCCATTTGCTGGTTCACTTCCCAAATGGCTGCAATGGCCAGAGCTGGGCCAGGCTGAAGCCAGTAGCCAGAAACTCCATCCAGGTCTCCCACATGGGTGCTGGGGCCCAGGGACTTGGGCCAACCTCCACTACTTTCCCAGGTACATTAGCAGAGAGCTGGATTGGAAGTGGAGCATCCAGGACATGGACCAGCACCACTGTGGAATGCGGGAATTGTAGACGTGGCTTAACCCACTGTGCCACAGTGCTGACCCCAAACCGTGACTTTTGGTGTAGTGAATCCTTAGTGTAGTAAGATATTTGCTTATATTCTGGCACTCTCAATTTTAATCTTCACTGTGTCTGTTATCCCTCTTAAATTAGACAAATTGGGAAGGATAAGGAAGAAATCTGTGGTGGTAGTAAACAGCTAGTAATATGGATGATTCTTCTACTCAAAGACACAGAAATATAACAGCACTCTCTAAATTAATACATACCCAACCGAAAGTCAAAGAAAAAGAAATTTCTCTTGTGCCAGAAATGAAAAGGGAGCTCAAAGCCACAGTGCAAACATGAACTGATGATGCTATGGTCTAGACTCAATTATAGGCTTCAGTGATGGGACACACAGGTTTTTTTTTAACTTTTACTTAATGAATATAAATTTCCAAACTACAGCTTATGGATTACAATGGCTCCCCCCCCATAACTTCCCTCCCACCTGCAACCCTCCTCTCTCCCGCTCCCTCCCCCCTTCCATTCACATCAAGATTCATTTTCAATTCTCTTTATATACAGAAGATCAGTTTAGCATATATTAAGTAAAGATTTCAACAGTTTGCACCCACATAGAAACACAAAGTGAAAAATACTGTTTGAGTACTGGTTATAGCATTAAATCACAATGTACAGCACATTAAGGACAGAGATCCTACATGAGGAGTAAGTGCACAGTGACTCCTGTTGTTGACTTAACAAATTGACACTCTTGTTTATGGCATCAGTAATCACCCTAGGCTCTTGTCATGAGTTGCCAAGGCTATGGAAGCCTTTTGAGTTCACCGACTCTGATCATATTTAGACAAGGTCGTAGTCAAAGTGGAAGTTCTCTCCTCCCTTCAGAGAAAGGTACCTCCTTCTTTGATGACCTGTTCTTTCCACTGGGATCTCACTCGCAGAAATCTTTCATTCTTTCATTTAGGTGTGTTGTTTTTTGTTTGTTTTTTTTTTTTTTTTTTTTTTTTTTTTTTTTTTTTTTTTTTGCCAGAGTGTTTTGGCTTTCCATGCCTGAAATACTCTCATGGGCTTTTCAGCCAGATCTGCATGCCTTAAGGGCTGATTCTGAGGCCAGAGTGCTGTTTATGACATCTGCCATTCCAGGGGTCTGCTGTGTATCTCACTTCCCATGTTGGATCCTTCTCTCCCTTTTTTATTCTATCAGCTAGTATTTGCAGACACTATTCTTGTTTATGTGATCCCTTTGGCTCTTAGTCCTATCATTATGATCAATTGTGAACAGAAATTGATCACTGGGACTAGTGAGATGGCATTGGTACATGCCACCTTGATGGGATTAAATTGGAATCCCCTGGTATGTTTCTAACTCTACCGTTTGAGGTAAGTCATCTTGAGCATGTCCAGAATTGCACATCTCCTCCCTCTCTTATTCCCACTCTTATATTTAACAGTGATCACTTTTCAGTTAAGTTTCAACACTTAAGAATAACTGTGTATTGATTACAGTATTCAACCAAAAGTATTAAGTAGAACAAACAAACAAAAAATACTAAGAGGGATAACGTATTAAGTTGTTCATCAACAGTCAGGGCAAGGGCTGATGAAGTCACCATTTCTCATAGTGTTCATTTCACTTTAACAGGTTTCCTTTTTGGTGCTCAGTCAGTTGTCACCGATCAGGAAGAACATATGATACTGGGACACAGAGATTTTAATATCCACATGGAGAAGAGATGATCTTAGCCCACATGAGTCAAGGGACTAGAATTAGACCTCAGTATAAAGCCCAAAACATCAAATTTTGTTTTTGTTCTTGGAAAGAAAAGCAGAAACATTCTACATGGTGACCTCAGGAAAAGCTTAGGAATCCTTGGCATCTGCCCATAGCCAGGGATAAGCAAGAAGGGGTGGGGGCGCTGGCAAGAAAATTATATCTCAGACTTATTCTCTCCTGGTTGCATGAGCTAAGTTTATGCTGCCATGCAAGGCTGACTTCCTAGTCTGAAAAAGTAACCTGAAAATTTTGCTAGATACCTTGAAACTCCTAAGTCCCCAGGAAAGCAAGGAGCTGGTAAGAACACTTTTGTAACTCAAAGAAAAAAAAGCCAATCCCCCCACCAAAAGATAAACCTACAAAAAAAATTTTTAAACAACCAGAAAAGATACAGCAGAATTTATGTCCCCAAGTGTAGAGATGATAGAACAGAGAATATATACAGAACAGAGAAAATATATGCAGGACAGAGAATATATGTTTAAAATGATTTAAAAAATATGGAATAGAAGTTGGAAAACAGAGAAAATTGAGTCAGTTGCATCACAGAGAGATTACGAGATAGGAGTATAAAAAGTCCCCAAATCCCTATGTGTTTGGATACTGAAAAGCATATTTTTCAAGAATCTACAGTTCAAAGAAATCTCAGAAGATACATAATTCATTTAGAACTAAAGAATGACAAAAGTACTGTATAATAATTAATGGGACACCAAGAGAATTCAGAGGGAAGAGTATAGTCTTAAGTTCATATATTGAAAAAACAAACACACTTAATTAGCTAAGCTATGAACTCAAAAAGTTTGGAAAAGAACAGGTCAACCTAAAAAAAAGGAATGAAATCATTAAGTAGGGGCAAGATTTGATACAAAAAAAAAAAAAAAAAACACACACACACACACCAGAAACTAGGGAGTGTGGAATGGAATACTGAACATCACTTAGAATGACCTGTGTCTACTTGTATTATGAATTATATGTATAATATGAATAAATCTTAGAACATCATTTTTTTAAATATGGAATGCTTCATGAATTTGGGTGTCATCCTTGCACAGGGGCCATGCTAATCTTCTCTGTATCATTCTAATTTTTTAATACATGCTGCCAAAGCGAGCACTCAAAACATCATTTTAAAAATCCCAGAACTGCAAGCCATAGAATTTAACATTACTGTTTGGCAATGAAGTCAATGCCAGTTTTGCATGAGGTTTTTACTCTATGGCATTCAGTTTTAGGAGATAATATAGAATAGATATGGTGGGCAGAATCATAGAAGGTCCCAAGATTCCTACCCCTTGGTATAGAGGTCTTGTATAATTAGTTACTTTCCCCTGGGGCAGGCATTGTATCATGGCAGGTTAAGCTACCACTTGGGACCCCACATACCACCCACATCAGAGTGCCTGGCAGGCTCCACTTTAGATCCAGCTTCCTGCTGATGAGCACCTTGGAAGGCAGCAGATCTTGGCTCAAATACTTGGGTCCCTGACACCCACATGGGAGACCTGGATGGAGTTCCAGGCTCCTGGCTTTGGCCATTTAGGGAGTGAACCGGTGGATGGGAGATATCTTCTATGTTCTTTCTAATTGGTCTCCCTGCTTCTTGAATTATTATGCTGCATTCTAACTCAAAATTTTAGTGAATCTGTACATCCTTCAGTGGCTTCCCACTGCTTTCACGATCGTCTTCAAATCCTTGGCTTGGTGTAAGAAATTCTTCACAATCTGCCTCTGCTTTCTTCCTCAGTTTCCAGTTCTACCTAATCACAAGCCATATTGAGTTGCTTTAAGTTGTTCAGATATGTTAAGACTTGTGATCTAAGCCTTTACAGTAGTGTCTTCCTGAGATGTCTTTGCTCTTGATCTTAACTCTTACTACTCCTTTCTGTGACAGTCTTCTCTACCAGCTTGAAGAGGCTGTGTTTACCACCATCCTACTGACACTTGCTATTGTGTTAAAGTAATTTGTCTATGTACCTCTCAGAGGTGACTGCTTGAGGGCAATGCCCTACAGCAGTCGTCTTTGTAGTCACACAGTGTATAGAATTGTGTACAACTGTCCCTGTAGGTGCTCAATAAATGTTGCAGGTGTGGTAGTGATTGGAATAACACCTGTGTGTGAGTGAATAAATGAGTGTGCTGAAAAAGATGAGTAGGTGTTGAAGGAATGAAGAGTGAATGAGAGAATTGGTAGTCTGCCATCAGTCAAAATTCAGCTCTCATTTTTAGATCATGTATTTACTTGCTTTACCACGGTACATTTTGCCCACAGCCCATGGGATTGACCCCTTTTAGGGTTCTGAATCATTTGTAAGATAAATACTTTGAATACTTTAATCATGATAAAGTTGAGTTGAACAATGAAGGAAATACTTGTGCGTGTGTTTTCTTATTTCTTTAGACCAAATAGGCTGGGAAAATAACTTTAATATTCAGTATCTTCCTAAAAATGAACCATAAATTATAGAAAGTAAATAATGTGGCTCCTTTATTTTGCTATTGTTTCTGTTTGGGTTGCCTGAAAGAAGGCAGTTTGGGGAGGGGAAGGGTAGAAATGGGAGAGGGCACTTTATAAAGAGAGCGTAGTTCTTCCTCCTGCTCAAATTCCATGATGCAGCCATCTGTGATATTTGACACAGAGGAGCAATGAAATATGGTGTATAATCAAAAGAATGGATGAAATATGGTGCATAATCAAAAGAATGGATTGTTGAACTGTCAGAATTCTCCAGTAGAGAGCACTAATTTTTGAAAGCACAACTAAGTTCACTCAGTGTGGTAATGAAGCAGAATAAAATCTAACCTTTGACTAAGCTGCAGCTTCAAGATCCAGTGGGACTGAGAGGAGAAGCAGTCATCCTTATTGGGCACAGAGATGCTGGCTTAGCACAGAGAGAAGCTGGTTTGTTCCAGAGAGCAACTGTTTTTCCTGTGGGTCCAAATCCCTACCTCTGAGAAACCAATTAGATCTTCCCCAAGGTTAACTTTCTTCCTGAGTGAGAATGAATTAATTTTAGGTGGTAGATAAAAAAATAGGTGACTCAATGTAAACAATCACTGCTCTTGATGAAGCACATTTCCTGTAGATAGTGGACAGAGTCATCCGTGAAGGAAAACAGTCATTATTGCAATAATAACAAAATTGTGTTCTTGTTTTAACTGCTCACCTTCATATCCTCTAGCATTCAAAGCAATGCCTGGTATATAGTTGGATATTAATAAATGTTCATTTGTTACTACTTCTTAATTTAGATATTACAAACAATGTGTTTAATGCACTTAGACCTTTAAACTTGAAAATATGTAATAATATGAAGCCTTTCACTCACTTTATTCATATTTCAGGCTTGTCCATTTTGGTTGTTAGGACATTCAGCAAAATGGTCAAGAACTGAAATGCTTGACAGTTGGTTGATGGTAAGGAAGAAAGTCCATCAAGCATCCAATCCAAAATAGGATTGTTCAGCATCTTAAAAAGATGAAGACATGACATTTTACATGGGAAAAATGCTTATGGTGTTGTGATAAATGAAAAAATATTTTTTTGAAAAACCACTTACTTGATACAACATAGATGAACCTTGAAATCACGCTAAGTGAAAGATGCCAGACCCCCCCAAACCAAAAAACTCCACAGATTGTATGAATTAAACTATATGAAATATTCAGAATAGGCAAATCCAAAAGACAGTAGGTTAGTGGTTGCCAAGGGGCTCTAGCAGTGGGGGAAATGGGAGTGACTGCTAATAGGTATTTGATTTCTTTACAGAGTGGTAGAATTGTTCTGGTCTTGGATAATAATGATGTATTGGATGGGAGTAGTACAAAATTGTGAATATACTAAAAACCACATTTATTATATACTTTATATTTGCAGGGCAGGTGTTTGGCTTAGCCATCAAGACACAAGTTGGGATGCCTGCATCTACGTGCCTAGTTCAAGTTACTTCTGCACTCCCAATTCCAGCTTTCTAGGAGGCATCAAGTGATGATTCAAATAGTCAAGTCTTTGTCCTCCATATGGGACACTGGGTTGAGTTCCTGGCTCATGGCTTAAACCTGGCCCATTCCCAGCAGTTGTGGGCATTTGGGGAGTGAATCAGCACATATGAGACTCTTTCTGTTCATCTGCACTTCTGTGCTACCCTATCTGTCTGTCTCTTTCTTCTCTCTGCCACTCAACTAAATAAAAAAATTTAATTAGAATATAAATGTTATGTTATGTGAATTTTATCTCCATTTTTAAAAATTACCATACCCTATTATAGCCATTAAAATTACAAAGGGGCATAAGAGAGTACTTCAAAAAATTCACAGAAAATATCATCAAAAGATGTTTGTTTTGGTGCAAAAATTTGGAAATTCTTGCACAGCTTTTTCATAGTATGCATTTCCCATGAACTTTTTGAAGATCCTTCATATACAAGAGATAATTAATTTGAAGTATTGGGACAATATCTGACATGTGCTTGATATGATTAACCATTATGTCCTCGTTAACTGCAAGAGTACATGGAACAATAAAAACGTTTTCATTTTGCATGTATTTGGGTTGGCAAAGTTTTGCACTGATTTTTATTTACATTTGCATTCTGACAATATTTTTAAAGTGTTTTATTTATTTAATTGAAAGTTAAGAGAGGTAAAGGCAGAGAAACAGAAGTCTTCCATTTGCTGGTTCACTCTCTAAGTGGCCACAACAGCCAGGGGTAGGCCAGACCAAAACCAGGAGCCAGGAGCTTCATCCGGGTCTCCCACATGGATGCAGGGGCCCAGGAACTTGGGCCATCTTCCATTGCTTTGCAAGGTATATTAGCAGGGAGCTGGATTGTAAGAGGAGCAACCGGGACTCGAACCAGTGGCCATATGGGCTGCCCATGCTGCAGGCAGCACCTTAACCCACTACATCACAGTACTGGCCCCTAAAAAGTGCTTTCTTCAAAGAATTTAAATAAAAAGAGAACATAAAATCTGTGCAGACTAAGGCATCTGTTTTTTAAGCCAAAATTCCTGTGAAGAGCTTGTACTGGAGGAGCTACACAGCTCTTTAGACAAGGACAAAAGGTCACAGCCATATGAGGAAGGATGGGTAGAGAAACCTTCCTTTCCTGTACCCAGGGCACGCCCACAGTCATTGTTAGTAAGTGTTCACTGCATGCTTATTTTCCCATCCTGAATGTTCTTAGATTAACTCCAGAATTCTGCAGGGTGAGAAGAAACACAGTTAATTTGCTTACTACATTGCTTTCTTAGCCTGATGGCTTGGCTAGATTACCATCTCAGTGATAATTAAAAATATTTTTCCTTTGCCGATAATTCTTATCTAATGAAACCAAGATTAAATTATGTGCTGGAGAACTCTATTTTATCTCTAAGTTTTTGATATAAAGAGAACAGATTTGATGTAGTTTATACATCTTTCATCCTCTCTTTTTTAAAAAAAAATCTTTGAGACAACATATTTTAATTTAATTATAGTAAAAGGCCCAGTATTCCATTAAATAAAGAGAAGTCTCTTTTCTACTCATACTCTGAAACAGAATTTTTTTTTAAGATTTATTTATTTATTTGAAAGGCAGAGTAACACAAACTGGGAGAGACAGATCTTCCATCTGGTGGTTCACTCCCCAAATGGCTGCAACGGCTGAAACTAGGCCAATCTGAAGCAAGGAGCCTGGAGCTTCTTCTGGGTCTCGCATGTGGGTGTAGGGCCCAAATACTTGGGCCATCTTCCACTGCTTTCCCAGGAGCATTATCAGGGAGATGGATTGGAAGTATGGCAGCTGGGTCTTGAACCTGTGCACATATGGGATACTGGCGTCACAAGCAGAGGTTTAACCTACTGTGCTACAACGCTGGCCCCTAAACTAGCATCTCTGAACTTCAACTTGAAGAAGCCCTAGCAGAGGTCTTGGTACTTTTCTCTCACATTTCCTTCTTGCCCGGCCACCACATTTAGATTTAACATAAAAGTTGGAAAGTACAAACAACTGTCTTGGAGCTGAGATCAGGTGGTCTCATTTGACAGTTGAGGAAACCAAGGCTTGGGGCTCACAGCATCTTGGACATCAGAAGGATCTCTGAAAGAAGCTAATCTGACCCTTTTCCCACTGCTTGACCAGAGGAAAGGTTAAAGTCGTGGCCTAGGCTCCACAGCTCCCATGCGATGGAACCAAAACTTGAACCTACTCGTATGACACCAGTGTTCTTTCGAAGTCATCTCTGTACCTGCTCAAGACTGTCTTGCCTGTGTGGGAGAAGGAAGTTCAAGTATCGTGCCGTGGGTCCACGGCTGGGACTGCAGGGGTTCTTACCTTTGGGGACTTGCGGTTGGTCCTGCTGTGGGACTCTGTAGAATTGGACCATTCAAGGAGGTTGCTGATGTTTACCCTCCGTAGTTCAAGGTGTGGCCCTGTAGGTGGGCCTGTGCATCCCCAAGTGGGAAGTGGTTCCTAGCGTCCTTTGGCTTTGGAGACTTCTCCAGGCATCTTAATCCTGTCCAAGGTTCTGACTCTCTCAGTAGGCAGAGAAGGGTTGTTCTTGGGAACTGGAAAATCGTCCCATGATTTCCTTGTCCTGAACCGTGTGTTTCCAAACTTGCTTGAGACCAAGAGATAGCATATCCATTTACAAGGCATCTAACTCCTGGGTGACGACAGTCACTTGAGGGTGCCAGGGTGCCATGTGAATCGCCCCACTTTCCAGCACTTCGTTGATATTTCAGTGCTTCTATTTTCTTTCCAATTAAAAAAAAAAGAAACCCTAGGGTACAGTTTGAGGTACTCAACAACAGCGTATTTTACAAACTTTTAATTGCCTAGTACAGTAACCTGTTTACTGTGTGTGTCACCCCACATTGCTTTCAGCCTGCTCTGCATGGCAACTCTTATTTTTTCTGCAAAAAGTCTTATCTGGCTGAATGTTAAACAATAGCAATAGCAAGTACATTTATTTCTAAAAGCCCTGCATTCATTTGGAGTGGAGATGACTAGAGGAAGAGTTAATCATTGTAATCTAAACCCTGAGATGGGGGCACATGGGGTTATTCTGCCACTCAACAGAGTGTCCTGGGGCTGTTTGGGAATAGAGACACATTTTTATTTTCACTTACTGAGTTTTCTTCGACATACAAGCCAGTTTACTGGAAGCAACCTAAATAGTATAAGAAAAAATGAGTGTTTGATTTTTTTTTAAGATTTACTTTATTTGAAAGAGTTACAAAGAAAGAGCCAGAGAGCCAGAGAGCCAGGGAGCCAGAGAGAGAGAGAGAGAGAGAAAGAGAGAGAGAGAGAGAGAAGTCTTCCATCTGCTGGTTCACTCCCCAAATGACCGAAATGGCCAGAGCTGAGCTGATCTGAAGCCAGGAGCTTCCTCTGGGTCTCCCACATAGGTTCAGGGACCCAAGGACTTGGGCCATCTTCTACTGCTTTCCCAGACCATAGCAGAGAGCTGGATTGGAAGTGGAGCAGCTGGGACTCGAACCGGCGCCCATATGGGATGCTGGTGCTGCAGGCTGGGGCTTTAACCTGCTGTGCCACAGTGCCAGCCCCGAGTGTTTGATTTTTGAAACCCTGAGCATTACAGAGCATCCTGATGGCATAATTTAGGTATGTTTGTACGGAACAGCTGAACACAGGCAATTGGTAAAGCAGGAAGTGAGTGCATCGTGCCTCTCAGTTAAACTATATTTATGTCCTTGATGTTCTTAACCATTCAGGAGTCTCTAATCCTAGGTTTTAAAAATACAAACCAAGTAGGATTGATAATAGAGTCGTTTTGCCTTTGTCTTTGCTGCAATTTGGGAAATGTTTGCATGCCTATGGTTGTTTCAACAGTGATTTAAAATTGTGCATTCACAGTGCAGAAATTCACTGAGTAGTGTGTACATGAAATTCAGAGATCAACGACAAGGTAGAATATGTAGGAAAATAAAGTTAAGCTAAGGGTAAGGTTATTATTCAGTGCATCTTAACCAAGTTCATCTTTTTGGTCCACTAGTGAGCATAGGAAATATATCTGAGATGAAATTTCTAGACAAACAATGAAGTATGAATTCTAGTATTTATTATACTTCAAGTGTCTTTCCATTGCCCTAGTGGTTTTTAACTTTGCTAAAACAACTCTGAATTTTCAGACTATAGGCTGCTTGAGTGTGTGAATTCCTGTATCTGATGATATCCTTGTTGAATCTCCCCACAATTTAGCCATTTCTCTTCCAGTTCCCATGTTACCCACTAGAGGCTGATGAAGGGGAATTTGTGTGAAAGCCATCCCAGCTCATTTATTTCTTAGTTTTTAAAAAGGGGAGTATGTGTTAGCAGGCGGGAAGGGTGCAGTAGTTAGATGTTATTAGAACTATTTGGAACAGGTTGAAGAGGAAATATTAAGAATTTGTGATTTTTAGTTATCAAAGTCATCATTAAATTGTGTTCTCTATATAACTCAAAGATTTTGTATAGGATTCTAGTTAAGGCAGGCTTTTTCAGAGAACATATAACCTTTCTTGATGGTGAACATGTCCCTACTCAAATAATTATAAGCCTCAATGTACAAGATCCTTAGGATCAGACTATAAAAAGTCTCTTGATCACATAAACTTGAACATGTTGTTATTGAGAAATAACTGAAAAGAATACAAAGCATTAGAGAACAAAATTGGCAGATAACATGGAAAATAAATCAGAAAGTATATTTTCCTGTTAAAATGATAAAATTTGTATAACCAGGGAAGAGCATTTATTGTAAGGATGATCATTAAAGGAGTACTTATAATAGAAATATGAGAAAAACTGATATGTAAATTATAGTAAAATATTTCCACAAGTAGAAAAGAATGAAAGTGGTATGTAAAAACAAAATACTTATATTTGATTGACTAAGATAAATATAATTGATAGGGAAGAAATGAAAGCAAAAATTCTCATGTCAAGAATATTTTTTCAGATTTACCAAACAATGTGTACTTTCTACTGGCTACCTCTCAAAATGTGGGTATTTTTTAAACCTAAATTTTATAGACTTGTGGAGTTCTAAACTTTTGCTTTCTTGCTGTTAAAATTTGTGCATTTGGAGTATTTTGCCACTGAAATTTATGCCGGAGAACTCAACAGTGTTTTTTTTTCTTCTTCTTTGCAACTCTTATTTTTCCTAGGCATTGTCATAGGAGTCTTGGTTCGAGAATACAGCAATCTCTCAACTCTGGATAAATTCTACTTTGCTTTTCCTGGAGAAATCCTGATGAGGATGCTGAAACTCGTCATTCTGCCATTAATTGTATCCAGCATGATTACAGGTACCTTGAGAAAACTGGTGTTCTCTATGGTTATTTAAAGAGAACTTTCCCAAGTTGTTCTTTTCTAATTTTGGAAAAACGAAATACCTTGGGGGCATGTCTCTCTGTCTTTCTCTTGCACACACACATGTGCGCACGCACACACACTCCTCACTTGGAAAGTGTATATTATGTTTCTGTCATTTGTGTCTGTAGCAGTGTCCACCACTGCTCCAAGCTTCCTTATCAGCATCTGATGTCTTTTGAGGAAGGTGCCACTTTCAAACATGTTATAAATACAATTCTATCTAGGGCACAGAAGGAAGAAAAAAGGCATAGTTGTCACTGAAATTTCAGCTCATGTCTTGAGGAAAAATGTGGCTGTCGATTTTGTTTGTGTTTTCTGAAGTTTTCTCATTCATTTCTCAACTGCGCCTGCACTCCTAAGAACCCCTCAGCCTCTGTCTTCAGTTCTCTCTGCTTATCCTCTCCGCCCACTTCCACCCGTCATGGAACTCAGAGCTTGCTTCTTATTCACCCTGGAAATTTGCCATGGGGACCAAGAGTCAGGTGCTGTAGCAAATGGTTAATTGTGGATTGTGCCAGTATTTTTTTAAAAGATTTATTTTCTTTATTTGAAGGAGTTACAGAGAGAGGTAGAGACAGAGAGAGGTCTTCCATCCACTGGTTCACTCCCCAAATGGCTGCAATAGCCGGAGCTGTGCTGATCTGAAGCCAGGAGCCAGAAGTTTCTTCGGGTCTCCCACGTGGGTGCAGGGGCCCAAGTACTTAGGCCATCTTCTACTGCTTTCCCAGGCCGTAGCATAGAGCTGGATCGGAAGAGGAGCAGCCGAGACTAGAACCAGTGCCCATATGGGATGCCTACGCTTCAGACAGGGCAATAACCCACTGCGCGACAGTGCTGGCCCCTGTGCTAGTATTTTTAACACCTGAACTTGTGACACAACTGCATTTGGAAATGGACTTTTCTCTTATTGATCATTATATTGCACGGTGCCTGTAAACAGCAAGATTCCTCGTGTAGAAAAAATTAATTTGGTCTACAAAACGGCATTTGTTGCATTTCTTATACTTAGCATAATTCTGGCAGCTGTTAAGATGTGACATGGCCATCACTAGTGTTGTCAGCTTGAAAATCAAGATTCTTTTTTAACTTTTATTTAATGAATATAAATTTCCAAACTACAGCTTATGGATTACATTGGCTTTTTCCCCCCATAACTTCCCTCTCACCCGCAATCCTCCCCTCTCCCACTCCCTCTCCCCTTCCATTCACATCAAGATTCATTTTCAATTCTCTTTATATACAGAAGATCAATTTAGCATATATTAAGTAAAGATTTCAACAGTTTGCACTCACATAGAAACACAAAGTGAAAAATACTGTTTGAGTACTAGTTATAGCATTAAATCACAATGTACAGCACATTAAGGACAGAGATCCTACATGAGGAGTAAGTGCACAGTGACTCCTATTATTGACTTAACAAATTGACACTCTTGTTTATGGCATCAGTAATCACCCTAGGCTCTTGTCATGAGTTGCCAAGGCTATGGAAGCCTTTTGAGTTCACCGACTCTGATCATATTTAGACAAGGTCGTAGTCAAAGTGGAAGTTCTCTCTTCCCTTCAGAGAAAGGTACCTCCTTCTTTGATAACCTGTTTGAAAATCAAGATTTTATGTAATCATACAGTTAGGAGTCTGCATATGTCTTCTTCTAGAACTTGTTTTTCCACTGGCACTGATCTGTTGACTCCTGGACATTGTGGGGGAAGGGGGTAGGGAGGTGTGGTTTCAGGATCTGCTTCATTCTGCAACTGCATTGTTTGGAGAGCTGTCACATTTGACCGTTGAACTTCCCAAATGCCAAACTCTGGTCAGTCCGGAAGCTCTTGGGAGCTTTGTTCTTAAATGATCCTAGTGTTCTTGACTTACTGGAAACCTAAAGAAAACATTTAATTTTGTTATTTATGTATTTAATTATATTTCAGAATGCCTGGTTTATTTTAAGCCTAGTGGCCTGAGAGACCTATTTAATGTCTGTTTATTTGTTAAATTATAATCAGCATTTGAAATTTGTAATATTTCATGTAAATATCCAGATTTCTACTTTCTCTGAAAGAATTAAGATCTGCGAACACTAGGGCCAGGTCTCCATCTGGAGCCAGGAACAGCTATTCCATTTAAGTAGACCAAATGCATTTGGGGATGCCAGAGTTTCTACCATCCCTATTGCTCAATACCTTGTCCACTTTATTCTTTTATATTTTCATCCTGGCCCTGTAGGCATCACAGCTTTAACCCCTTAGAGCTTTTTCCATGTCGAAGATTCTTTATTTTTCCTTTTCTCCTTTGAGAAAATGATGAAAACTCTGGGCTCTCTCCCAAGAAAAATATTCAGAATTGTGCATACACAGCATTTTGCATGCATCTGTACAACAATCATAAGCCTGATGTGTGACAATATTTAATTGTTATATCTATGGGGAAAAGTAAAGAAAGTTAATCCACAATTAGGCAGAAAATCTAAAACTCATGTAGTAATCCAGGTTTTAGAAAAGGTAAAAATGCATGCCTGAATATACTAGTTCTGTAATATAACCAATATTTGAATTCCGGGTGTTTTGCGTGTTGTGCTAGCTCAGCCTTGGAAATAATCTAGGAAAATAATTTACAGGTCTCAGCATTCCAGTGGCATAACCTGGCGCTTCCAGAATAATAGCACAGACCCAGTCACTTCTAGACTCACTTCTTCCCTACCCCCACTCCCCCAGTTCCCCAGCATAGTCTGGAGATAAAGATGCAAAATCACGGCCGGCGCCGTGGCTCAACAGGCTAATCCTCTACCTAGTGGCGCCGGCACACTGGGTTCTAGTCCCGGTCAGGGCACCAGATTCTGTCCCGGTTACCCGTCTTCCAGGACAGCTCTCTGCTATGGCCCGGGAGGGCGGTGGAGGATGGCCCAAGTGCTTGGGCCCTGCACCCCATGGGAGACCAGGAGGAAGCACCTGGTTCCTACCATTGGATCAGCGCAGTGCACCGGCCGCTGTGCGCCGGCCACGGCAGCCATTGGAGAGTTAATCACCGGCAAAAGGAAGACCTTTCTGTCTCTCTCTCTCACTGTCCACTCTGCCTGTCAAAAAAAAAAAAAAAAAAAAAAGTTGAGATCAAAACAAGGTTATCAGTGGTTCAGTCTGGGTGATAAGAAAACAGGACCCATTATGCTTTCCTTATTTGAAGGTGATTGTGCTACTTTGGTTTGTTTCCATGCTATGCATTTTCTTATTCTTATAAGGTGGGATGGATCCTGCTCCGTGTGTCTCAGACTTTGCCTGTGTTAGTTGCCCTGTTCCCCCTCACAGCTCTCCTCCCTGTCCCCTCCAGCTCACTGCCCTTTACACCCCTTCTTACAGGTCCTTCCTCCACCCTGCAGCAGGCTTCAGATTCACCCAGAAGAGGCCCACAGAAAATATACAGGGAGGACAATTTTCCTTTCTTTTTAAAAAAGATTTATTTATTTATTTGAAAGACAAAGTGGCAGAGGGAACTGTAGGGAGAGACAGAACGATCTTCCTTCTTCTAGTTCACTCACACAACAGCTGGACTTGGGTCAGGTCAAAGCCAGGAGGCTAGAACTCTCCTCAGATCTTCCATATGGCTTGGGCCATCCTCAGCTGCTCTCCCAGGTGCATTAGCAGGGAGCTGGATGGGAAGTGGAGCAGCTGGGACTCAAACCGGTGACCATATGGGATGCTGGCATCACAGGTGGTGACTTAACTCACTGTGCCACAACCAAGTCCCAAGAAGGGAAGTTTTCACATTACAAAAGCCTACCTAATTTCACAGATCAGTAGCTTAATTGATAAATGTATTAGATCAAATAAGAATGTATATGGAGGGGGCCAGCGCCATGGCTCACTTGTTAATCATCTGCCTGCAGCGCCAGCATCCCATATGGGCGCCAGGTTTTAGTCCCAGCTGCTCTTCTTCCAGTCCAGCTCTCTACTGTGGCCTGGGAAGGCAGTGGAGGATGGCTCAAGTGCTTGGGCCCTGCACCCACACATGGGAGACCAGGAGGAAGCACCTGGCTCCTGGCTTCGGATCAGCACAGCGCCAGCCATAGCGGCCATTTGGGGGGTGAACCAACGGAAGGAAGAGCTTTATCTCTGTCTCTATCTCTCACTGTATAACTCCACCTGTCAAATAAAAAAAAAATGCATATGGGAAGTTGGGTGGAGAGTGGGAAGTAATATATGAGTTCCCTAGGGATACATACATTGGAAATAGACAGCAAGACACCAACACTAATAATCTGTGCTTCTGCATCAGGGAACCTATCTGGCCACATTAATAGGTAGGGGGAAAAGTTCTGCCATTAAGCCATCTAATGACATAAAAATACTCTACAGCCACTTTGTTTCCTGTTTTTTTTTTTTTAAACAATAAGAATCCCTCTTTATGTGATAATGAGGTTAATAAGTCATGTTAATCAGGGAAATTTGAATATGTGCTAGCTATTCGATAATATTAAGAAAATGATATTTTGTTAGAGGTGATAATGGCATATAGCTGTGCAAGAAAATAACTTTTTTTAAAAAAAGATTTATTTATTTCTTTGAAAGGCTGCATTTACAGGAAGAGAGAGAGCTTCTATCCACTGGTTCACTCCCCAGAATAGCCATGGCTAGACCTGGAATGGTCCAAAGCCAGGAGCCAGGAGCTTCTTGTGGGTTTCCCACGTTGGTGGAGGGGCCCAAGCACTTGAGCCATCCTCCACTGCTTTCCCAGGTGTGTTAGCAGTAAGCTGGATCAGAAGTGGAGCAGGAGAGATTCGAGCCAGCCCCCATATGGGATACCAGCACTGCAGACAACAGTTAACCCGCTGAGCCATAGCACAGACTTAGAAAATGACCTTTTATAAATGCATGTGGAATTATGTATCAAATAAATGATATAATGTCTCAAATGTCCTTTAAAACAGGAAAAAAGAAAGAGAAACAGCATTGTAGATGCAATCTGCAGGCATTATCAGGCAGACTGTGTGGGTGCTAACAGACAGAACACCACCTACCGTTTATACCCCATCCACACACTCTGCCGTGCAATCCCAGTCCAGATCTCACCAGTCACTGAGATTAAATTCAGGTCATTTTTTTAAACGATTTATTTATATGAAAGGCCCAGTTATGGGGCAGTGCAGTGGGAGGGTGGAGAGAGATCTATCTGTGGATTGACTCCCAAAATGGCCACAATGTCTAGGGCTGGGCCAGGCTGAATCCAGGAGCCTGGAACTTCATCTGGGTCTCAAACCTGGGTGACAGAGGGCCAAGCACTTAGGCCATCTTCCCCTGATTTTCCAGGCACATTAGCAGGGAGCTGGATCAGAAGTGGAGTGGTGGTACTCAAACCAGCGCTTCTATGGGATGCCAGAGTCGAGTCCCAGACTGCAGCTTAACCCACTACACCACAATGTTGGTCCAAGTCATGTTTTCTTTAATACCCAAATTATGATGAGCAGAGCCTCCTGTGACCGGCGTAGGAACAGAACAGCCCCCTCCATGCACTCCCGTGCTCTCCCAGCATGGTTCTGTGATGCTCTTGGCCATGCTCAGGAAGGATCCTCCTAGCCTCTTGCCTCCAAGCACCACTCCACCCAGACAGGGGCACCTGACACCAGGGCCTAGGAGGCCCAAGCTTTGCTCTCGCACAGGCCTTTCTGTCCTGACCTGGGAGGCAACCTCTTCCTGGGATGCTTGCTGTGGTGGTGGTGTATGGAGAAACCATCTCCCCTGCCATGCAGCCACAAGGGCTGGCCTTGCCCTGTGGGCCCCATCAGAGAACTCAGGTAGACCTGGTGTCCCAGTTCCTGCCAGTTTGTTGTAAACCCACCCTGCTTGCAGGACTTGGTGTCTGTCCAGGTCGGGTTTGGCCAAGTCTTTGCCAGGTCCTGTGCACATTTCTTCCAACAGAGCAAGGAGAAATACATTGCTCACCATCCCTATGACACCTGAGCCCCAGGGTTTCCTACAAATGCCTACTGGCACAAAAGCACACAATCCTCATGCAGCAGCACCAGTTACAAGTGCATTCCAAGTTTATCCTCTCCGCTCCCCCCAAGCCACTGGGAGTGACTTCTAGCACTGGTCCTGCCTCCCAGGCAAGGTAAACACAAAACCCTAGACAGCAGGAGAAAACATTTGCATTCTGTTGATCAGTGACTTCAGTTTCCTCCAGAGAGCACTGGTTGGGTAATTAGATTTACATTTGTAGGCAGATTCTCTGAAGATAAACTTAAGATCCCACCCTTAGGAGTTTTTTTTTTTAATATTATTGAAACTTTTCGGTGATTGTCACTGCTGCATCTGCATCTGGATTTCAAAATTTTTAGGATTTGACCTCAACCATAGCAGCATTTTCTGCTACTTTTTAACAACAACAAAAAAATCCTTATATAAAAGCTTAAATATAAGTAGTGTAGGTTAAACAGCAGCCAGATGTAGAAGACATTTGTGAGTCAGTTAGCTCCCAAGCAGGGGTCAGCAAGATTTTTCTCCAAAGGTCCAGGTAGTAAGGATTTTAGGCTTTGTGGTCCATACAGTTTCTGTCCAGCCTCCCAACTCTGGCTGTCATAGGTACAGCAGATAAATGATTGGAGCATGGCTTTGTGCCAATAAAAACATTTATTTACCAGAACAGGAGGCCAGGCTGAAACTGATCTGCTGTAGATGAAAGAGAAGACTAGATTCTGACTCTCACGATACAGTCTAGTTGAGATGGAATCCCTGTGACAAGATAAATCACCACTCTACACAGTGGGTATAAATGCCCCGAAGGTGGAGCAGAATAGAATCAGCCAAGGTTTTGGGAGACCTTTACTGTTGAATTCGAGCTTTGTAGGAGAGGACATGCTTGGATTTGGGCTGGGGAAGGTGTTGTTTAAAGGCCTTGCATTACTTTTCTCATGGTATCTGGAAGTAATCCCACATCCTCCATGGCAAATGATGTGGGTGAGAGGGCATTAATTTCTTACTCTAGCCTCTTACCGTACACAAAGACCAGAATTCTGAGTACTGACCTATGTAAGGTAAATTTTATTCCAAAGATGAGAAAGCAAACACACACACACACGAGCATGGATTGCCCAATACAAAAAAAAAAAAAAAATACCCATCAGGAGTGGGCAGTGGGCCAGAAGATTGCTGAAAGGAGGAGGTGTGGAGGAAGGAAGACAGAAGGGATCCCTGGCAGCCGCTCCACTCCTGGTTTTCGTCCCTTTTATGAGGTCAGGGTGGTGCGTCTCCAGGAGTGAAGTTCCGTGTGGAGATCAGTATCCATATTTTCGTGGCTTTTCCCCCCAAGTACTGTATGAAGCTCATCCCTCCCCAGAAAGCTGGCATTTTGACTGACAAGTAGGAGGATAGAATTTCACATTGGGGCTTGTGACTCCCAGCTCAATGATCCTAAACTAACTTTCTGCCTGTTTGTCCTACATCAAAAAGAACCAGGTCATGTTCCTCCCTGAAATAGGATCCAGTTGTATTGAACAAATGTTTGTTTGTTAACCACAACTGCATCAAAACAGACTCACAGAAAATAACCCTAAGAGAATAAGGTTCTGTCACCCACTGGGTCATGCACTGGAGGTCTTCTGATAGCCAGTACCAGGAGGCCCCCTATTGGCAAGAGGATGTAGGGTTTGAAGATGCATGATCACTTGGTTATACAACTTGCTGTTAAATATAAGCTGCTACTGGTTAACAGGGGTGGTGAAGAGCATTTAGTGTCAGTTTCAGCTTGGGAAAGCACAATGCTTTTCTTAAAATATCAGTGGTCTGTTATTTACAGTTTCTATGAAAATTATCACTTTGAGCAATTTATTGACTTGAAAATCTCCACTAGGGGAGGCAAGATTGTAGCCCAAGACTACAGTCTGGGAACAAACTTCTTGCCTTTTTGCTACATCCGGAGCCAATGGGCTCTTCCTGCATCTTAAAGTGCTTCCTTTCTATTTCTCTAGCCCTGTCTGGAAACCAGGAAAGCAGAATGGCCTAAGCAGATTTACTGACATGCCTTAAACATTTCCCTAATATCATCAAGAAATTTGTGTTGAGTTAGAGCCCAGCTATTGAAGTTTGATTTCCACAATATCTTTGATCCAAAAACTAGAGGAGCAGCACGCAGTGTATAAGGAATAAAGTTCCCATAATGAATGTGCCACCTGCACAAATAATAAAATACAAAGTACCAGAGATAAACATGCCCGATTTCAGTCTCTCCCAGAGGCAGTGCAGCCTGGAGAGACAGCCGTGAATGAGCACTCCTTCTGCCTCAGCTGGTGCTGGTCTGTTTCACAGCTCTGTTCAGCTGTGAGATAATCTGATTGTGTTTCATGGCAAAAAAAAAAAAAAAAAGAAAAAAAAAAAGAAACCATGCAGGGATTCTACTGGACCTCTTACATTGAATGCACAAAGCTGAGAGACCATTTATTCGTTCCTTCGTCTTCAGTGAACCAGGCTTTGTGTTAGGCACACAAGATACAAAGTTAAATCCTGTCCCAACAAGAGAAAGAGCACACATTACAAGGCTGTGGGGTAGTGCTTTGTGGGAATGAGGACAGTGGATGAGATGGATGAGATGTTGGGATGTGACTTTAAAAGATAGGAATGAAGAGAAAGAGGGAATATTTTACACAGAAGGAAATAGCAGAAGGCATAGTGTCTTGGGAGGACCATGAGACTTCAGCAGGAATGCCTGGACCATGGGGAGGAGAATGGGATGGAGGGGTGAGCATGCCACTTTGTTGGCTCCATGTGCCTTGCTCAAGGGTCTGGACTTGAGTCTGTATGCAGGGAAGCAGGCCGGAGTGGTTAACTCCCACCTGTGCTGTTCTCTACACAGGGACACCCGAACAAGCTTCAGGAGAGGATGTAGTCACAGAGGGGCTGCAGAGTCCGGTGGTTAAGACTCAGGGACCACACTGCCTGAGTTTGAATCTCAGTTCTGCCCTTATTAATTTTGAAACCCTAGATAAGTTAGTTACTTAACTGGTCCTTATTTTTAAAAGATGGAAAGTAGCACCGTGTCATAGTATATTTAGAATGCTAAACAATTTTTTTTTTTTTTAACAAGTGGTAGTCAATTTATTAAAACAGTCGGTTGGCTTAGGCATCTGCAATGGTGACTTCAACTTCCACTCCTGGCTCAATGCTGATGGAAGTGATCTGTTTCACAATCTCAGAAGGGCTGTGCAAGTCAATGAGCCGTTTATGGATTCGCATCTGGAAGCGGTCCCATGTCTTAGAACCTTCACCACAAGGGGTTTTTCTTGTAGTGATTCGCAGTGTCTTGGTAGGCATCCGAACAGGTCCTTTCACTTTCAGATTCTTCTCCTTTGCTCCTCTGATCAAGTCAGCACACACCTTCTCCAGGGACTTGACGTTGCGACTGGTCAGGGTGATCCTAATTCGGTGAATGGCCACCTCTGGTTCCACGGGTGTCTTTCCGGTGTCTTTAAAAGCCATGGCTGCGGCGCGGCTTCCTGACCGACTTGTTCCTCGGCGAGAGCGAACAGCGGTGAGTCAGGAGCAGGAGCGGGCGCAAACACGCTCCGCACCAAATGCTACCGCGTCGTCTTCAGAAAGAATGCTAAACAATTTTACAATTCTTTTTTGGCTTAATATTGCCTGGAGTTTCTAGAAAGTTCCTGAACTGACCAGAAGCTATCAGGACCAAAATTAGAACTGAGCTATACATACACAAGTGCACCAAATACATTGATTCAGGAAATGGAAGACAATATTAAAAGAGACTTGTGCTTTTCATTAAAGTTCACCAACATACAAGAAACTTCTACCTACAAGCCTGAGCTACCAGTTCTATAGGGTGAAGAGAAACAAAGAGGGAACTTAGTAATAACTAGGTTATGCCAGAAACCCAGAAAAGGTTCTCTGAGCTGTAAGCCAGGCACTGGTGTCAAAGCATTCGTCTGGACTTGGGGAGAAAACAGTTGAGTTTCTCAGATCCTCTGGGATGTGTTTAATGCTTTCATTGAACAATAAGCCTCATAAAAAAAATAGTTCATGGGGTCTTTGAAATAATCCATCCCAACTACAAAGACCACCATGCTCCGTGGTATTAAAAAAAAAAAAAGTTACTACGGCTCCCAGGCAACAGAAGAACTGGGAGACCAGCCAGCTCCTTGAGACATGATTTGAACACCAACTGTAGATCAGCTGATGGCTGAAAAATGACCTTTAATTGATTCTGCCGACAACCAATTTATTTTGTTTACTTCACACAATAGTCTTGGGTGGCGATATCACCTATTTTAAGGAAATTCTTTGTATTCATGTCTCTAAGCATAATAGATACCACAGGTGAAGCATGCACAGAAATATATTTTGCTCGCTCCTCTCTGCCTTTTCTCTTCTCTCTTAACGTTCAAGGAGTATTCATGCAGGCTGCAAGGTTTCCCTGTGCCCTAGATGGACAATGTGAGATAACATCCAGCCTTATTTTCTCCAAGGAGTAAAAGAAACATTTCTCAGTTTAAAAATGTGAACTTGTTTATTCAATCCACATGGCAACCTTATAAATTAGTAAAGTAGGTGGGACCATCCTTATCTCCACCTTTAGAGATAAGGAAACAGGAGATTGAAGAGAGGTGAAGTCACTTCCAAGACTAAACAGATCAAAAGGGCAGTACCTGGGACTGACTGAGTTCTGTTCTGGAACATTCTGCCACCCGCGGGTCAGAGCCTGGAAGGAGAGTCCTGGGGCAGGCAACCAAACACTCATTCCATTAACGTGTTTATTAAGCTCCTGTCTGCTGGGCACCAGGTGTGCATTGGTGGACAAGCAGATACCTAGGTCTCCTGCCTTCCTGGAAGCTTGCAGTCTAGTGAGAAAGATCATAAATAATGAGCCCATTGCTAAAAGCTGTGAAAATCAATATCCACAGGATGCCAAGCAATGGTGTGGGTGTTGGGAAAAGTACTCTGAGGACAGGCATTTTTTAGGGGCCAGCACTGCAGTACAGCAGGTTAAAGCCTTGGCCTCCCGCTCTGGCATACTCTATGGGTGCCAGTTCAAGTACCAGCTGCTCCATTTCTGATCCAGCTCTCTGCTATGGCCTGGGAAAGCAGTGGAAGATGGCCCAAGTGCTTGGGGCCCCTGTACCCATGTGGGAGACCCAGAGAAAGCTCCTGGCTTCAGATTGGCTTATCTCCAGTTATCTGGGGAGTGAACCAGTGGATGGAAGGCTCGCGCTCGCTCGCTCGCTCGCTCTCTCTCTCTTTCTTTGCCTCTGCCTCTGCCTCTGCCTCTCTGTAACTCTGCCTTTCAAAGGCAGAGTTATGGGGTGAGGGGAAGTCTTCCATTGCTGGTTCAATCCCCAAATGGCTACAACAACCAGGGCTGGGTCAGGCCAAAGGCAGGAGCCTGGAAACTCCATCTGGGTCTCCTATGTGGGTGTCAAGGGCCCGGGCACCTGGGCCCTCTTCCATTGCTTTCCCAAGTATATTAGCAGGGAGCTGGGTTGAAAGCGAAGCAGCCAGGATGTGAACTAGTGCTCCTATACAGGATGCTGGCATTGCAGCTGTTTAACCCACTGTGCCACTGCACAGGTCCCATGAGGACAAGATTTACCAGCCAAATGAAGAGTAGGGAGAAGACCAGGCAGAGGGAAGAGCCTGTGCAAAGGCCCACAAGTGGTGTGCTGAGAAGAGGGCTGGAGGAGATGCTGGGATGAAAGGAGGTAGCACAATGGAGCTGGAGAAGCAGGTGGGGGTCCCCCTTGTAGAATCTGCCAGAGTAAGGATTTTCTTCAGTGCTACTGGTGGGCTATACCAGAGTATAACAGAGTATAAAATGAAATGAGTGGGCCGGCGCCACAGCTCACTAGGCTAATCCTCCGCCTTGTGGCGCCGGCATACTGAGTTCTAGTCTCAGTTGGGGCGCCGGATTCTGTCCAATTGCCCCTCTTCCAGGCCAGCTCTCTGCTGTGGCCCAGGAAGGCAGTGGAGGATGGCCCAAGTGCTTGGGCCCTGCACCCCATGGGAGACCAGGAGAAGCACCTGGCTCCTGCCTTCGGATAGGCGCAGTGCGCCGGCCGCAGCAGCCATTGGAGGTTAAACCAACGGCAAAGGAAGACCTTTCTGTTTCTCTCTCTCACTGTCCACTCTGCCTGTCAAAAAAAAAAAATCACTCATTTTATTTATTTATTTTGACAGGCAGAGTGGACAGTGAGAGAGAGAGACAGAGAAAGGTCTTCCTTTGCCGTTGGTTCACCCTCCAATGGCCACTGCGGCCGACGCGCCACGCTGATCCGAAGGCAGAAGCCAAGTGCTTCTCCTGGTCTCCCATGGGGTGCAGGGCCCAAGCACTTGGGCCATCCTCCACTGCACTCCCTGGCCACAGCAGAGAGCTGGCCTGGAAGAGGGGCAACTGGGACAGAATCCGGCGCCCCGACCGGGACTAGAACCCGGTGTGCCGGTGCCGCACGCAAGGCGGAGGATTAGCCTGTTGAGCAATGGCGCCGGCCATGAGTGATGTTTTTAAAAGATCTCTTTCTAGGCGGTGCAGTGAAGGAGTGAGAGACTGACAGAACAAATGGATTGAGGTTTGTTGAGTTGCCTTCCATTCACTCAGCAACACACATCCTGTTTATCACTCATTCCATCATAATGAAGACTATTTACAGGGCTGAGGCTGGGGCTGGGGCTGGGGCCATGGAGCAGATTAAGCCTCTGCCTACAGTGCCGGAATCCCATATGGGCTCTGCTTTGAGTCCCAGTTGCTCCATTTATGATCCATCTCCCTGCTAATGTGCCTGCGAAAACAGCAAAATTGACCCAAGTGCTTGGGACCCTGCACCCATTTGGGAGAGCCAGATGAAGTTCCTGGCTTCAGCCTGGCCCAGCCCCAGCTGTTGCAGCCATTTGGGGAGTGAACCAACAGATGGAAGACCTAATTATTTCTAATCTTAGCATCACTGTGCAATAAGAGATTGTTCAATTTACTCCTCACAGTTTCCCTTAAGTAGGGAGTGATGGGGTGGGCATTTAGCACAGTGGTTGTCACTGACTGGGACACCTGCACCATGTGTTGGAGGGTTTGCTTCCTGGCTACTCTGCTTCTGATACAGCTTTCTGCTGATGAGCAACCTGGCAGGCAGCAGATGATGGCTTGATCCCTGCCCACTACGCAGGAGACCCAGGTTAAATTCCTGGCTCCTGGCATTAGCCTGGCCTGACCCTGACTATTGAGTACATGTGGGGAGTGAGTCTGTGGATGGAAGATCTTTCTCCATCTGTCTCTCTTTGTCTTCCTCTCTGCATTTCAAATAAAATAAAATACAATTTTTTAAAAACGTGTTGTTGGGAAGCTGAGTCGGGGAATAGAAGGCTGTGCTTTGAGCCAGCTCTTTCCCATCAGAGGCCACTCCTGTTCCTCTCTGCAGGTGGCTCTCTGTTACTGACACAGAGATTGGAGTCACCCACATGATGGGTTTTAGCTCCTGTGCAACACTGAGCTTCTTGGATGGTGTGTCCATTCACAATTGGGAAGCACCATCATACGGCAGACTAAAAAAAGCTTCCAGTAGCAGAGTTAATTCTGACACTATGACAGCCAAGTGGAGAGAGATTGTCACGACAGCTTTGTTCTCCAGTAGCCTCAGCTTAATCAGCGAACTCTCTGAGGAATCTTTTACCCTCAGATGTTTATTTTTAAAATATGCTATTGTTTAGCTCAGGCAACTGCTTCCTTTGTAGTGTTTTATAAAAAGTTCAAATGATTGCTGCGTTGGCCAGGAGCCAACACCCCAGATAGTCAGAGCCTCCTCCAGAGGTGGAACAGGCAAATGCTTTCTACCTAAAATAAAGAGCTAGCAGGTATCCCTCACTTCCAAGGACAACCTGGGCTTTTATCCCAGTTTCTAGGGCACAGTCCAACCTCAGAACTGTCCCTGGTCTTAAAAGGCCCTAGGCTTCCTGGTGACTGGAATCCTGCTCATCTTTTCCTGCCTAATTCAGGTGCTACCTGCTGCATCAAGTCTCTCCTGGTTATCCCCTGCAGTACCTGTTCTCTGTACCAAGACTTTACAAAGCAGCTAGTTTTCCAACTAGATGGGGAAAGACCAGTTTATAAAATTTCTGTCAGGGATCAATAACCTTTGTAAACGGTCATAAAAGTGACATGCTAGAGAAATGATAGAAAAAAATTCTAGCCCTAATTCTAATGATTACATTCAAGAGCCCTCAAATTACCGTCCATGTGCTATAAACATTTTTGAGTATTTTTTGACTCTTGTGCAGCTGCTTTGTAATAAATGAGTACCCAGCCCCCTTTGTTTGTCATCCCCCAGAGGGCAGCCATAAGCTCCCAAGAGGAGTGAGCCCTGGGAGTGGACTGTGAAGAGAAGTAGTCCAGTGGACTTCTCAGGGACCAGGGAGGACCAAGCAGCAAGAAAGCTAGGTGGCTGTTGAGAGGGAAGTCCCAAAGCATAGGGTATTCCAGCTGTTTTGAGGCTAAGGGGGCATCCCTCTGACCTCCCCCCAGCAGATGACAAGCAGGTGCTGCCCCGCAGGAGCAGCCATCCATCACCCCTAGGGCAGCCAAAGCTGGTTTTTTGAAGGGGAAGAGAAAATTCATTTTATGTCAAATTCTATTTACATCAAAAGCACATGCATTCATTTAGTATACAGCCAGTTAGCTTGCAGCATTAAAATTTCACAGGGACAGTTATTGGGGAGGCAACAGAAGTTTCTTTAAGTCTCTGGGGGAGAAGATACCCAATAATGAAAAAAGAAATGTTGACAGACACCAAGATGCTAAATGTGTTCCTGTGTGGAGGTCTTTTATGGGTGACCAGTGTTTTTGTTGGCTGCCCTGAAAACCAAACCATTCCAAACCAGCACATCTGAGTGCTTTCTAAAGAGGTTATGCTTAATCCCAAATTTGTGCAAGCAGTGAACTTGTAAAATGGGCTCAGTGTAAAGGGGAGCTCATCTGTACTAAGTGCAGCTCTTTCTGTTGCACGGATAGCTTCACACACAGCATTCATAGAGCACCTTGTTTAGTGCACTGGGGACCCAGGCAAGAATGATGGCCTGGAATACATGGTCAGCACAGTCAGGGAATCGTGTGCCAGGGGGTTGGCTCATCATCATCCTCTCCACCACCCCTGTGCTGGCAAGGTAAAGATGTTACTGAATTTTTTTTTTTTTGACAGGCAGAGTTAGTGAGAGAGACAGAGAGAAAGGTCTTCCTTTTCCGTTGGTTCACCCCCCAAATGGCCGCTGCGCTGATCCAAAGCCAGGAGCCAGGTGCTTCCTCCTGGTCTCCCATGTGTGGGTGCAGGGCCCAAGCACTTGGGCCATCCTCCACTGCTTTCCTGGGCCACAGCAGAGAGCTGGACTGGAAGAGGAGCAACTGGGACAGAATCCACTGCCCCAACCAGGACTAGAACCCTGGGTACCGGCACCGCAGGCGGAGGATTAGCCAAGTGAGCCGCGGTGCCGTCTGTGTTACTGAGTTTTTAAGATGTATTTATTTTGAAGGCAGAGTGACAGAAAGAGATGGAGAGATCTTCCACAGGCTGGTTCACTCTCCAAATGCCTGCAATAGCTGGGTCTGGGCCAAACTGAAGCCAGGAGCCAGGAGCTCCCTCTGGGTCTGTCTTATGGGAAGCAGGGACCTAAGTACTAGAGCCATCTTCTGTTGCCTCCAAAGCTCATTTGTTGGAAGTGGAATAGCCAGGACTCAAACTTGAACCAGCACTCTGATGTGAATGCAAAAGTCCCATCTAGTAGCTTAACCCTTCCCCTACTGAATTGTTTAATTAAGTTTGAATTCATTCACTCAACATAGTTGAGCACCCACTGAATGCTAACTACCCTGGTGATCTAAAGATTGCACTGTCCAATGCAATAACTATTAGCCATGTGTGATTTTTAAAAATTAAGGTTAGTTAAAATGAAATAAAGTTTGGTGCCTCGGTCATAGGAGGAACCTTTTGGGGACTCACTAGCCTTGGGTAGCTTGTGACTACTGCACAAATATAGAAATCTCCATCATCATAGGGATTTCTTTTGGAAATTCCTGGCCTAGAATCTTGCAGCACATGGATGATGCCAACAAGGCATGGTGGTTAAAAATACACCTTTGGGGTCAAATCTGGGGTGGGATCACCTTGCCAACATTATGACTGTATGTTACTAAGTTTTGCATTAGTGCATCAAAATGTATAAGACAACCAACTTTATGAAGAGAAAATGTTTACTTGGCTTGGTTTGAATGGTTCAAGTCCAAGATCAGGAGATCTCATTGGTTTGGTCTCTGTTAAGGGCAGTGGATGCCAATGGAGGAAGCATCACATAGTAAGCCAAGATGCAGAGAGGAGTTAGACCCAACTCAGGCTTTTATAATCATCTTCTTGCAAGAATTGCCTTCTGAGAGCATGTCCCCAGTGACCTAAGGGCCTCCCTCTAGGCCCACTTCCTAAACTAAGTAACATTAAGTAATAACTTTGAAATTATAAACATCTACATGAGTTCAAGGACCAAATCAGAACTAAACTGTTGCATAGTGAGATATGTTACTTGGCCTTTCTGAGCTTTGATTCCTCTGTAAAATGAGGATGATAATGGTTGCCTCATAGGGTTATAATGACTAAAGAAATGATTCATTAATGGGCAGCTCAATATGGTATCCATTGTCATTATCATTATTATTGGCAGGTGGAGTGTTTAGACAATCCAAACAGATTTTTTTAAGATTTTTATTTATTTGTTTGAAAGGCAGAGTTACAGAGAGGCTGAGGCAGAAAGAGAAAGAGGTCTTCCATCCACTGGTTCACTCCCCAGATGGCCACAATGGCCAGAGCTGCACCAATCCAAAGCCATGTGGCAGGAGCTTCTTCCAGGTCTCCCACGTGGGTGCAGGGGCCCAAGGCCTTGGGTCATCTTCTACTGCTTTCCCAGGCCATAGCAGAGAACTGGATCGGAAGTGGAGCATCCAGGACTCAAACTGGCACTCATATGAGATGCTGTCACTGCAGGTGGTGGCTTTACCTACCCCACCACAGCACCAGCCCCAGACTGATATTTTATAGTCCTTAATATACCCCTACTATAGAGGTTTTCAAAGCTTAAAATGTTGTCCTGTATATTTTCCCTTCCTCTCTGGTGGTCACCACCTTTGTCCTCAATAGCATATTACAAAACCCAAGAATCTGGGTTTCAGGACAAGCTTTGCCCCTGATCATTGATGACTGGAGAGGTAGAGGGATAACTGTAGAATGTAGGGAAGTATGTTGATTTGAAAATATTTCTGTAATATTCCAGACATTGGTAGAACTGAAGTAGATTAGAGGAATGAGAAATAAAAGTCTTCCTCAAAGTCTGTGAGATAGTTGCTGTGCTCCAACAGAGAGGAGTTGGCTGACTGCCTGGGGATGTATTTGTTTAAGATATTTCCACCAACAATCTCATTATTATGAAGCCTTTTATTACCAGCTTGGTCCTGGAGTACAAGCAGAGGCATCAGCCCATGGCCAAGCCATTAAGACAAATTAAGACATATTAACATATGCTCAAAACAATTACTCATGTAGATTTAATTTGTTTCACTGTTGGAAGAAATCCTGAGAGGGCACCAAACACATGCCCAAGACAGTTTTGTAACAACCCTGTGAATCTGTCCATTGTCTGCACTTGAGGGGCTGGAGGCTGCTTCAAACAGACATCCATCACAGAGAATGGTCAAGGTGCTTCGACAGGTTATTTGGAAATCTGTTAAAGTGCTGATTTTCTTGTCTTTATTAAGCGATTACCTCCTGTAAATGGGCTCATACAACAATTTGTCCTTTTTTAAAGATTTTATTTATTTGAAAAGCGGAGTGGAAGAGAAATCTTCTGTCCCCTGTTTCATTCCCCAAATGGTTGCCATAACCCAGGTGGGGCAGGACAAAGGCAGGATCCAGGAACTCCATCCAGGTCTCCCATGTGGGTGGTAGGGCCCCAAGTACTAGGGCTGTCTTCCACTGCCTTCCCAGGGGAAAGCAGAGCAGCACTGCAATATAGGATGTTGGCATTGCATGCAGTGGCTTAACCCACTGCCCCACAATGCCTTGCTCTTTTTCTTTCTTTTTAACCTACCATTATAGTTACAAATTTTAAAATTGTTTATCAAAATAATACACTGAGCTCTTAGGTATATTTTATAATCATATACTTACCAAACTTAGATATTTACATTATTTTTGCTCTTTTTTTTTTGAGAGACCTCAACTAAAAGAGATCATTCATTATTTCTGAGTTATAACCTTTGGTCCCTCTTGATTTTTGTTGTTCTTTGTATGGTTGGTATTTTTAGTTGTCCTACCCTCAGTAAAACAAAGTCTCTTCAACATACCCGATTGCCTTTTTCTCAAAGAAAGAAAACAAGCTATCATCAAGGTTATTCATAAAATGTGCCTGTTGCAATATGCCCATCATTGGGTATTTACACAGTCTTGTCCTGAAGGTTAGTGAATGGGCCTTTAACAACATCCTGGTGTAGCTGCTAAAGAGGCCAGAGCACCTTTTCTCAAAATATTAACTTCCAAGGCAGCAATCAGCAGTGAGGGCAACAGTGTGTTTGGCAAGAGAAATGAGTTGTTCCATCATCATAATGGTGATAGCTTCCTTTCAGATTTTTCCTGTACCTCCAATCTGTATGGTTATATGTGAGAAACATAATCCCCACTCATTGAACAAGATGAATGGGCCTTTGATAGCGTGAGAAGTGAATATAAACACTGCCTGTGCACCTGAGAGCCACACAGGTTTATTGCATTTCCCTTCAGGTTGCCTTGTGACAGTTTCCTCCTTTGTCCTGTTATCCTGGCTTTGCCAATGTTTACAGGACAACTTGTTCACACTGAAGACACCAAATCATTTTCTTCCATGATCAGGGTAGAGTTGGAAACCAAGAAAAGGTATGCTTTTGGTTGCTTCATCACTTGCCTCGTCTCCAACCTAGAAGCCCAGGTAGAGAACAGCATCGTTAGATTTCTTTCATGTGAGCATCTTTGAGAGAGGGAAGGGTTTCGCACAAGGAGGGATGCATGTCTTCCACCTCTAACGCAGCTTTCCTTGGCATCCAGACAACTCTTTCAGGACTAGGCAGTGCTCAGTCATTTTATTGATAGCCAAATATCATGCATAAATAGAGTTCACCAAATGGCCAGAGGTCTCGTAATCTGCCTGTGCTCTCAGAAATTATTCACTTATATCCTTTCTCTTTGAAGCAGGAATGTTAAGGTGTCTCACAACAGAAGCCATCCACAATAGGGTTGTTCCTGTGGAACCAATTGGAAAATCATGAAAAGAGAAAGGAAATGGACTAGCTAGGGTGGATAATGAAATTGCTGTGGTTTATTATTGGATTTGGCCCTGAGACGATCTAAAGACTCAGCAGTAAGGGGATGATTCAATATATTTATGTATGTATAGTTTCAGCCACATGACAGATGATGATGTGGCCATAAAATTCTCCTCAGAACAAGTTTGTAATGATGAGGATAATAAAGTATTAAGGAGGAAGAAAGTTAAAATTATAAAATTATCTGTTTGTTTACATGAAAAATTATTGGTAGAAAAGTCATTGGAGGTAGCCGGCGCTGCGGCTCACTAGGCTAATCCTCTGCCTTGCAGCGCCGGCACACCAGGTTCTAGTCCCGGTTGGGGTGCCGGATTCTGTCCCAGTTGCCCCTCTTCCAGGCCAGCTCTCTGCTGTGGCCAGGGAGTGCAGTGAAGGAAGGCCCAAGTGCTTGGGCCCTGCACCCCATGGGAGACCAGGATAAGCACCTGGCTCCTGCCATCGGATCAGCGCGGTGCGCCGGCCGCAGTGCGCCGGCCGCGGTGGCCATTGGAGGGTGAACCAACGGCAAAGGAAGACCTTTCTCTCTGTCTCTCTCTCTCACTGTCCACGCTGCCTGTCAAAAAAAAAAAAAAAAAAAAAAGAAAAGAGAAGTCATTGGAGGGGCCAGCCTTGTAGCATAATAGGTAAAGCCACTCGCTGCCTGCAATACCAGCATCCCAGATGGGTTCCTGTCCCAGCTGCTCCATTTCCAATCTAACTCCCTGCTATTGGCCGGGGAAAACAACAGAAGTGGGCCCAAGTGCATGGGCTCCTGCTACCCAAGTGGGAGACCTGAAAGAAGTTTCTGGCTCCTGGCTTCAGCTTGGCCCAGCCTTGACCGTTGTGGCCATCTAGAGAGTAAACCAGCAGATGGAAGATCTCTTTCAGTCTCTCTTTCTGTGAAGCTCTCGCTTTCAAATAAATAAATAAATAATCTTTTTTTAAAAAGTCACTGAAATAGTAACTGTAGTTGAAGAGCTAAAGTGGTTTTTGTTTTTGTCTTTGTATTCTTTTTTCATGGAATTATAATGAATATAAGTTACTTTTATAATCATATGTAAAAGTTAACCTTTTTTGGTTGACTGAGCTTCCTGACAGAAAAGGCAAAAAGGAAAACAATCATGAGTTGCACATTTTCCTTATGTGATGAGGAAGCTATCTCAATTCTTCAAGATAAAATTTTCCTTGACACGGAATTCCAAGAGGTTTATCATAAAGGATATTAAGTTGTATAGTATCCAGATCTTGATAAAGGTCTCTGAGCAAATGCAGATGGAAGTTGCCTTGTGACAGTGTTTCATGACCACCCCAAAAAGAGCAGAGGTCAAGGCTATGGGAATTGGCCTGCAGGGGAATTTGCACCTCACTGGGCTTCCCTCTTGTAATTCTGTATTTGGAATATTTTTTAAAGATTGAACTCTTTCTTGCCTAAATCAATATGCATATGTTTTGGATCTTTATTTATTTAAAATTTTTATTCTTCTTATCTTGAAGGCAAGGAGAGATCTTGTCTACTGGTTTACTCTCCAGACACCCATCCAATTCATGTGGTAGGCCAGGCCAAAGCCAAAAGCCAAGAAATCAGTGTGGGTCCCTCACACTGGGGGCAAAGACGCACCCACCTGGCTCACCACTGCTGACTCCCAGGGTCAGCGTTGGCAGGAAGCTGTAACTGGAGGTGGAGCCTAGGACTCAAACCCAGGTGCTCTGATAAGGGACATGGGCATCTGAAGTGGTGTCTGAACCACTCTGGAATTAATTTGGAAGTGTTTCTTTTGCCTGTTGCATCCCAGCTGGTGAGATGGGCCTTGTAGACACAGAGAACATTTCTCAGCTGTTTATGCCACACATCAAGGATGAGATCATCAGCCCTAGGATTGTCTTTAAAAAATTAATATAATTTCACTTCTGTTCTCTTCCCCCTCAGGTGTTGCTGCACTGGATTCCAATGTTTCTGGGAAAATTGGCCTGCGTGCTGTCTTGTATTATTTCTGCACCACTATCATTGCTGTAATTCTAGGTAACATTTGTTTCTGAAACTTTATTCCTCCGTGTTATTGTGACTTCAAAAAGTAGTTGATCCTTCTGTTGTTTTTTTCTTAAATCAGAAATTAGTATTGTCAAATTACCATGAACCTTTCTGCCTTGAAGTCTAAATTGTACCTTTTATGTGAAGAAAATGTGATTCTTACTGAATTTTAGCCGTGGCAGTACTTATTAAAATCTCAAGTGAGAAACGTTAAGAGGGTGCCAGTTCTATGCCTTGCAGAATCACCGAGTAGAAGGAATCAAGCCAAGAGCTTACATAATCCTTAAACTGGATAATTAGTTGGTAACAGTGGAGTTGAGTCTAATTATAAAATATTTCCAGAAAGATGGCATTTTGGCTGGATCTCAGGGTCTTCCCAGGCACACTCTTGCCAGGTGCCACCCTGCCCGCTGGTTCTAGGAAGCTTGCACTGACAGCCAAGGGGCCTGGACTTTTCTCAATGCTATGTGGGTGGTGTGCTTGGCCACAGGTATTGTGTTGGTGGTGAGCATCAAGCCTGGGGTCACCCAGAAAGTGGACGAAATCGACAGGACAGGCAGCACCCCTGAAGTCAGCACAGTGGATGCCATGTTAGACCTGATCAGGTGAGTGCTTCGCCACGGGTGGCTCAGGGGTGTGTGATCTGTGTAGGTGCACAAGGCCCCATGTGTGTCATCATACCCTGCTGACGCTGTCTTGAAATTTTTCTTAAATTTCATTATTATGCATCTTCTTTCTGTCCTGGATCTCGCAAATTCTGTAGCCAGTCTTGCTTGCTAAGTCATGGTTCTAAGAGGTTTTGCAAGAAGCAGGCTCCTCCATTAGGATGTCAGCTTGCTGGAGATGCAGGAGGTATACCTGTCATGTTCAGATGCTGGCCTGGATTGGACAGGCACTTCTGAAGCACACGTGAAGAAACACATGTTTTAATTGCACAGGAGGAATCTTCTTAACCTGAATCTTGCCTGGAACAGTCAGGGTCAGAAATAGGCCAGCTAACTAAAAGTAGTCATTCAAGGAGAGGCTCAGAAAAATTGGATATGCATTACATGTTTTGTTCCCATCTAAAAATTAAATGAATTTTCCACCAACTTTTGATGTAGGGCCAAGGTCTTTTCTTTGAGTATGTTAATTTATTGTAATTTCCTATCATTTCTGTTACATACCCAGCCCTTATATGTGCATCGCCTGCACTTCCTGATCCCGTTTCCATGGAATGGAGCAACAAAACCCTGAGCAATTGCAAAGAAAACTGAGCACCACATGCTCTCAGTTTGTGTGTGTGTGTGTATGTGTGTGTGTTTTACTTCAATTGTTATCCATACCTAATTTAACCACAGACATTTTAGTTATTTGGCTTTACTGAGTTTCCAAGCATTCGGCTTAGTTTTTAATAGAAACCACACCTCTTTTTCACACTCATTTCCCTGGTTTACATAAGATTTAATTCCCCTATTATGATCATATTTGCAGTTGGCATAAAGAATTTGGAAACAAACCCAGTGGACTGTTGATAAGCATCCATCCTCATGGATGGAAGCAGAAATGCACAGGAAATTAAAGAATTCTTAGTCCCTTGACTGTCCATCTGCCAGTGCAGCATTGCACTGTGGACAGCAAGTGTGTCACTTACAGAATCGCTCATGTGATGATTGCTCACAACTGTCCATACGTGGTTGAAGCTCAGCAGGAAATAAGTAAATTGTAATGCATGGAAATATTTTACAGAGAAGAGGCCGGATGAGAAACCCAAGTACTTGTTCTATATTAGACTCATTGCTACCAGTGTACTGAGTATGACCAGAACACCCTCTTTGGCCCTAATATAACACTGATTTTCATGTCTCCGCCAGGAATATGTTCCCTGAGAACCTCGTGCAGGCCTGTTTTCAGCAGGTAATATTAATAGCCTTTGCGCTCAGTTCGTTCCCCTCTTCCTGTTACCAATTAAGGTTATTTTTTTCTGTTATGATTCAATAGGACTACCCAATAAATAGGCAACAGGAAATGCACCTGTGAGTGGTGGGGCACAGAATCATCCTTCCAGCCCACAGTGAGGTGCATGTAAGAACACCTGCTCCTCCAAAAGGACTCAAAGGAAGCAAGTTAACAGTCTGTCAACAAATGAGTGTTTTTAAATGTTGGCTTCAGGGTCCAGCGTTGTAGTGTTAAGCTGCTGCCACCTGCAATGCCAGCATTCTGTATGGACACTGGTTCAAGTCCCAGCTGCTCCACTTCTGATCCAGTTCCCTGCTAATGCACCTGGGAAAGAAGTAGAGGATGACCCAAGTCCTTGGGCCCCTGCACCCATATGGAAGACCCAGATGAGGCTCCTTGGCTTCAGCCTGGCTCAGCCTTGACTGTTGTGGCCATTTAGAGAGTGAAACAGCATGGAAAGTTGATTTTTTTCTCCCTCTCCTCCTCCCCCTCCCACTTCCCCTCCCCCTCTGCTTTTTCCTCTCCCCCTCTCCTTTTTCCCCTCCCCCTTCCTCCTTCCCTCTCCCTCCCTCTCTCCCTCCCTCTCCTTCTCCCTCTCCCTGTAACTCTGCCTTTTAAATAAATAAATCTTTAAAAAAAAAAAAAATGAGCTGTAGTACTAGTTTTTGGAGAAGCAGCACATTGTGTTTGTGAGGAAACAGCCCATAAGCACAGTGCCCTCCCCTGCTCTTTCCCTGCCCTCTCTGCCTGGTTGTGCCCAACTAACCCACATGGTGTGGCCAGTGTTCCTGGGAATCAGTGTTTTTCTTAACCACTGTATGCCCATTGCTGGAACTTGACAGAGCAATGCAACACAGCTGCGATTTTCTTCTTGCCCGTCTCTTCATCCGTTGACTTCAAGCCCTTTTCTCCTATAGATCTCTCTTCTTTAAAACAGCTGAATACCCCATTCCGCTGCTTTCATTTACATAAATTACATGAACAGAGACCTCTGTGTATACCAACAAAAATGGCAATTCTGTTGCTACTTGCCCGCTCCAGGAGGCACAGAAGCACCTCTATTCCAGGGTGCCTTTGCAGATCAGCCACAGTGGTCACTTGTCTGGTGCTTGGTGTTGGTAGAGCTGTGGAGGAGCGACAGTTATGCCTGCTGTAATACTACTGTAGCTCTTTCTCCAGCCTCTGTGTTCAAGCTCCATGGAACCAGACAGGGATGAAGGAAGAGAATTCAACAGAAATCTCACTTGCCAAATAGTCCTCCAGGGTCTACCGATTTGGGAACAACTATACAGTTAAATCCTTCTGCTGTTTATTAAAGTCAAGGTGATGAGGTACTTTCCCCAGATTGAAAATCCTTAGGGGCTGGCACTGTGGCATAGTAGGTAAAGCCACCGCCTGCTGTGCTGGCATCCTATATAGGCGCCGGTTCAAGTCCCAGCTGCTCCACTTCTGATCCAGCTCTCTGCTGTGGCCTGGGAAAGCAGTACAAGATAGTCCAAGTCTTTGGGCCCCTGCACCCACATGGCAGATCCAGAGGAAACTCCTGGAACCTGGCTTTGGATCGGCACAGCTCCAGCCATTGCGGCCATTTGGGGAGTGAACTAGGGGATGGAAGATCTCTCTCTCTCTCTCTGCCTCTGCCTCTCTGTAACTCTGCCTTTAAATTAAATAAATCTTTAAAGAAAAAAAAGAAAATCCTTAATAGAGACACATGATTGACAGGAATCCCTTTAGTCTGTGAACGCCCCTACAAATAAAACATTTTCTTTCACATTACTGTCCCATTGATATAAAAGCGAATTAGCATTCTTTTTGTTTTTTCAACTTTATTTGAAAAGCAGAGAGATAAACAAGAGATCTTCTATCCAGTACTTTACCTTCAGATGCCTGCAGCAGCCAGGGCTGGGCCAGCTCAGAGCCAGGAGCCCAGAATTCAATCCATGTCTCCCACATAGGTGACAGAGACCCAATTACTTGAGCCATCACATGCTGCCTGCCAGGGTGTGCGTTAACAGGAAGCTGAATCAGAAGTGGAGGAGCCATGAGCCAGGACTTGAACCAAGCATCCTCATATGGGATGTAGGCATATAAAGCAGTGACATAACTGCTGTGCCATACACTCGCCCCAAGAGAGAACATTCCGACCTATTGAATGGTACTTGTGGAAATGAAGGGTTTGTATTTCTCAAGTGTACTTTTAATTCCTAAACTTCCAGGCAGAATGTTCAAGAACTAGACGCAGCAGAGGCACTGGAGGTTGAACCCTTCGAAGGCACTTTTGTTGACCAATAAAGTGTTCCTGTTGTTTAGCCTTGGGAGCTTAAATAACTCTTTTGGTTGTTGTTTACATGTCTCTGTTTTTCTCTAATATGCAGTACAAAACCACTCGTGAAGAAGTGACAGCTTCCGATGATACAGGGAAGAATGGGACTGAAGAGTCTGTCACAGCCGTCATGACAACAGCCGTGTCTGAGGTCCGTCCCGTGGCAGCTCCCCTCTTGCAGTAGGCAGGCACCAGTCATGCGTGAGCAGAGGGAAAAACACTCAATTCTTGTTCTTTTCAGACTCTGCATTGGTGAATTCACCTACCTGCTAAAATGTATTTGTAACCCCCAAATCAGTACTCACAGCACATTCATAGTCATTGGCAGGCCTGCACAGAGCAGCAGAGTATGTGTGTCACCCACCGTGCGTGTGGCCAGCCAAGACTGAGCAAGGCTGTGCCCTGCCTTCCTGTCTTGTGTGAACCTGTGTCCATTTTGCAAGGTGGTTAACGTCACCCTTTCTGCATTTCTCTGCTTTTTGTCATGATTCCACTGTTTAAAATGGACTGAAACATAGTATAAAAGTGTTGTCTAGTGTTCCTAAGACCAAGGAGAAAACATGTGTCAGATAAGCTGCTTTCCATCATGACTTACAGTGTTGTTGACCATGACTTCAGTGTTACCAACTCAGCCTTATATTAAACATGGTATTTTTAAACAAAAACATACATAAAATAATGTTAGGCACTCATTATTGAAAATTATGTAACCAGTGTTCCCAGTTCCCTAACCCTGTATTCCCTCTAGGAGGACTGGCTTAGTATTGGCTGCTTCAGTTGGTGTACATGGGGACCTCATGGAACATAACTACCAGGATCAAAGAGGATCAGTGGTTCCACATGGGGAAGCAATGGACGCTGTGGCTCCTACAGGATATCTCAGCCACTTCTTACAGCAGTGTCGGGGAGCTGCTTTACATTGCAGGGCTCTTTTAACCCAGAATGCAGGACCATGGCTCCTTGGCTGGATCTCCTCGCCCAGCTGTGATTCAGGTCCGGAATTTGCAGGAGGGCTCGGTTGCGTATGCCCATGCACTGTAGGTTATGCAGTATCCATGGAGGGGATTGACAGCAGCCCTCCAGAAAGCACCTCAGTATTTCTGCAGCTAACTCATGAATTTTCTGTCAAGTGAGAGACACAGACTATCAGTAGCCCCCTTGGTTCAGCGTAAGTTTTACCACCAAAAGGCTTGGCTGTAAATTTATCAACAAAGTCAAAGGGCCTCAAGAGCTTTTGGGATTTGCAAGTTGGAGATTAGAACGTGTGAGTTTTATAGGCCTAGAGTAGATTGCTCCTGAACCTTCTCTCCCTTCACAAAGGAAGGTAAGCTTTAAGAAAAAAAGAAAAGATTGAGTAAACACAGGAATTTAGATAAATTGACTGCAGTTGGCTCCTGCCTTCCATTGCGGGAAGCTTTAACTTCTCTGGCTCCTCTCGCGTTTTCCCAGTCACTTCCCAGTGAGCCCTCTCTCTTCCTTACAGATATGCCCCTCAGTTCCTTGTGGTTCCAAAAATACATTTGTGAGCGCTGTCCATGTGCCAAGCCCTGCCGGGCACTGGGATTATAATAGTGAAAAACAGGTGGCATTTGCCCTTGTGCAAAAAGTGGTAGAGATTACAACTGGAAAGAGCAGGGTGCTTTGAGGGCATTCCACAGAGGGCTTTAAATTAGTGTGGGGGCCATAATGCATGAGTAAGAGTTATTGAGCCTGGCACCATGGCTCACTAGGCTAATCCTCCACCTGCAGTGGCTGCACACCGGGTTCTAGTCCCAGTCGGGGCACCGGATTCTGTCCCGGTCGCTTCTCTTCCTGTCCAGCCCTCTGCTGTGGCCCGGGAGTGCAGTGGAGGATGGCCCAAGTGCTTGGGCCCTGCACCTGCATGGGAGACCAGGAGAAGCACCTGGCTCCTAGCTTTGGATCAGTGCGGTGTGCCGGCTGCAGCGGCCATTGGGGAGTGAACCAACAGAAAAAGGAAGACCTTTCTCTCTGTCTCTCTCTCTCTCACTGCCCACTCTGCCTGTCAAAAAATAAAATAAAATAAATAAATAATAAAGAAAGAAAGAAAAGAGTTATTTGAGCAGATTGAAAAGGCCCAGTGCCTGATGGCTTTTGCTTTTCTTACCATTTTCCTGGAATGTGCCTGGTCTCCTGGCTGCCTGCTTTCCCTAACTTCCAAGTCCTCATTCGTGTCCCCACCTCCTTATGACGCTTGTGGCATCGCCAGGCTGTGTTCATTACATACAGTCTTGCTGGCATGAGCTGGTGTTTCTCACAGCTCATCGTCTCTCTCCAGCTGAGTCAGGAGCTAATGCTGTAGCCAGTGCCATTAGAGAACCCTGGCTGATCCATAAAGAGCTGGTAGGCCATTTAAGTCAGAAATGACTGGCACCCTGGTGGCTCATCCACATAATTTTTTATAAACCTGGCTTGTCTCACCCAGATTATGGTGTCCTTTGGTAAATCATATACTCTTGCAGCCAGGACAAAGTAAAAGTCCCTTGTAATAGGGATCTGGTTAATTTTTTTTATTTCTAAAAACTTGTTGGTCACCCAAGACCAGAGGCCATAAAAAGTGTACGTTTGCTTCATTAACAGGGTAAAATAGATGGTAAAAATCTCCTGAGAATGTTTGCACTGGTAAATATTTTGTGCTTCCTGCACTAATTTCTGTCTTTTTAAGCAGACTGTAAATGTAGCTCATGATTAAAATAGCCCTGAAAAAATGCCTTGATTCTAAAATTCATAATAAAAATGCAAAGCAATCCAGAGTAAAAAGTCTTAAAAAGAAATACTAAAATAGGAACTTGTTGAGAAAAGAAAAAAACTTTAAAGTTCAATTGGGAAAGGATTTATTCTTATTATTACTATTTCCTGAAGTACTGTTCACTCTGCCTGGTACGTTCAGCTTTCATTTCTCATTTCATTTTCTCATTTCAGGTTCCCATGCATTCTAACAAGGTTATAATCACATATCAATATATTTCCTTGGTTTTGATCCACAGAACAGAACAAAGGAGTACAGAGTCGTGGGCCTGTATTCAGATGGCATCAATGTCCTGGGCTTGATTGTCTTCTGCCTCGTGTTCGGACTCGTCATCGGGAAAATGGGAGAAAAGGGACAGATTCTGGTGGATTTCTTCAATGCTTTGAGTGACGCAACCATGAAAATCGTTCAGATCATTATGTGGTGAGCAGATGCTGCTAATGCCATCTTTGCTTCCCCTGACAACCCTGTCTCCTCAGAATTAAGAAGAAGAGGCTTGTTTCTCCACTGAACTCATTCTAGGGGAGGTGAACATTTGCTATGAAACCATTAGACTGCTAACGAACTCCACACACCATGCGGGAGGTAGTTCACTGACACAAGCCTGGCTTTCAGCCACTCTTCTCCCTGTAGCCCTGTGAGGTCATCTGTCACCAAGCCAGCATCTGTGTAAGAAGTGACTCTTAAAGGAAAGATTTCAAGGAGTTTCTTGCACATCAGAACACAGAAGGCATTCCATGTTAGGCCCCATACAGAAGTGAAATTCGAAACATTGAGCTGGTACAGCAGGGGCCCCAACACATCTGAGCACGAGCTGCCATCTGAGCCCACCAGGCACAGCCCCTGAGGCTCTGCCTCATCCCAGACGCTGCCCGAGGTCCACTTTCTCAGGAGACCTCTGCCTCCACTATCTCATATTAAATTGGTAGAACATTATTTTTGGGCGTTCTTACATTCTTTTCTTATACTCTCTGTTTTTTTTTTAAACTTTTACTTAATAAATGTAAATTTTGAAAGTACAACTTTTGAATTATAGCGTTTCCCCCCCCATAACTACCCTCCCACCCGCAAACCATCCCATCTCCTACTCCCTCTCCCATCCCATTCTTCATTAAGATTCATTTTTAATTATCTTTATATACAGAAGATCAACTTAGTATATACTAAGTAAAGATTTCAACAGTTTGCACCCACACAGACACACAAAGTATAAAGTACTGTTTGAAGACAATTTTACCATTAATTCGCATAGTACAACACATTAAGGAGAGAGATCCTACATGGGGAGTAAGTGCACAGTGACTCCCATTGTTGATTTAACAATTGACACTCTTATTTATGACGTCAGTAATCACCCGAGGCTCTTGTCATGAGCTGCCAAGGCTATGGAAGTCTCTTCAGTTCACAAACTCTGACCTTATTTAGACAAGGCCATAATCAAAGCAGAAGTTCTCTCCTCCCTTCAGAGAAAGGTATCTCCTTCTTTGATGGCCGGGGTAGAACATTATTTAATTCAAATTATAGACCCTGACAGCAACATACAAAGCTCAAAAAAAAAAAAAAAAAAGCCAGGTGAATTACTTAATCCTGCAGAAACCTCAGCTTCATCTTCTACAAAGTTAATAAAAACTACCCCCAGGACTGGCAGATGTACATTAAGGGAAATGGTGCATATAAAATGCTTTCCCCAACACAGGATGTAATGGGGGCTCCACAAATGGAGCTATTGTGACCACTGATACTGCTTTTCTATTGCGGGTACCTGGGAAACTAGAAGACCATGGCTAGAATGAACCAAGTGTCTATATTTGTCAGGGTCAAACCCAAATGAGATAAGCAGATAAGGCAATCAGTGGGATATATGTGTACTGGGCACATGGCCCAGGCTATGCACCGTTCTCACCACGTGTTCTTGCCAAGTTTGCAAACTACTCTCATGACTGTTTGGATGGCTAGAATTTAAGGTGCATGCAGGTACTAAAAATGAATCCGCGCAGTCTGCCTAGGACTTGACACGGAGTCCTTGGTTTCATGACATATCTACGCTCCTCCCAGCTGAGGGCATGCACTGAGGGTCTACACACTGCCTTGCCTCCTCCCACGGAGAAAACCCTGCTGACGGAATCATGCCTTTGTCATGCTTGCTTTCTAGTTACATGCCGCTTGGTATTTTGTTCCTGATTGCCGGGAAGATCATAGAAGTTGAAGACTGGGAAATTTTCCGCAAGCTGGGCTTGTACATGGTCACCGTCCTGAGTGGGTATGTCAGGCTCAAGAACAGCAGCGGGAACTTCGCATTGGACCCCATGGGATGGCTGCAGAGAGGCTGAGGTTCAGTTGGTCAAATCAGCTTCTTTGCCACGTGCAGGAAAGATGGGGTTCAGAGATAAGAGAGCGGGGAAGCAGGGCTGCCCTTTCACAGCTGTAGAGTAGGCGGATCATGCTGTGCTAATTGCCAGCTCTTGGCAGAACAGCCTGGACCAGGCTTGGTCATCGCCTTTTTATTGGTTGTGTTCAAATCAGTTTTTAAATCAAGAGAGAAACCCACTCATAGCCTCCTCTGGCTCTTTCCTGGCCTTTGCTTCCTCAAAAGTGCAAACTAGCCAAGCAGGTAAGAAGGGCCCCCATGTACCTTGAGCCTGAAAGCAGTTCAGAGGAGCCTACGTGGAATCAGGCTCCAGGGCTGCTTGCTTCAAATTCTGATGCTGGGCTGTAACACTGCCATGCTCAGAGAGTGTGCTTGGGAATGCTTTGGGTTAGCAGGAACTGGGTGGGGCTTTTCAGAAGCCATAAACCAGGAAGGCAGCAGGAATGGGTCATTGCATACTTAATACAGCCTAGTTAGTGGTTTCCCAAGAAGAGATGTGATGGGACAGGTTATGTATGGTGCTCCTGAATACGTCCCATATGCTAAGACATGTGGACCAAGGGAATGCATAAATAACACTGATTTGACTCCCACAAATCAATCCCTCGAACATTGCACTTGAGCCATCAACTTAGCTATTGAAACTTGATCACACTGGAGCATTTCCATTGCACATTTAATCTGTGCCAAAACACAGCCCCAGCAGCCAACACAGGAGCAGCTTGGATTCCACAAGGGCCATGGTGGTAAGGGAGACGGACCAGTGCCACTCCAGAGGCCAGCCTTGCTGTGACTGCTCAAACAGGCAGGACCAGGTGCTGCAGGTGGGCAGTGATTATGCTAAGATTCATGGTGCTGATCCATTTCTGAAGCAGTTCTGCTGGCTGCTTTTCTGTTACCCTATCTAGGTTTTCAGTGGAAAACCAGTAGTTCATAGCTACAGACTGTCAGGACCATTTCATTTACTATGTCAACCTCATGGGACTGACCTGTAAACTCTAAGTTGTCACTTACATATTCATGACATCTGACAAGCAGGCCTCATTTTTTTAAGGCCCCTCTTTTGTGTGACCTGCAGATTTCCATGTAAGACAAGGGACAGTTTGTGCAGGAAGGAATAATAAAGAAAAGAGGAGCAGTCCTAAAGCATGACTGTGGAGGAACAGGGATTCCTCTCTGACTGCAGTTCTGACTTCCCTCTTAGTGGGTGCCATCCAGCAAGACAGCGGTGGCCCCAGGGATGGAGGGAATGAGGGCTTGTGAGGAGGCACAACGTGGGGGACGTAAGGAGAGCCAAGATGGGAAGGATCAGCTCTTCCTGGGAAAGTGAGCAAAGGCTTCCTGGAGGAAAGGGATGTTTTGCTTAGTCATAGAGGAGGAGTAAAAATTCAGCAGCATGGGATGGGCATTGTGGTGCAGTGCATTAGACCTCCACTTGGGATGCCCACCTCCTATATCAGAATGCTGGGATCAAGTTCCAGCCCTTCTACTTCCAATCCAACTTCCTGCTAGTGCATACCGTGGGAGGCAGCAGTGGATGGCTCAAGTGCTTGGGCACCTGCCACCCATGTGGGAAACCCAGATGGAGTTGCAGGCTCCTGGCTTCAGCCTGGCCCAGCTCTTGTTCTTGCTGTTGCAGGCATTTGGGAAGTGAACCAACAGATGGAAGATTTATTTGTGTGTGTGTGTGTGTGTGTGCGACTCTGCCTTTCAAATAAACATTAATAATAAAGTAATTCAGAAGCAGCAAGGAGGGAAGAGTGTTCAGCACATACAGCAGGAATGTCTCAGCATGGTGGCAGGTCATTAACCATGTTAAATGAGTGTTGGCATTAGCATTCAGCTGCTGGCTTTGACAAGAAGCTTCACTGAATGAGAGAGCCTCTGTGTCCTCATGCACATAGGGACCTACTCCCACGTGCCTGCCTGACTTCCCTCTTTCTCATTGCCTCACGATGAAAGTTAAACAACATCATGAATAAAGAAGGTGTTTGGCAACAGGACTAAGTGCCAGCAGGTGGTGTTACCTTTGAAACTGTCTCTTGTTTGCAGGCTTGCAATCCACTCCATTGTCATTCTCCCACTGATATATTTCATTGTGGTGCGAAAGAACCCTTTCCGATTTGCCATGGGAATGACCCAGGCTCTCCTGACAGCACTCATGATCTCTTCCAGGTAAGCAGAAGAGCGGTTTTGGGATGAAGGCTCCAGACCACACTCTATCACATGAAACAGACTCCCACTTGTGTTCCTAGCTGCCTTTCATTTGAAAAATGCCTCCATAATCTCTGGCTACATCCTAGACCCTGTCCCTTCACCCTCTTGAGTCCTTGCCGCCTTGGCATGGCCTGCAGCCCAGGGAGGGTTCCCATGGAGCTTGGAGCAGTAGTGGGCACTGCGCCTTCTGATTCCTCGATCTGCCAAAAGTGCCAGTATGCTTTGGGTTCTTGATCTACTATTTAGAAGAGAGGTGTCTTTAAGGGTAGGGATTGAGAAGTACCCTTCCTAGACCCAACGTTCTTTTCTGTTTTGATCACACAGTTCAGCAACACTGCCTGTCACCTTCCGCTGTGCAGAAGAAAAGAACCGTGTGGACAAGAGGATCACTCGATTTGTGTTGCCCGTTGGTGCCACAATCAACATGGATGGGACCGCACTCTATGAGGCAGTGGCAGCAGTGTTTATTGCACAGTTGAATGATATGGACTTGAGCATTGGGCAGATCATCACTATCAGGTGGGGGATGGCATCGCACTCATTTGTGTCCTGTCACTGGGTTGCCTCAAGTAAACTCGATCTAAGAAGGGAGGCCAAGAAGGGCCCTGCGATAGATCATTTTCCTTGGTCTCTGCAGGAAACTATATTATAAGTGGTGGGTTTATGGTATGCAAGATTTAGGCTTCAGGGTCTGGCTAATCAAGGGCAAAACTCTGTGCTCAGTAGGTGCTGGGAAGAGAGTAGGCACCAGAGACTCAAGGATGAATAAGGGTCAGCCCATGATTTTAAGGGGTCCTGGCTGGGTGAGGATATAGACAGCTCAGTGAAAGCTGAGGGCTGTGATAAGGGCTAGAATGAGATTTTGCATGGTGGTTGCCAGGGAAAACAGGCTGGCTTGACCTGGAAAGGGGAGGGGGGGGGAAGCTCACTGAGGTGGGTGTTTAGCGGAATCTTCGAAGAGGAATAAAACTTCAGCAGGCAATGGAGAGTGTTTAGGGCACTTTGGATTAAGACCATGTACAGGGGCTTGTAATGTAGCCATGGCCTGGTTATAGAATGCAGATTATTTGGGATGGCTGGCATACCTAGTACAGTATAGAGGACACACAAGAATGAGGAAGCAGGGGTCATATCATGAAACTTCTATATGGGGAGCTCATGGAAGGATCTTAGAACATTTATCATATTAAGGACAGGGACACATTTTCTTTCTTTCTTTTTTGAAGGGTTTTATTTAATGAATACAAATTTTCATGTGTACAGATTTTAGGAATATAGTGTTTCTTCCCCTCATACCTGCCCACCCACCCCACCTCCCACTCCCTCTCCCGTTCCATTTTCCATTAAGATTCATTTTTAATTGACTTTATATACAGAAGACCAACTCTTTATTCAGGAGAGATTTCAACTGTTTGCACTCACACAGACACACAAAGTATAAAGTACAGTTTGAAGACAAGTTTTACCATTAATTCTCATAGTACAAGGACAGGTCGAGCATGGGGAGCAAGTGCACAGTGACTCCTGTTGTTGATTTAACAATTGACAGTCTTATTTATGATGTCAGTGGTCACCTGAGGCTCTTGACATGAGCTACCAAGGCTATGGAAGCCTTTTGAGTTCACAAACTCTGTCGGTTTTTAGACAGGGCCATAAGCAAGGTGGAAGTTCTCTCCTCCCTTCAGAGAAAAGTCAGGTACACATTTTCTAAAGGTAATTGTCAGTGTGGTGAATGATTTGGATGGACACAGGGACCACAGACCAGAAGACCAGTTAGAAGACTATTAGCAGAAGTCCAGGTTAGGAATGAAATGGCCTCTGTCAAGGCACTGACACTGGGAATAAGGAAGAGCTAATGAATGGAAGAGTCATAACTTGGATGAGGGATGAGGGATGAGGAAGGCTAGGATAACTCCCAGGATTGGTAGGTGATCCTAGATTGCTGGATGGGCTTATAGAATAGGGACTAGCAATCAAGATAGGTGGAAGGATAGAGTTTATACTTGTGGTCCACTGAATTACAATGCCTTTAATAGATCCAGCTGGAGATATGCAGTGAGAAACGCATGCCTGGACCAGCAGATACAGAAGTCAGGTCACGAGCTTAATGACCATCACACATGTGGGTCAGGAGTCAGTTGTCTTGAGTTTGAATCAGTGACACCATTATTAGCTGTGACCTTGCGCAAGTGGGGTGGATTCTCTAATCTTCTGTTTTCTCACCTGCAACGTGAGAGTAATAGTAGTACCTATAATTTACTCAAGTAGTGGTGATTAAATAAGATTATGCATATAAAATGCTTGGAGCAGCGCCTACATAGTGAGCACTCAGTCATGCTGGCAATGTATGTCATTATACAGGGAAAGTGTGTAGAGGAGAGAAGGGAGGCAAAGGACTGAGCCTTGGAAGATCCTAACAGAGAAAAGGGGGCCTAAAAGGAAGAGGGAGAAGGAACAGAGAGGCAGGTGGGAGCCATGGGCTGTGGTATCCTAGAAACCCAGAGAATAGAGATTTTCAAGGATGCAGTGGTCCACAGAGCAGAGACTTCAGAGAATTTGAGTCCAATGAAGACTTAAAAAGATGCTCAAAGAAATGGTAGAAATGTCAATATTGAGTCTTGCCAGAGTTGTTTCTCTAGGAAAGCACTGTTGAAGGTGATAGCCACCAGCATGGGTGGCTGATGGCTAACTGAATCAGAGGGCGCAGATACTGAACACTTCTGCCATTGCAGAAAGGTCTGTTGGAGTGATAGGCTGGGATGAGAGTTAACTTAGTGACTCTCTAGTTCAGCATAGATGTAAGTTTAAGATTAAGCTGTGTCCCAAGGCCAACTCAAGGTTGGATCTGAACCTTTTAGAGTTAATTTGCTTCTGTTACCCCAGCCTAGATATCGAGTAAGAATGTTGTTTACCAACAGTGTTTTAATACAGTACAATTTTAAAGATCTCCCTAACTCTAAATCATAAAGTATGTATTCCTGTTTGTTTGGAATTGACTGAAGTCAAGTGCAAATACACCATGTGGCATATCAGCTGGGGAGCTACACCAGTGCTGCAGATTCTATAAAAATGTGTTACTGGCTAAAGAAGCCCTTGCCAAAAGAGCTTGTGTAGAGTCCTGTAGTTACAAGTGCAGAGAGTGTGTTAAAACTGAGCCCTCGAATCGTGCCTGGCAAAGTTCCTGCTCCATAAACACTCGTGCAGCTCCAGCAGTTGTTACTTTTACATGTCCATGAGTTTTCCCTCTTCTCCCACCCCAGCCTGGGGGACCCTGTCAGCGCTAGACTGGTTTCCAAGGAGTGGTTGTAAGAGGTGCCAGTTCTCTCTTGTGTTTGCCATTTGATGATGAACTCCCTCCCTCTCCCATTTTGATAAGTTTTCTAGATCTTTCTACCCATGCTTGTGACCTGTTAAAGGAATCAACTTTGGTCCTAGAGGCTATATAGTCCTTTTTCATCCAAACCGCTCCCCCGATTCTCTTGTGTCTTCTTAAATCCGACTTGTGGGTAATTACAGGCCCCAAACCAATCACAACTGTGATGCCCAAAGCCATCATTGACTTAACATAAAAAATCCTCTCTGGCTCAACCTGGGAAATAATAAAAGTTAGTTTTAACTTTACAGGCTATAGTTATAGCCCATATGGCTAATGGTGAAAGATATTTCTAGACCCCTAATATGTTTCTTTCTGTGGAATGTGCACCAAAGAAACATCCACTCAAAACAAACCCTTTTGTGGTTTTATGATATTTGCTTACAACTGATTGAACATGGGATAAATTGTGTTATGGTGAAAGATGATTACAGGATTTGGTGCCTAAAAAGAGCTGGGGGAGTGGGGAGTAGCAGTAGTTATTGTTTTACTAGTATAGGTTGAGAATCTCTTACTGAAATACTTGGGGCTTTTTCAGATTTTGAAATAATTTAGTGTGCCAGTGTTTTGAGTATGAGCTGTAACATGAAGTCAAGATGGAATTCTCCAAACTTTTGGTGTCATGTTGACACTCAAAAAGTTTCCAATTTTAAGACAGAGAAAGGAGGGGGAGAGATGGCATTGTGGCATAATGGGTTAAGCTGTTACCTGCAGAGTTGGCTTTGGCCTGGCCCAGCTCCAGCTGTTGTGGCCATTTGAGGGGTGAACCACTGGATGGAAGATCTCCCTCTCCATCTCTCCTTCCCTCCCTCCCTCCCTCCCTCCTTCCCTCCCTCCCTCCCTCCCTCCTTCCCTCCCTCTGTCTGTGTGTGTGTATAAGTCTGTGTAACTCAACCTTTCAAAATCTTTTTTTCTATTTGACAGGTAGAGTTATAGACAGTGAGAGAGAGAGAGACAGAGAGAGAAAGGTTTTCCTTTCCCGTTGGCTCACTCCCCAAATGGCCACCACGGCCGGCGCGCTGCGTGGATCTGAAGCCAGGTGCCTCTTCCTGTTCTCCCATGTGGGCGCAAGGGCCCAAGCACTTGGGCCATCCTCCACTGCCCTCCCAGTCCACAGCAGAGAGCTGGACCGGAAGAGGAGCAGCTGGGACAAGAACCCGGCACCCATATGCGATGTTGGCGCCACAGGCAGAGGATTAACCAAGTGAGCCATGGCGCTGGCCCCATAAATAAATCTTTAAAAAAAAAAAAAAAAGAATCTTTAAAAAAAAAAGTGAGGAGGAAGGAAGAGAGGAAAATATAATATTATTAGAATTCTATCTGTGAACTACACTGAATCTATTCTTTGTATATTTTTTAAAGATTATTTACTTAGGCTGGCGCCATGACTCAGTAGGCTAATCTTCCACCTGCGTCGCCGGCACACTGGGTTCTAGTCCTGGTCAGGGCGCCGGATTCTGTCCCAGTTGCCCCTCTTCCAGGCCAGCTCTCTGCTGTGGCCCAGGAGTGCAGTGGAGGGTGGCCCAAACCTTGGGCCCTGCACCCGCATGGGAGACCAGGAGACCTGGCTCCTGGCTTTGGATCAGCGCGGTGCTCCGGCCATGGCACCCATTGGAGGGTGAACCAACAACAAAAGGAAGACCTTTCTCTCTCTCTCTCTCACTGTCCACTCTGTCACCAAAAAAAAAAAAAAAAAAAAAAAAAAAAAAAAAAAAAAAAAAAAAAATTATTTACTTATTTGAAAGGCAGAGTTAGGTAGATGCAGAGAGAGAGAGAGAGATCTTCCATCCTCTGGTTGTCTCCCCAGATGGCTGCAATGGCCAGAGCTGTGCCAATTTGAAGCCAGGAGCCTGGAGCTTCTTCTGGGTCCCCAATATGGGTGCAGGGGCCCAAGGACTTGGGCCATCTTCTACTGCTTTCCCAGGCCATAGCAAAGAGCTGAATCGGAAGTGGAGCAGCCAGGACTTGAACTGGTGCCTATATAGGGTGCCAGTACTGCAGGCAACAGTTTTACCCACTACACCACAGTACTGGCCCCTGTTCTCTGTATTAATATCACAATAACAAGAGAATTGATGAGAAAATAATAAAACCTTTAATAAAAACAGTTTTAGATTTTGGAACATTTTAGATTTTCAGGTTTGGAATTTTTGCTTGTCATTCTGACTATTGTAGTAATAGTAATAATACCAGGGTATTATATACTAAGAGTAGTAATACCAGGCTACTTCAGAAAGTTCATGGAAAAATAGAGTTAACACAAGTTTATTTTGGTGTAAAATTTTTTTTCATAATTATGAATTTTTCATAATATCTTTTTCATAATTATGAATTTCCAATAACTTTCCTGAAGACCTCTTGTACACAGGGATCCAAATTTTTTGAACCAAAATATTTATCTTTTAATCCCATTTTCCATGAACTTCTGGAAGTCCCCCCGCCAGCTCCCAGCCACCCCCATAGTAGCAGCAGCAGCCATGGTAGCAGTAGACGTGGTGGAAGCACCTGCCCCTGCAGCGAAGGTGGTCAGCAGAAATGACATGCTGTTAAGCTTCTACTCCACAGGCACCGGCCCAGATACTTTATATGGATTCCCTCCTGTCATCTTCTCTGCAGCCCTGCAACCTAGATCCATTCCGCCTGGATCCAGGCGAGGAGTTAAGATTCAGAGAAGTAACCTGTCTAAGGAGACGCCATTAGTAAAACCACAGAACCAGACGTGTAACCCAAGGGTGTCTCCCTCCAGCTCACAGCCTGTTCAGAGGGTTGTCCTAAAACTAGACCACAGGGCCGGCGCCCCGGCTCACTAGGCTAATCCTCCGCCTTGCGGCACCGGCACACCGGGTTCTAGTCCCGGTCGGGGCGCCAGATTCTGTCCCGGTTGCCCCTCTTCCAGGCCAGCTCTCTGCTGTGGCCCGGGAGTGCAGTGGAGGATGGCCCAGGTGCTTGGGCCCTGCACCCCATGGGAGACCAGGAAAAGCACCTGGCTCCTGGCTCCTGCCATCGGATCAGCGCGGTGCGCCAGCCGCAGCGCGCTGGCCGCGGCGGCCATTGGAGGGTGAACCAACGGCAAAGGAAGACCTTTCTCTCTGTCTCTCTCTCTACTGTCCACTCTGCCTGTCAAAAAAAAAAAAAAAAAAAAAAACACAGGCCCAGGAAAGAACTTTGTACCAATGATTATTATGTTTTCTTCTGTAAAAACCTAAGTCAACCTCAAATACGTTGAAGCAGCAGGAAGAAGTTTTGATACTGTGTTCCCTATCCAGATATGTATGTTGCAGACCAAAGCCACTCAAACTGCCAAGATATAACCAGCAAAGCCCAGGCCCAAGGACAGAGTTTTCCTGGGCTGATGAATTTTGAGCTTCAAGCTCAGCCTCAAGCTACAGGCACATGGTTCCCCATGACAGGTGAAGGTTTTTGAAAGGGATCACTGGGCATGGGCACAAATCACTTCAGATAAAGAAAAACCCCTGATGCATTCACCTACTTCTTTTTCAATCCGCTTAGAAATACAGTTGGGTTTTCCAAAGATTGCTTAAGTCAGAACAGACCTAAAAGATGACACAAGCCCAAAACTTTGTGCAAATACCTTCACCTTTCAACCCACTGACATCCCAGCTGCAGTTCAATCTTGCCTGAGGGGGAGGACTTGTCTCCAGAAGTAGCATGGGTGTTCCCTCAGGGTGGGGAGCTCTTGTTCCCTCCAGCATGGAGCAGCTACACATTTTGAAGAGAAAAGTCCTTAGCCACATCTTAGCTGCCCATGAGGTATCTATTTAAATACATGGCAATAAAGTTCATCTGGCTGCTCCACCTAGATTCCAGATCTCTCCTCCTATTGCACAAAGTGAATCCACTGGCTAAAAGGAGCAGTCAGGAATAAATGTTTGCACCTTGGATGGGAATCCTGGAACTTTCTCAATTCAGTTCCCTAAAAGACAGTTCCCAGAAAGGTCAAGAATCTTGTGATGTTTAAAAAAAAAAAAATGGACATAAAACTGCTTAACCTTTTGGCCTCATTTCTTTGACTTTACCTGATAAACCCTTGACCATCCACTGCTACCACTACGCTACGCCTCTGCCCTTCCTTCAAGACAACTTTAAATTCTTGACACATACTAGATGCTCAGTAAGTGGTTGGTTAGGGGAGTAGATGGCAGCAGTGAGGGGGAAAGCAGGTGAACAGGTACCTGGCCCTTCTTTAACAGGGATATATGTATGGATGGGTAAAAAGCTTCTGTAAGCATTCCCAGCTGGTAAACTCTTGCCTTGCTCTTGGATACCTCTCTTGCTCATCTTTTGGCTGCTCCTCTCACAGTTCCTCTATATTTTCCTGCGTTTGATTTGCCACCTCTCCCCGAACAAGAACATGGCCTCATATTCTTCACTGCCCTACAGCTTTCATCCGACAGCAAGGCAGAGCTGGTTCTCAGCCGATGGCAGATTCTGACTGCCCAATTCAGGAACAGGGAGGTAGCAGCCACTGGGACTTACTAAATGTTGCGAGCCAGGGGCCTTAGAGGGAGAAGTAGGTGTCTAATCCCATTCCTGCTTGTGTTTTGGCTACAGCGTCACAGCTACAGCTGCCAGCATTGGAGCTGCCGGTGTGCCCCAGGCTGGCCTGGTGACCATGGTGATCGTGCTGAGTGCTGTGGGGCTGCCCGCTGAGGATGTCACGCTGATCATTGCTGTCGACTGGCTCCTGTGAGTTGGAATAAATGCACTGTGCAGCCGGATGGGCGGGCCAACTTCTCAGCCATGCAGAATCTGCAGTCTGTCATCACTCTGCCCCCAGATTGCCTAATGAGCCATCTGGGGCTGCTTCAGTTTCCCTCTGACCAGGCTATCTGATAACATGCTTAAAAATTAACTCCTCATAACCTTGAGCAAAGGTTTTAAAAAGCCAATGAAGTCCATTAGCTCACTGTACCTGATAATGTTCAAGGTTGGGAGCTGGGTGTGGGACAAGGTAACTGCAGAATAATAACAGGAAGAAGCAGCGGGGCAAGGCCCCAGACATCACAAAGCCCACAGCCATCCTGGCCCATCTGCACTGTGCTTCAGCATCAGAGGCTCAGAACTAGCTGGTTCAGAAACATCTGTCTCCCCAGGCGTCTCCAGCACTGGCAGGGCAGTGGCGTGAGCACAGACGTCTGACTGGCTTTTGACCTTGAGCAGATTCATTAGCCTCTTTGAAGGCCACTTGCATTATCTGTAAGATGGAGAACATCCTGCCTGTCTCATTAGGTTATTGTAAAGATTCAGGGAGCTCATGTGCGTGTCAAGAACTGAGTGTGACAGTCAGTATGTGTTAAATAAATGGTGTGCTTTCTTGTTATGAGTAGAAAGAATTGGGCCATTCAGGCAACAATCTCAATCTCTTTTCCTCCCTCTCTCTGTCTCTCTCTCTCACATACATACACACACACACACACACACAGAGAGAGAGAGAGAGAGAGAGAGAGAGAGAGAGAGAAAGGAACACAGAACACCTAGGTGAGAACATGCCTTCTAATGTTTGCTTCTGGGCCTTGGCCTGCTGGCATCAAGGTCTGGCTCCATTCCCTAGCCACCTGGGCTAAGGGTAGATCTGTATTGAGCTTTTCATTCAAAACCAGCTCAGGCTTAGTAGGGAATCCATGCTACATAGTTGGAAGGTAGCAGCTGAGATAGAAGAAAGGGAAACAGTGACATTTCCATGTAGTTTGAAGAGAAGAGTCACATCCCAGAAGGCAAAAGCCCCAGCACCTGGCTTGGAGACCATGCCATGTGGAGCCCTTTAGCAGGTGGCCCAACTGAGATGACGAGTTACCCTACCAGTGTGGCAAGCTTTACTTTTCTGTCTAGTGATGACAGTGCATTTTCCTCTCCCTCCTTTCTCTGGTTCTTCCTGGAACCAGTAACCTTCGTCACCAAAAGTCAAGAGTCCGATCTGAGGCCATGGGGTGAAATGGCACTGGAGCCATTCCAATCCCTGGCCTTGTTCTAAATACCAGGGCATCCAGAGTGGGTATGTGGGTGCATTATTGGTCTTTTAATCATTCCTGCAGATGTTTTCACAAGAATACTCATGTCTACTGTTATCAAAATGGACAATGCCCTCCACGGAGTGCCTTCTCTCCACATCTTCCTGCTGCTAGCCTCTTCTTTAGACTGTCTGGGAACTAAAACTGGCTGAGGGTGCCTCAAGGAGAAATTAGTTCCTAGGCTGACCTGTTTTCTGACTCTGGACTCTACCATATCCCCATTGGCTTGCTGTTAAGCACAGTGGCCTAGATTGGTAAAGAAACAAGTACACCAGGGATGACCACACAAGTACACACACAGTTTGGCAATACAACACAGGCAGAATAGCCAATTTCTCTCACCTAGCCAAAAGGGAGCCCACATGTCAATTACATTGAATTTGGAGAACCCACAAGACAGGGGTTAGGGCAAAAGACTTAACTGAATTCTGAACTCCGTTCAATATCTGTGAAGACTCTTATTTCTTTGTGAGGAGGGGAGAGAATCCAGGGGGATTTAGGGGAGTTGTTACTACTTACTGGGAGTTCAGCCCCAGTAAAGCCTATTTGCTAATTCTGCACCTCTATGAACCACCTCCTGCCCTGGGCCTGTGGGGCGCCTCTGGTCACTTGTCCATGAGGACAACATTCACTTAAATCTAAACACATCATATCCTTTTGTCTACCCATTGGTGGAGAAAAATGAAACCTGAGCCTCCTGACTCCTGCTGTCTCTTCCTCAGGGACCGGTTCAGGACTGTGGTCAACGTCCTTGGTGATGCTTTTGGAACCGGCATTGTGGAAAAGCTCTCCAAGAAGGAGTTGGAGCAGATGGATGTTTCATCTGAAGTCAACATCGTGAACCCTTTTGCCTTGGAATCTGCGACCCTTGACAACGAAGACTCAGACACCAAGAAGTCCTACATCAACGGAGGCTTTGCAGTAGACAAGTCTGACACAATCTCTTTCACCCAGACCTCACAGTTCTAGAGGCACTGGCTTCACAGGACTGTCATGAAGGACCTTCCATGAGAGTCATCTCTTAGCAAATGCAAACATTAATTAAGGAAAATGCAAATGGCCACTGTACATTTAATTTGATATACAGACCTCCAGATTATTTTCTATATTCAAATTCTGAGCCTTTGCTCTCTGGGTTTTGGGATTTGGGGCAGGGTGGGGTAACATGAAAGGAAATTCTTGAAAGTTGTATTATCTGAATTTTTTAAAATTCCATAGGCCAAAGTTTAGAAGTATGCAAACTAACTTGGAATTAGATAATGGGTATGGAAGAGAAATTGCTTTCTCATGTACAGACTAGTATTTTTTAAAAAATAATTCTGTCATTGGTTACAAATTTTTACTCAGGCTTTCTATTGGCATGGATTTCCTTTGACCTCACTTTTTTATAGATTATTCTTCATCTAACCTTCCCCACTAATGTGCCAAATTGTCCATACTGAACTCCTTTCTAGCCAATTTCAAAGAAATTGCTTTGAAAGAAAACAAACCAGCACAGTTCCTCAATAACAGTCTTAAGATGGGTATAGGCTTTGGGGAGGGAAGGAGAAGAGTTCTTTTATTAATGTACTGTATTGGGATGCTGATAACTGTTAACCCAGTGTTCACTATAGAGCTATATATATATATATATATATATGTATGTATGTGTATGTATATATTTATTATTTTCATATAATTCGCCAGAGATCAGAATTGAACTGTCAATGTGAAATAAAGAGCTGTCCTTGTACTTGAATAGTTATTACAATTCCAACCCAGATCTGCTGTGGGGCTTATCAGAACTCTTTTCCTTTTTATCAGAATTAGAGAAATCATGTTGTTGGATCACTTAAGGTCTGTGTATCAGCCCCAAGCAGAGATGTATTGTGGTGACAGTCCAGGCTGGCCATTCACTTACATCTCCCAGATTGGTGCTGCCTGGAGTGAACCCATATCAGCTGTACATAAGACTGCACACAAAGGTGCCACTCATGAAAGGCTGGACGTGCTTTTATCTAATTAGAAGGCCTCCTTCTCCTGTGTTGACTCATGCCAGGTAGAGAAACATTTTGCTGGCCTTGCACTTTTGTATCCATCAGCACCCAAACAACAGTGGCAGGTGACCACCTACGTTGCATTTGAATATAGAATCCATGGTTTGAACAAGCCACACTGCAGAAAAAGAGCTGTGTCAACCCTGGGTTCTTGCAGAGTAAACCACGGGACCTGAGACGCTGGTGCCAGCAGGTGAGGAGTGAGTCTTCCATTCTGCGACGCTTGTCTCCTCCTCTAACGATGGCTTCACTGTTAATCTTAGCCCTGTTCATTAAAATCCTTTGCTTGTCATCCTCCTGCTAATTTATGAAGATAACTGATTAAAGTCTGTGCTTCAGTTCTCACCTTGTAAATAATGCTTAACATGTACTTACACTGGCATCCAAAACAGTAATGCAGTCTTATGTAGCCAGCTCAAACATGTGCTTTTAAAATTAAGCCAGAAATTGTGCCAAAGAAAGCAGGGAAGTAAATACTCAGTATTGACCATCTGCAGCTGAAACTATGAGACTGATACCGAACCATCATGTAATCATCATAGTAACCAGTGGTTCAATGTGAATTTTAAAATGGAATTATTGGTATTGTTATAGGAAATAAATAGAGCTGTAAATGAAGTTGAGTCAATCATTTGTGTTGAACTGAGTAGTTCTTCCTCCTTATTGGGTTTCTCCAGGTTGTGGCACTGCAGTTGGCACAGTTCATGAAACATCCCTTGTTTTGGGGTCTTGACACTGCTCTTAACTCATCAGAGAACAGCACTCCATCTCAGTCTCAATAAACATTTCCCCCATTCTTTCTCCTCCACTTTTTCTTTTTACTTTAATTATTATTTTCTTGGATGGGTGTGAAAAAGCAGAGATGTGGTCAGTTGGATTGGATTATACACAGACTGTTTTCAAAACTTCATATCCCAAGAATGGAAAAGCAGGGCTTGAGGAAAACTAACTTGATTTTTTATGTTAATCAGTGCAGTGACAGCTGACATGCAGTGCCATTATGAACAGTTGTGTTCATGATGACCAAGATGAAAGTAGAATTTTCTTAGAAAGTACTATAATAAGATAATTGTATCTCTACATCAGGGTGGCTTGGTTTCATTGAAAGACCAATCCTGCCCTCAGATATGACTGCAAACCACTGACAGCTGTATTGGGTGTTCTTTCAAAGGCAGGCACAGACCTGCCCAGAAAACCTGAGTCATGATGGCACTCTGCAGGGCTGGGTGGACATCAAAGAATGGACAACTTCCTGTGGCCAGCTTTCAGAGGCTAGAATCTCATAAAAATACTGATTGCTCCATGGCCAAAAGAATACAGAATAGTTTCCCTTTGTTTGCAGCATGGAAGAAATACTCCAGAACACAACTCCGTGGAAAGAGGTTTGTTTGGGAAAGTTGGTGCACCTGGGCTTCCATGTGATTGTGAATGTGTGTGTGTGTGTGTGTTTGTGTGTGTTGTTTTTATTTGAGAGGCAGAGTTAGAGAAGACGAGACAGCTCTTCCATTCACTGATTTACTCCCCAGATGGCCACAACAGCCAGGCTGGGCCAGGCCAAAGCTAGGGGATTCTTCCAAGTCTCCTGCATGGGTGCAGGGACCCAAGGACTTGGGCCATCTGCTGCTTCTTTCCAGGTGCACTAGCAGGGAGCTAGATCAGCAGTGGAGCAGTCAGGACTCAAACTGGCACTCATATGGGATGCTATTGCTATAGGCTGCAGCTTTAACCTGTTGAGCCACAATGCCACCCCTCCATGTGATTTTGATTTTGCCTAAAGTATACTTAATGCATACAGGAATGATGTTATCTCTGGCAAATGATTTTTTTTTTTTTTTCAAAAAATTGTAAGCAAACTGGGTATACATCCCTGTTCTTAGAGTACCTTGGATTATGGGTCTGGCTTATCAGGCAGTGGCTCACCAGCAGTGTGGCTTTGCAGATTTTAAGGGTCTACTGTTCAGGAGCAGGAGAGAGGAAATGGTCCTGCAGATGCCTGACAGGATGCTAGAAGAGTCTAAGCAACAGGATTGATATGCTGTATTCTCTAACTGCCCAATAAGAGACCGCGGCGCACAGCTCTGATTTCCTCTCACCTTTGTGATCCTTGCCAATACAGGATCCACAGTCTAAGCCTTGGTTTTCTCTTCCATGAAATGAGGTAACTCCCACCTCCTGAGCTTGCTTTTAAGTATCAAATGAGAAAACATGTCTGATGCACTTAGCAGAGACCCTATCACATAGTATGCTTAATAAGCCTTAGTGCCCCACTCCTCCCTGCCCCAGGGTTGGGTGGATGAGGGGGAAGCTTTGACGTGGGTGACTGCAGTGGCTACTCCAGTGGTTCAGGACCCACGTCACCAGCAATTAGGGAGTCGGTATTAGCTGGGTCAACAGAAGATATTCTATCCCACCTAGTGAAAAAGGGGAATCCCTCTGGGAAAATGACACTTTAAGGAGTATAAAACAGAATATGAGCCATCTTCAATGAGCTCATGAAAAATTAACATGAAAAAACTATGCATGGTTTTTAAAATTTTTCTGCAATTAAAAAAACCTTACAATTCCATTTTCCATGAACTTTCTGAAGTACTTCATATTTTCTCCTGTAAAGTACCACATGGGAATGAAACAGGTGTTCACAGGGTTTGAGATGCTCAAGCTGCCTTCATGAGGCTGAGATGCACGTTCACGCAACACCTCTTCAGGTGCCCGGAAAATGGGGGTACAGCATGAAGTTCACGCTTGCAATAAGTCTATAAATGTCAGGAATCCTCAGAAACTGTCCTCCTCTGCTGCAGGAAGCAGACTTTACCCCCGGCCCCACCTGGTGCTTTTTAATACACCTTGCGGTGGGAAATGTGCCTCCCTCACATGTACTAAAAACAAGGAGGGCTTAGTAAGTGGGACTTGGAAGCAATATATTGATCAGTACATAGGGAACTGGGTGCCTGCACCTAAGTGTGTGAAATTATTATCAGGAGTAGAGTTGACTGGGGACATTCATCAACAGCCTAGGCTATACAGTGCCACAAAACTCAAGCACATAATGTGCTGTTAGCCTAGTGATTAAGACTCTTGCATTCCCCATCCCCTGGGATCAGTTCTCAGCTCTGGCTCCTGACATCAGCTTGCTGCCAATGCAGACATGGGGAAGCATCAGGGATAGCTCACTCATATCACTGGGTTCTTGCCACCAACTTGGGAGACCTGGATTACCTTTCTACTTCTGGCTTTGGCCTTACCCCAATGCCATGTGTGATTTCAAGGGCATCCCTCTAGAATGATGGAGGGAGACACTTCTGGTTTCATCTACAAATCTGTATCTGGTCTGCTTGGACTTAGAGGTAAACCCCTACTTCATTACTCTGGTTGGGGTATATGGAAAAGAAAAGCTGTGGCCCCTTCCAGAGACACTCTGCTGGTTTCTAGAAGTCTTCTAGTGAGGGCAGCACCAGGACCTGGGAACTCAAACACAGTCTCAGCCGATAGTTCTGAGCAGTGGTGTGTGGATGCCAACCTCCATTTTCCTTCCAAGAAGTTGCCTTTTCCTGAAAAGATTGGAGAAAGCCATAAACTTAGCAGGTGGCCCTCTCCTCTTCTACATCAGGTCATTTGAGACTACACAGCAGGGATGTGTCATCCACACAAGTCATCAGAGTCAAGGATCTGGCTGCCAGGGGAAGGCATGAGATCTGCTGGTACCCAGGACTGGTGTTACCTTGTCACAGCTCTGTGGAAGGTAAGACAGACTGAAATGGAATTGAGGCATCCCAGGAGAACAGCTGCTAGAACAAAGGCACCAGTCTGTTATGGGCATGCCTTCACAAATGAAAACATGACATTTTAAATAGGACTTTGATCCTCCTCCAAGCATTCAAACCTAACATTCATTTTAAGAACCCATGTGTGGTGTGTCTAAGGTTATCAACCTAGCCTGGCAAGAAAAAACAAAAGGCCAACAAAAGGTGTGTCTGAGTTGAGGACTCAGTAAGTGGATTGCCGGGGGGTGGGGGGGTGGGGGGATGGCGCAGAGCTCCTAAAGTAACTCAGGGTAACAGCACAGCTAGATTTTCAGGAAACTAGGTGGGTCTGACAGGTGTCAGAGAAGTGCTAGTGTGCAAACTCCTGTTATAAATAAAAGCAGTGCCAGTTAGCCACAGAGGTAACACAGAGGTAACATCCTTCCCCAACACTCACTTCCGTCTTCCCAATACACCCAATTGACTTCAGAATTAATCTTCCATTTCCTGATTCAGAAAGGATAAGAAAGTCAATAATGTGTCAACTTTACATTAGTCACACATAAACTCAAGGTTCTTTGCTCAGTCAGGAGGGGCCCAGTAAGTTGGAAGAATGTGCGACCTGCAGTTGACAGAAAAATTCGACATGCAAACAAGACCCTCGGGCCACAAGGATACTTAGTTTTCTTCCCTGCCACTAAGGAAAATTTTGCTGCTAGTCCATTCCAGTCACATAACCACCCACCCAACTGCTGGGCATCATTACCTTTTATAGAGATGATATGTAAGACAAATAAAGGTCTGACTTCTTCCAAGATGGCACTCTAACATGTAACAGCTGCAGGCATCGAGGGGAGAGTGAGCTCCCTGCCAAGCTGAGTGTGGCAGCGGGTGGGCGCCACAATTCCAAAAGGGAAATAGCAACAACACAGAGGAAAATCATTTTTATCTATGTGGCATTGATTAGGTGGTAGGCACTTTTTGTAGCACTTAAATTTTAACTCATTTACTCTCATGAAATGGGTACCATTATCTTCTCCCTATAGAAGAAGGACTGTACAAAAAAAGGTGATGCAACTTACCCAAGATCACAGAATAAATAGGTGCACAGCAAAATTTGGCTTCAGGGTCAATGATGTCACCAGGCACAGTAAGGCAGAGAGAGCCACAGGTGCTAGAACACTAACTCTCTTTTTAAAAAGACTTATTTATTTATTTGAAAGGCAGAGTGACAGATCTTCCAACGGCTGATTCACTTCCCAAATACCTGCAACAGCCAGGGCTGAGACAAGTTGAAGCCAGGAGCCTGGAGCTCCATCCTGGCCTCCCACATAGGTTGACAGGGATCCGAGTATTTGAGCCATCTTCTGCTGTTTCCCAGGTGCATTAAGAGAAAGCTGGATCAGAAGCGGAGTGACTGGGACTCAAACCAACACTCCAATATGGGATACAGGTGTCCCAAGTGACAGTTTAACCTGCTATGATGCAATGCTGATCCATAAAATAGTGATTCTAACTCAAGTTGGAGGTAGTCTAAAATTTTAGAGGCGAATAAGTATCACTATAGAAATCTACTGTACAACACCGAGCCTACAGTCAACAATGTATTTTATATTTATATTTTTGCTAAGAGAAAAAAAAAAAACGAAGGTTAAATGAAACGTCTGGAGACGGTGGAAGAGTTTTAAGCATAGACTTCAGTGACAGTCCCACAGGTATACATCTCTATCTCTATACTCATCAAGTTGTCTACTTGGAAATGTACAGCTTTTTGTATGCCAATCGATCCTCCAAAGGTGGTTTAAGATAAAAAGAGTCATTGCTAACATTGCATGCTACTTGCTGCACTACACTAAGTATTTTACATGCACAGCATCACTTATTTTGTCTCCTAGTTAGTTACCCCTAGTTACTCCTAGTTAGGCAAATCATAAACCTCTCTTTCTTCCAAATGAGGAAACCGGCCTTGCCAGGTTAAGTAACTTGCCCACATTCACAAAACTAGGACTCAAACAGATTCCAAAGTCTTTTCCTAGCAAGAGACATGGTGCCTCCAAAATGCCTAAAAAGTAAAAGGCAATGCACGGTAGTATCTGATCCTCACCTGTTTAAACCTGTTCCTCTCTGACCACCTTTCATTTGCTACAACCAGTTTACTCCCTGAAGCTCCCCTCTTCCTGCTTTCCCATTCTAGCAAACAGTAATGTAAAATGTGTCTACATGATTGCCCCATCATCGAGCTGCCCATCTCCCCTTCTTTGCAGTGAATATCACTATATCCCTCCTCGTGTCACCTTTAAATCTTTCCTTCAAAATCCACTTCTCCTAAGAAGCCCTTTCTGTTCCCAAACCAGGTGTCAGAATGAAAACCGGAACCCTGTTTCTCCTCTTCTCTCAACAAATTTTTGGAGCTGCTTCTTGGTCTTCCCTCTCTTCTTGTCTTTCCTCCCTATTTAATGCCTTAATCCCCTACAGTCTGGCTTCCACATCCACAGCTATTCTGAAACGCCAAGGTAATATAAGTTCTGCTTGTCAAATCCAAAAGGCATGTTCTCAGCCATCAGTGTTTACCCTTCTGCAAATATCCATCACAATTAATTAGCTTGTACTCCTCCAAGTTCTCTTCCCTCAGCTTTCAAGGCATTCCCAGGTTCTGCTTTGTCCCAAATTTTCCTGCTACTCTCTTCCATCACCTTTGTAACCTCCTCTTCCTCCTGCTCTTCTACTGTAGGTCTCATCTCTGCCTGTGTCAGTCACATGGGGCCCCTCAAATATTTGTGGAATGGGGGCCGGCGCCATGACACAGTAGGTTAATCCTCTGCCTGAAGCACCAGCATCCCATATGGGCGCCAGTTCTAGTCCCAGCTGCTCCTTTTCTAATCCAGCTCTCTGCTATGGCTTGGGAAAGCAGTGGAAGATGGTCCAAGTCCTTGGGCCCCTGCACACACGTAGGAGACCTGGAGGAAGCCGCACCACAATGCCAGCCTTCATTCTTGTGACTTTAACTACCATGTCTATGCAGATGATTCCCAAAAGTGTTTATCCACAACCCGAGGTTTCACTTGCCTAGCCAAATTTCAGATCCTCATTTCCAACTTCTATTGGGCATTCTCCATTAACCTTTCTACCATCTTTTTGCTTTTTTTTATTTATTTATTTATTTATTTTGACAGGCAGAGTGGACAGTAGAGAGAGAGACAGAGAGAGAAAGGTCTTCCTTTTTGCCGTTGGTTCACCCTCCAATGGCCGCCGCGGCCAGCGCGCTGCGGCTGGTGCACTGCATTGATCCGATGGCAGGAGCCAGGTACTTATCCTGGTCTCCCATGGGGTGCAGGGCCCAAGCACCTGGGCCATCCTCCACTGCACTCCCTGGCCATAGCAGAGAGCTGGCCTGGAAGAGGGGTAACCGGGACAGAATCCGGCGCCCTGACCGGGACTAGAACCCGGTGTACCGGCGCCGCAAGGCAGAGGATTAGCCTAGTGAGCCGCGGCGCTGGCCTCTACCATCTTTTAAAACTGAATGTAATCAAAATCAGCCTCATAGATTTCTTCTACAGTCTTTCCTAAACAGGTACTACTATATTTTCAAAATCATTCTTTCCCTTGCAACCTAGGATCATAATTTCTTCCTGTTAACTCCAAAAGGCCCATGGAGGGAAGTTCATTCATTCAGAACCTTCTGCTCTGGGTCTCAGAGGGGAGCCCCTGAGTCAACAGTGATGCCCCTGTGGGAAGCCGGTTGCCCAAGCTGCCATTCAGATGCAAATAGTTAGACAAGGTGCATTTCTGCATTTTCTCTGCGACTTGTATTTTGTCTTTTAAATTATAGTCACAAAAAGAGGCCTTCACAATAAGAACCAGATTCAGAAGGATGACACATACACACCAACACATGCACACATTACATTAAATCTAAGACAAGGCCTCCACTGTGTCTGGAACATCCAACTTCCCTCGCAGCACCCCATCCCCTAGTAAATGTCAGTGTTTCCTACTCTATTTTCCCTGCCCAAAGGAGACCCTAAAAAAATCCCTCCCCATAAAGATTCTCCTTGGCATCCCATATTGTTCTCTCAGTCCTTGAGTTCATCTTACCACACGTCCAGAAGAATATGGCTCTACAGTGTGAAGGACTCTGTTCTCCGATCTGCAGAGCAGTTATTCCCTTACTCAACACTCCATTCCTGGTAGTTACATAGCTCACCTTCACTTTGCAACTCAGCACAGGCAACTTCACTGCTTCTCCCTTAGAGAAGGTAGCCCCTCAACCCACCGACCCACACACCTGTGGGTTTTAAAGTCCCATTAAGGTAAATTACCTCCTGATTTCATCCCACTCCCCATGTTTAATCAGCCCTTCTCTTCCCCATGACCCTCCCACCCAGTTCAGCTTCTGTGACCCTAATTTCCCGACTTCAATGGCTTTCTCAGAGTCTCTCTGCAGCCAGCCTCTACCCGCCCCCAAACCATCCTGAACAAATTAATATTTTGTGTTCTCATAACAAAACCCTAGTGGCTTCTTACTGTCCATAACACAAAGTCTCGAAGACCACGCCTGATATTTAGGATACTTCAGAAGATATGCCCAGATGACATTTCTGTGCACACTTTCTTCATAATACCCTCCCCAGTGGCATCACTTCTCCCAAACCTCTCCCCATCCCTTAATATCAGAAAGAAATTCTCAGTCCCTAGCCCCAAGACCCCACTATTTCTTACCTCCTAGGACCTACAAAAGTAACCGTATTTTGCTATATATAATCAGCTATGATTAAACAGTAATGAAAGTGAGCTGCACAAACTTCACCTGTCCATCACTGCCATTATTTCACAGAATTAAACAGGAATCAGAACCAACTAGCTGTGGGTAAGGCCCAGCTACAGAACAGTTTTATGTGGCCAAAGAGCCACTATTGCTTTAGCTTTGAATTTGCAGGAGGAGGGCAGGGGAGTCATACCCTCCATTTCCCTTCAACTACACTGTTATTGCAAACCACACTGCTCATGATGGTCAGTCATTGCTGGTCATGAAAACATCTGGGTTTGCAACACTTCTTGACAGCAAAGTTTGAGACATCTCTTTGCCCTGGTTAAGTCTGGAAACTTGAGCAGGGCACAGGTTGCATCTTATAAACCCTAGTGTGGCCTTCTCTACCCTACAGGGTTCAGGTACTGTTCTGAGCACCCAGGAGGATCTTACTAACTACCAGCTGAGTCCCTACAAGGCTGCAGGATTGATTTGGTTGTCAGGGATGGAGGACTGCAGGACCCAATGAACACAGGATGCCAAGGAGCACCTAGGCTGCACTTTTCTTATGCCATGCCAAGTGAGCATTCACAGCCAGTTCCCTCCACAGAGTCAGTTCTTCCAGCAATAACACCTACTGCTTACAGCCTGCTCCTGGAAGTCATCCCACTAAAACAGGTGTGATGTTTATCTCAGTTCAAAATACCATCTTAGGTGTGTGTCATCTCCTGAAGGAAAAGGAAAACAGAGGCTTATTTGGGGGCAGAAAAAAAGAAATTCCAAAAAGGCTATTTACAAACACAACATTCCAATGACAAGAAATAAGAACAGAAAACAACACCTGTTGCCCTAAACAAGAAGTGGTTAACCTTTTTCCAACTTCTGCCAAGACACCTCAGTTGCCCTGTGCCCTGACTGAAATGTTGAGTTCATGTTTTCCAAATCTACAGGTTGAATTATACAAGGAGGTGACAACAAAGGGGTGGCAGAAAGTGGCAGAAACAGCTTGGGATTTAGAAACAAGGCAGTTAGGGTTTGAAAATTGTCTCTGACATTTGCTCTGCTCAGTCTCAATGTTCTTATCATGAAAATGTGGGAAATAATGTTTTCCCCAAATAAATAAGTCTAAAATAAGAATAGCTGAGGCCAGTGTTGTGGGGCAGTGGGCTAAGCTGCCACTTACAATGCCATCATCCCATAACAGAGTGCCAGGTCAAATCCTGTGCGCTCTCTTCTGATACAGCTTCCTGCTAATGTGCCTGGGAAGGCAGCAGAAGATGGTCAGTGTACTTGGGTCCCTGCCCCCCATGTGGGAGACCTGGATGGAGCTCCTGGCTCTTGGCTTTGGCCTGACCCAGCCTCAGCTGCTGAAACCATTTGGGGAGTAAATCAGAGGACAGAAGATCTCTTTCACTCTCTCCCTCTCTCTCTCTGTCACTCTGCCTTTCAAAGAAATAAAGCTTAAAAAATAAATTAATTAATTAATTAAAAAAAATAAGAGTAGCTAACAGTTAACGGGTGCTCATTTGGTGCCAGGCACTAATTTAATGTGCTTCAAATATGCTATCTACTTACAACAACATTATGAAGCAGATACTTACTAAAATTATGTGTATCATCACTTTATACTTAAGGACAATGGAGCACAAAGAGGTTAATTTATTTGCCCAGGTCGTCCAGCCCGTAAATAGCAGGAATAGGATTTAAATCCAAGTGCTCCTCCTGCCTCAGAATCAACCCTTGGGACATTCGGATCTGGCTAAAAGGTCCATGAGAGTCTCACAGGCATGAAAAGCCATGACACGGTGGCAAAAAACAATCTAAATGAAGGATCCTGGTGAACAACACCCCAGCAGAAGGATCAGGCCATCAAGGAGAGAGGCGCCCTTCTCTGATGGGAGGAAGGAACCTCTACTGTGATATGGCCTTGACTAAACAAATTCAGAGTTGGTGAACTCAAGGGGTTTCCATAGCCTAGACAGCTCATAGCAAGAGTCTCGGGTGATTGCTAACATCATAAATAAGAGTGCCAATTGTTAAATCAACAACGGGAGTCACTGGGTTCATGCTCCCCACGCAGGATCTCTGTCCTTAATGTGTTTATGAAACTCAAAAACAACACTACTAGTCAAACAATACCCTATACCTGGTTCGGTTGTGTGAGTGCAACCTGTTGAAATCCCTGCTTAGTGTATACTAAGTTGATCTTCAGTATATGAAGGTAATTGAAAATGAAATGTGATGAAGGTCGGGATGGGAGAGGGAGTGGGTGAGGGGAGGGCCACAGGAGGGAGGGAGGTTGGCGGGGGGGAAGCCACAACAATACAAAAGTTGCAGTTTATATTCTACTTAAAACTATTGGTTGAACTCTGTAATTAATACACAATTACTCTTAGGTGTTTAATTAATGCTATAACTAGTACTCAAATAGTATTTTACACTTTGTGTTTCTGTGTGGGAGCAAAATGTGGAAATCTTTACTTAACATATGCTAAATTGATCTGTATATAAAGATAATTGAAAATCTTGATGTGAAGGGGAAGGGGAGAGGGAGTGGGAGAGGGGAGCATTGTGGGTGGGAGGAAGTTACGGGGGGGAGGAAGCTATTGTAATCCATAAGCTGTACTTTTGAAATTTATGCTCATTAAATAAAAAAATAAATAAATAAATCCAAGTGCTCCTGCTCCAGAATTCCTCAGTCTTCACACCTAGACTATCACAGCAGCTGGCAAATTGAGACATTAAACAAAGGAATGAATAAATGAATGGGAGTGGGGGTTTAGGGGAGGAAGAACATTTACTCTCTCTTTGAAAAAAAAAAGATTATTTGAAAAGCAGAGTTACAGAGAGGGGGGAGACAGAGAGAGAAAAAACAGATCTTCTATGTGCTGGTTCACTCCCCAAATGGCCGCAACAGCCAGGGCTATACCAGGTTGAAGCCAGGAACTAGGAATTCCATCCAGAGCTCCAACATGGGTGGCAGGGGCCCAAACACTTGGCCATCTTTTTCTGCTTCCCGGGGATATTAGCAGGGAGCTGGATCAGAAGTGGAGCACCCCAGATTTGAACCAGTGTCTATATGGGATGCTGACATCACAAGCAGCAGCTTAACCAGCTACACCATAATGCTAGCCCCTACCTTATCTCTTAACTGACATTCCAGGTCCTGCAAAGGTAAATGGCAAAGTGTTCAAAAAGACTGACTCTCTCAAGCTGCCTCTGTCGAAGCCTCCTCTCTGGAAGGACTTAGGACAAATCACACTGCATACCCACTAGGATAAGCGGGTCATGTATGACACAGCTTGGCTGGTTCAAAACCATCCCCAGCCAATTGCAACCAAAGGCTAAGTCAAGTCAACTCCCTTACCTTACAGCCAACTCCCAGCTTACTAGGATTGCTTCTCTCTGTTCATGTGATATCCTAGTGCTGGTGTCTCGCTGGCCCAGTCATGCCTGCATGCCCCGCTGTGTTTCAGGGACGGGGCACCGTGGCCAGCCCTCAGTGCTGTTGTTTCTGCACTCCAGCTGTGGAGAAGAACACAAACTCCCTGCCAGTGACCCTCCCTGCATACAGAGCAAACCCAGCCATGCACGTGTTGTAATCTGTCCTGTTGGTTGGCATGCTCCTGGAGAGAAGGTAAAGCTATGTGGTCACCACAGAGTCGCACAGAGCAGACGAGCCCCAGCAGGTTTTCTTATGGGAGGTGGAGGATGGGTATTTTACTATGGGCTGAAGATAAGAAAACATAAGCTTACAGGGGCATTGCCCTGAGGAGAAAACACTGAACTGGGAATTCCTCACCGTGCTGAGAAGGGCCATCATCCAACCATCCTGAGAAGGATCCATTTGCACCAAGGGTCCTAGAGACCACTCTGCTTTGGCCAAATTCTCAAGTTCTAGAGGTTAAATAAAGCACAGGTTCTTTCCTCTGAAAAAGCAAGGTTACTGACCATAATTTGGTGCCTTTGGAAAGATAAAGTGTGGAGGGTGGAAGGGCCCCAGAGCAAGGAAGCAGAGGGTTGTGGCTTCTGTCACTGGAGGCAGGGATCCCAGGACAGAGAAGGGAGGGGACTTCCTCCATGATCTCTCAAGTACTGCTGAGATAGGTCCACTCATCAGAGAGGGACAGCAGTGCCATCCGGCAGTGTTAGCCAACTTAGTGGTCCTGGCACAGACTACACGACATGTCCTGTTTCTCAGGCTGCCCTTCAGAGAGGCCAGAAATGGGCATGACTGAGTGAAGTTGTGGCCATCCTGACCAGCGGCCCAGCACTGAGGGGCTAGGTTGAACTCACACACATAATCCATCAATCCTCTCAAATTGCACACTTAAAACTAACCACCTCTTTTATGTCAAACACATCATTCACACACTCCTTTTCGAAATATCTTTTATAATTCAGAGCCTAAAGGCTTCAGCAAAGTTTAGTTTGGTCTGGTGACCTAGAGAAATAGTCCTATTGTACAGTGGCCATTCTTAGGAGGGCCCTGGTCCACAAAGGAGATTTTGCCAGGAACCTCTGTAAACTTGAGACCCTGTGAAATATATTAAAATATGGCCCAGGTTTTCAGGGACCACAACTTTGAAAGTCAAGAAAAGGATTGTGAACTGAAGACAGACCTGTGGGAACATTTATTATTTTAATGACACAACTCTTTCCAATGCAGTCCAAATGCCATCACAAAATTATTCACATTATTATTTACTCCAAAAGCAAAACAAAACAAAATAAAAAAACCTCTACTGTAATCCTGGCCCCAACACGATGTCTCAAAACAGAAATAATTCTTTAAGAAATAAAACTGGAATAATTTAACAACAGCAGATTATGAACTGAGAAAAACAAAAATGATCACAAATAAGAATAAACAAATTATAAATCCCACTAAATTAAATTAAGAAGTTATTCTCAAACCATTTCTTCCCCTCCCCCCAAAAAACTGAACTGAACAGTGACTGAGATGCAGCACCAATAACATTAGGCCTGGTTTCCTTCAGCTACTTATGTGAGTCACCCTCTTCTTGAGAATTGGACCATAATCCTAATGGAACACAGCATTTTTTTTTATTTTTGATGACTTAGAAGTGAGAAAAAGAACAAATCAACACCTATTGTTTCACAGACTCTCAAGTAAGTACATGGAACTTAAGCCTGTTGTCTGCATCCCAAAGGTGGAATGCTTATTGTAATGTATACTTTTGTTTGCTGAAATTCCAAGAAGATAAACAGATAAATGAATTTTGGGTAGTTATTCTCCCCCTGCCCCCCCTCCCTGCCTTGTTTTGATTTTGTTTTTTAGCTTCTTTTTTCTTTTTTTTTTTTAAGATTTGTTTATTTATTTGTAAGGCAGAGTAACAGAGAGAAAGGGAGAGAGACAGATCTTCCATCTGCCAGTTAACTCCCCAAATGGCCACAACAGCTAGGGCTGGGCCAGAGCTAAGTCAAGAGACCAGAACTCCATCCCAGTCTCCCACATGGATGGCAGATGCCCATGTACTTGAAGATAGCATCTGCTGTCTCCCAGGGTGTGTTCAGCAGGGAGCTAGATGAGAAGTGGAGGAGGCAGGATTTGAACCACATACTTCAATATGGGATGAGGTATCCCAAAAGCAGTGGCTTAACCCACCACACCACAACACTCAGCCCTGACTTTTTTTCCCCTAGTTTATCTAACAAACCAATTTCTACAGTCATAAGAAAAGAAATGTGGCTCTCACTGAATTGCAAAAATCTAAAAGAGTTAGGGTAGTATATTAGTTCATTTGGGCTGCTGTAACAAAACACCCTAAACTGAGTAGCTTATAAATAAAAGAAATTTATTTCTCACAGTTCTAGGGGCTCAAAGTCCAAGATCAAGATGTCAACAATTTAGAATCTGGTAAGGGCCCCTTTCCTGGTTTGTAGACAGCACCCTCTCTCTGCTTCCTTACACAGGAAAGGGCAAGGAGCTCCCTGAGACCTGTCTCATAGGGCACCAATCCCATTCATGAGGGTTTCGTCCTCATGACCTAATCATCTCCCAAAGGCCCCACCTCCAAATACTATCACTTTATGGATTAGGATGTCAACATACAGCTTTGGAGGGGACACAAACTTGGAGACTTATAGCAGGTCTGGTGCAGAAAATCACTATGGTGACAGAATGAGGCAGGAGGCAGGACAGAGGTTTCCATTTTCAAGCCCCCTTTTCTCTGTGCTGAGAAAAGCAAAGGTGCCCCCAGTCCTTCTTCACTCTATCCCTCTCCCATTCCTACCCCGACAAACTGTGAATGCATTTCATAAAAGCACCCTACTAGCTAATCTAAGATCTGATTTTGGCAGCCATATAGCCACAGAACCTATCTGCTGACAGTAACTCTTTCACAGAAATATTTGAGGAAAGTTTGCTCCTCATATAAATGAAGAATTTCTGAGAAGACAAGAGAAGACAGGGAAGAGAAGGAGTAGTTTAAACTATATTCCCAAGAAACTAACCTCCTCTTACAAATTTTAAAACAAAACTGGAATTATCTAGATAGAATGCTCTCATTTCATAAGTCCTCAGTGGACTTCATGTAAATATCAAGCCTAATACTAAAAAGCAAACAACTACAAAAGAAAAATATCAGATTTACCAAACAAAGAAAATCAGGTTGACAGTCTGTACTCAGAGGATTTGTCAGGTTATACCTCTAAATAGCAACATCCTCTACCTCATGGGAAACTGAAGTTGAAGAAATAGAACTTTTCAAGAACACATCCACTGGCAAGAATGAAAAACACCTACAAAGACATCTTGACATTTTTGTTAGAATTCAAAGAACTGCTTTCCAAATGGAAAAGCACCTGCCACCCAGCATTGTTACTTCCTATTTCATGCTCAAAACAAACTAAAACACCAATTTTCCAGCTTGACAAGAAAAGTTCAGCCCCAAACAGGAAACGCTTTAATCAATACTCTTACCTGGGCACAAGACTGAGTACAGAATTCGATTTAACAGGTTAGACACCAGTTACTCAACACAGACAACAAAAATTGTTCATTTCTCCAAGGATGTGTCAGTTGCCTTGATGAGCGAGCTCTTCATGGTCTTCCTTCAGCTTGCTTTCTTGTTTTTTCTGTGAAATTTCAAACAACACAAACTACATTCAGCCCTGAAAAACAGGTGAGCCATCAACACAACCAGGGAGAAAAAAAATTAATGTACTACCCTCACCATGGCACAGAGCTCTGCCTTGGGTTGCTTGGTTTCCAAGCCTCTTCCCCTACATTTCCAGCACAGAGTAAGATAATGAGGACCTGTGTGACCTTGGACAAGTCACTTCACCTCTTTGTATAAAACCAGGATGATGATATTTGAAGTATCCCCCAAATTAGTACAGTCTTTGGTACAAGGTCAATATGCACCAAACTTCTAGGTATTATTAAGCTGAACTGTTAAACGTTTTCCAATTTATTGTATTCTATAGGAGAGTTATTTTTGAGCCTGGCAGGGATTGGTAGGGATTGGGATGTGTTACTAATGGCCCAGCCTGGAGAACTCAGAGCCTACTGCATGATTCTCAACTCAATTAATTAAGATTCTCATTCCTAAACATGCATCAGAATCTTTGGAACTTCTATAAAATACCAATGCTAGACATCCTTGGAGAGATTCCAACTAAATTGATCTGGAGTGGGGAGTAAGCATCAGTCTTCAGAGCTCCCCATGGAACTGTGATGCTCACTGAGGACTGCTGACCCCAAATCTGCCCGTGACTTGGGTGCAAGGTCACTGGTGGTGCAGTCTGTTGGATTCTGACAGGACAGGAGCTCCAGAGTTGAAGGGTGATGCATCATTGTCCATGCATCAATTCCCATGAGATGCTAAATGGTGAGTCCCTTAGAAATCAGTGCAAAGATCAGAGGGAGGACCCTGGATGGTGGAGTTTGGGAGATTCGGGCTAGTTTTCTTTCAGCTTTGGTTGCAATGGAGGTGAAGGGGTGAAGAGGTCCCTATGAGAGGAAACTAAATAGCTCCTGCCAAGCAAGAGATGGGGGACCTTAGAACCACACCAGCCACTGTCTTGGGAGCCAGAGGCCTAATGAGCTCTAACAGGACCAGGAACCTGCACATAATTAGTGTTGTCCTTTCTTTCTTTCTTTCCTTTTGTTGGTTTATTTCCTTCTTGACATTTAGTCTTAAAAAAAGGTCTTGGGCTACAATGTTAGTCTGTGTCTGAGGAAACCCTGGCCTGAGCTCCTCACCAAAACCCTCCAGTTGAGTAGTTCACAGAGGCTCAGATCCTGCTGATGGCCAATCACATGGGGGACCCGGGGCCACAGGCAGATGCTCATGGGGATGGTGGACTCAGCAGTGCAGAATGGTCAGGCTTCTTCCCATTCATAGGGCCTGACTCTGCCTGAGAGGCCAGAAGGTTTCCCAGAGGTGGCCCTTTAAGCCTGTACCTGAGAGTGGCCTCGCACGAGCATCCACCAGACAGGCAACCAACTCATACACTTGCTAAGGGCCATGATGCACAACCAGCCCTGCTGAGAGAACTAGGAATGATCTGAGCATTGTGGAGGTTCTGAGTGGAGGATTTGTTTATTTGGGGGGGTTGCTGTGGTAAAATTCACCATTTTAAAAATGTTTTTTATTTATTTTATTCATTTAAAAGGCAGCAAGGGAGAATGAGAGACAGAGCCAGACAGAGAGAGAGAGAGGGAAGTCTTCCATCTGCCAATTCACTCCCCCAATTGTCCGCAGTAGCTGGGGTTGATCCAGGCCAAAGCCTGGAATCTATTCTGGTGCTCCCACATGGGTAGCAGGGACCCAAATACTTGAGTCATCACTTGCTGCCTCCTAGAGTATGCATTAGCAAAAAGCCAAATTGGAAGTGGAGCCAGAACTTAAACCCAGGCCCTCTGACATAAAGGCACTGTAATCGCTGTGCCAAAAACCTGCCCCACTTCACCACTGTGAAGTGTAAAAGAGACGATCTCTTTTATAGCAAAGTACCAAGATCCAAAACATCCAGAATAAGGAGATGTAGGCGTAGTCTAACCTCTCAACCCATTCCTGCCTCCTCCTGGTCAGATAACTGGATCCATTGTTTTTAGTTCAAGAATTCCTCGCCTTTTTGTAGTAGGAGTCTATTTTTTCATGCCCCAGAATCTGGAGATCATAGGGAAGACAGGAGACGGAATACAGCTGTAATACAGTACTGTAAAACAGCTGACGTGGAGAAGGGAAGAGACAAGAATTGGTTCTGCAATGAGTAGTAACTGAGAAAAGAAAGAACTGAGACATGTAGTGGGAACCACAGGGTTTCTCTCTGGGATCCATCTTCCCAACCCATAGGCATGACACATGACCCTGCCTGTCTGGATTTACTGGCCTTTCTAATAAATGCTTAAGACTAGTCAGAGTCATGTGGACTTTTTACAACCAGGAGAGCATTCATAAGCACAGCCCTCCAGGATTCCTGCTTGACCACAAATCCAGGAGTCAAGAAGTGGGAGGCAGAGGAGGATGGTATGGAGAGCTTTCAGGGAAGACCTACCAGCATGTTCCATCAGAGTGAGAATCTCTGTACTATGTGGGAATTTCATTTCCCAAGACAGAATCTAGGTTGTGTTTTCCTTATTCTCTCGTCTCAGTGTCCTCATATCAGTGTCCACATATCAGGGCCTTATTAAGTAACTCAGTGTCACTCATGTTGAAATTCAATGCAAGTTGCCATTGGTAATTACATGGGCTATTTTTCAAATAACCACCTAATAAACATCTAGATGACTATTTCTGCAACCAGAGATTAAGCAGTCCAAAGTCTATCCTTTAATCTACCAAGCAGAACGTTCCAAGGCAGAAGCCCACGGACTGGACAATTACTGAGCCATTCTCCATGGTCCCATGCTGAAGTTGGAAAGCCCTGACCCAAGGCAAGGCAATTTATGCCCCACAGCCTGGATGACCATCAAACCAAACTTTCAGGAGCCTGACAGCAGTGAAAACCTAGCAGATCACCCCACACTCCTTTACCGTTTAAAACCACTCAGTTATTTTGATGCTCCTGGAATGAGGACTACACAATAAACACTGTAGGATCCTAACGCGAAGCATCCTAGGGCTGTGTCTACAAACCTTTTGGATTTAAAGGGCTCTCCTTTACACTCCTGCTCTCTCTTTCCAGGATCCTCCTCGCAGACACTCTGGCTTTGGAAAGGCAGTAAAAGCCAACAGTCAAGAGCACGGTCTCTGAGGCCATACCACCCAGGTTCACACTCTCAGCTCCACCACTCACTAGCCACGTCACCTTGAGCAAGGCGCCTAACCTGATGGTACCTTAGTTTCCCTATCTGTAAAATGTAACTAATGATAGTACCAATCTCATAATGTTGCTATGACAGTTAATTATACATCCATTTAATACATGTAAGGTATCTGGATCAACTCTTCCCACTTAGGAAGCAGGTAATAAGGAAGACTTAAGGGTGATGTTACCAAGATCCCCTCAGTAGAAATCCAACTTGTAACTATCCACAGGCAAGTATAGCGATTTGAAAGAAAAAGCTGGTAATATTCTGGACCTGGGTTAGGACGGGAAAAAAATGAGGATACCTGAGAAATTATGACACCTCACAGTGTAGCCAACAACTTGCCACATATCTGAATTCTAGAGTTGCCTTGTTTATCTCATTAAACATTCATGTATAAAAGATATTTACTAAGCAGGACAAGCATTTGACATAGAGGTTAAGCTGCCACTTGAGAAACCTACATTCCATGTCGGAGTGCCTGGTTCAAGTCCCAACTACTTCACTTCTTTTTTTTTTTAATATTAATTTATTTAAAAGCGAGATTTGCAGAGAGGCTGACGCAGAGAGAAAGAGAGAGATATTCCATCTGCTGGTTCACTACCCAAATGGCTGTGATGGCTGGAGCTGTACCAATCTGAAGCCAGGACCCAGGAGCTTCTTCTGGGTAGTCCACGTGGGTGCAGGGTCCCAAGGACTTGGGCCATCTTCTACTGCTTTCTCAGGCCATAGCAGAGAGCTGGATGAAAAGTGGAGTAGCCAGGACTCCAACTGGAGCCCATATGGGATATGGGCATAGAGGGTAAAGCTTACCTGCAGTGCCAGCTTTACCCTCTACACCACAGCGCTGGCCCTGCTACTCCATTTCTGATGTAGTTTTCCTGCTAATTTGCATTTCTTGGGAGGAAGCAGGTAATGGCTCAAGTAGTTGGGTCCCTGCCACCCATGTGGGAGAACTATATTGAGTTCTGGGCTTCTAGCTTCAGCCAGGCACAGCCCTAACTGTTATGGGCACTTAAAGAGTGAACCAGTGGATAGAAATTCTCTCTTCCTATCTCTCCATGTGTCTCTATGCCTTTCAAGTATAATTAAAATAAATAAAATTTTAAATACATGTATTTATTTACTAAGCATCAACTATAGAGAAGAGTTAAATAACACAAGGACAGCAGAAGGGTACAGGTGGGAAGGCAGGTTCTTGTTCAGGGCCACAACCTCTATCCATGATCTCACACTGTGCTAAAATGCTGGGTATAAAATGGTGAGCAATGGAGACAGAGTCCCTGATCTCACAGAGGTCTCATTCTAGTAGAAGAAACTGATTTACATAATAGCCCAAATAAAATTATAAGAATAAGTCGTGTTACATTTCACGAAAGAAAGCACAGAATGCTAAACAGTATGTTGGAGGGGGAGGGAGTGTCATGGAAAGGACAGAGAAAAGTCGCCTAGTTCCCCAAGCAGAGTCAGGAAGAAGGGTTCCTGACAACAGAGAAAGCAACAAAGGCAAGGGCCCCAAGATAAGGAACTGAAAGAAGCCAGAGATCTGATAGAGGCAGAGGCAGAGGCATATGGAGAGGGAGAAGGGGAGGGGGTGGGAGTGGGGGAGGGGAGAGGGAGGGAAGAGGGAGAGGGAGAGAAACAACAGGAGCTAAGAGGGTTGGCAGACACACATACTTTCATTATTATACTGAGAGAAGTAGAATGCAGTTCTAAGGTCTCCTCCATGCCTCCTGCACAGCACATTTCTTACTTACTTCATATTAATAACAGGAACCTAAGTTCTTTTAGAAAATTAAGATAAGCATGGCTGCCGCCGTGGCTCACTAGGCTAATCCTCTGACTGTGGCGCCGGCACCCTAGGTTCTAGTCCCAGTCGGGGCGCCAGATTCTGTACCGGTTGCCCCTCTTCCAGGCCAGCTCTCTGCTGTGGCCTGGGAGTGCAGTGGAGGATGGCCCAAGTGCCTGGGCCCTGCACCCCATGGGAGACCAGGAGAAGCCCCTGGCTCCTGGCTTCAGATTAGCGCGGTGTGCCGGCCGCAGCGGCCATTGGAGGGTGAACCAACAGCAAAAGGAAGACCTTTCTCTCTGTCTCTCACTGTGCACTCTGCCTGTCAAAAAAAATTAAAATAAAATAAAATAAAAGATAATCAGCAGTGCTTAAGGTGCTTACTTACACAAGACAACGGCTTAAAAATATCTTTGTTCATGTTGTGGGTATTTCTCCAGAGGACAGCTTGGTCTTTCAAGGATATAATTTATTTCAGGGGCAGAATCTTCCTATAACAAAACAAATCCAGCGATTGCATCGTATGATTATCAATTTCTATTACACTACCCATGTAAGAGGTCTGTACATCCCATACAGACCATGTATGTGGGATTCACTATAAATGTGTGTGTATGTAGACCATCTCCCTGCCACCTCTCCATTTCAAAGGGCTCCCTTTACTTTAAAAGCTTGGGAATTAAATCAAAAAGCAATGACTTTTGAGACAAGAAGTCATTTAGTGCCCCCATGGTTAAGGTCATCAATATTCATTTATAAGTGCCATTCTATAAATCTAGCATTTGCTAGTTTTTATGAAGTCAGGATGACCAGTTCAACTACATGGCATAGTTAAATTTAACCACTGGGGGCACTGTTAACCTTTCCTTTGAATTCTTTAAACTGTTGAGAGGACAATTAGCTGTCTGCTAATTGACACAAGTTGACACAGGTACTGGGTGTTATCATATCTACCAATGGATCAGAAATACCCCTGACACTCCTATATTCAAACAGGAAACACACCTTACTAGATTTCAGAAAAGCTTCCTTCTGTGTTGTGGCTTTACCTGGAACACCACTGTATCCTTCCCTGGATTGGGAGTCTGTATGCAGAGAAGGGGAGTGTGCTGTGGGCCACTGAAGACTGTCAGCTCTGGAAAGGAACGACTGCAGGACCTCTACTTAAGGAATGCCATCTACAAATTAGCTGCTACACACATTGCTTAGATCTAGGCTCCACTGCCTCCTCCTCTGGCAACCTGCCCAAATTCCCAACCAACTCAGACACCTACCACCATATACCCTCAGTTCACCATGTACTGTCTTGTTAAGCATCACAATTTTACACTCATTTTGTGGCTACGTGATTAATGTCCATCTCCCTAACCAGACACTCAGCCACAGTTCCTGTTTCACACTGTCAGCACAGTTCTAGCTTTATCAGAGACACTCACCGTGTCTGGGTGCTGCTGAGCTCTGTGGGATGCCAGAAGACGACACACCCTTTCATGGATCTTCTTCCATGTGGGCTGAGAACAAGGACGAAATCTGCTCAACAGATTAAATGCAGTGGAGTATTATGCTGCTACCAAAAAGCACACTTTTATTTAGAGTACATAACAAGGGTTGATATTTGAAACTTATTCGTAAGAAAAAGGCAGAAACATGTGAAATGGTATGCATAGTGTGATTCTGAGATCTGTATTAAACAGTACAAAGGAAAAGCATTAGGGAATGAAAATAACCAAGATGTTAAGAGCTGTTATGACTATAACTGATGCATTTCTTGTTTATACTTTACTGGGCTTTTCATATATATCTCTGATAAACAAATCCTGCTTTTACATTTAAAATTTAATCCTGAAAACATTAATATAAAATTTAATCCAAACTTTTCACTACCACAATGATTGTAATATTTTAAAATTTTGTTTATTCATTTTTATTTATTTGAAAGGCAGAGAGAAAGAGAGACAGAGGAGTTCTCCCATCTGCTGGTTCACCCTCCATATGGCTGCAACAGCCAGGGCTAACAGTGTCTTTCAATTCCTCAAACAGGGAGCATTTTCTCCCTTCTCACACTGCTCCCTCCGCCTAGAATGTGCCAACTCCTAACCCCATCCCTTCTCTTGCTAACTTCTTCCCACCCTTCAGAGCTGGCTTCAGTCTTGGATTCCTCAGGAAGGACTCTCCTGAGGGGAAAGGAGAAGGAGATCAGCTGCCCTGTTCATGCACTTGGAGTTCCATTTTCCATGCTTCACTCAGAGCACTTCTGTCAGCAGACGCTCTGTCACTGTCTGCCTAATGTCTTTCTACTCCTATACTGAAATTGAGTCTGAGACTCTGATAAATAGTTTATCATAGGACACAACTGGTATTCATATTTTTTTTTATTTGACAGGCAGAGTTAGACAGTGAGACAGAGAGAAAGGTCTTCCTTCCATTGGTTCACTCCCCAAATGGCCGCTACGACCGGTGCGCTGCGCCGACCTGAAGCCAGGAGCCAGGTGCTTCTCCTGGTCTCCCATGCGGGTGCAGGGCCCAAGCACTTGGGCCATCCTCCACTGCACTCCCAGGCCACAGCAGAGAGCTGGCCTGGAAGAGGAGCAACCGGGACTAGAACCCGGCACCCATATGGGATGCTGGCACTGCAGGTGGAGAATTAACCAAATGAGCCACGGCGCTGGCTCCCAACTGGTATTTATATTATAGTAGGGACTCAAACCGGCGACCATATGGGATGCCAGCACTGCAGGTGGTAGCTTTATTCACTAAGCCACAACACCAGCCCCCCCTAATACTTTTTAAGAGTAGAAATATTGGTACCAGCATTGTGGCACAGTTTTCAATGCCAACATCCCATATAAGTGCTGGTTTGACACATCATGCTGAGTGAAGTAAGCCAGTCCCAAAGGGACAAATACCATATGTTCTCCCTGATCGGTGACAACTGACTGAACACCAAAGGGGAAACCTCCTGAAGTGAAGTGGACACTATGAGAAATGGTGACTTGATCAGCATAGCCCTGACTGCTGATGGACAACTTAATACATTATCCCTCATAGTATTTTTTTTGTCTGTTCTACTTGATATGACTGGTTTAATTCTGTAATTATCACACAGTTATTCTTGAGTGTTGAAAATTAACTGAAATGTGATCCCTGTTGAACGTAAGAGTGGGAATAAGAGAGGGAAGAGATGTGTAATTTGGGGCATGCTCGGGCTGACTTGCCCCAATTGGTAGAGTTGGAAACATACCAGGGGATTCCAATTCAATCCCATCAAGGTGGCATGTGCCAATGCCATCTCGCTATTCCAGGTGATCAATTTCAGTTCACAATTGATCATAATGAAAGGACTGAGAGTCAAGGGGAGCACATGGGCAAGTCTAGTATCTGCTGACACCAACCGATAGAATGGATAAAGGGGAGAGTGGTCCAGCATGGGAAGTGAGATGCTCAGCAGACTCATAGAATGGCGGATGTCCTAAATAGCACTCTGGCCTCAGAATCAGCCCTAAAGGCACTCGGATCTGGCTGAAAAGCCCATGAGAGTATTTCAGGCATGGAAAGCCAAGACACTCTGGCAAAAAGATCTCTGTGAGTGAGATCCCAGTGGAAAGAACAGGTCTTCAAAGAGGGAGGTGCCTTTCTCTGAAGGGAGGAGAGAACCTCCACTTTGACTATGACCGTGTCTAAACAAGATAAGAGTCGGAGAACTCAGGGGGCTTCCATAGCCTTGGAAACTCATAACTGGTGCATAGGGAGATTACTGATGCCATAAACAGGAGTGTCAATTTGTGAAGTCAACGGCAGGAGTCACTGTGCACTTACTCCTCATGTAGGATCTCGGTCCTTAACGTGCTGTACACTGAGGCTTAATGCTATAACGAGTACTCAAACAGTATATTTCACTTTGTGTTTCTATGGGGGTGCAAACGATTGAAATCTTTACTTAATGTACACTAAACTGATCTTCTGTAAAAAAAAAAAAAAAAAATTATCAATTCCCAACTTGACTCTCACTGGGATTAAACATGACAATAGGTCTGATCTGATTTCATCATCATTTAAAAAAAATCATCTATTATTTTTCACTTTATGTTTCTGTGTGGGAGCAAACTGTTGAAATACTTACTTAAGGTATGCTAGGCTGATCTTCTGTATATTAAGATAATCGAAAATGAATCTTGACGTGAATGGAGGGGGAGAGGGAGTGGGAAGGGGGGGGTTGTGGGTGGGAGGGACGGTATGGGGGGGGAAGCCATTGTAACACATGAGTCGTACTTTGGAAATTTATATTCATTAAATAAAAGATAAAAAAAAAAAAAGTGCTGGTTTGAGTCCCAGCTGCTCCTCTTCCAAACTAGCTCCCTGCAAACTGCCTGGGAAAGCAACAGAAGATGGCCCAAGTGTTTTGGCCCCTGCCATCCATGTCAAAAACCCAGATGGAGTTCCAGGATTTGGCCTGGCCCAGCCCCCAGCTGCTGCAGCCATTTGGGGAAAAGAATCAATGAATAGAGGCTCTCTCTCTCTCTCTCTATGCGTGTGTGTGTGTGTGTGTGTGTGTGTCCCTCTCTCTCTCTAACTCTGCCTTTCAAATACATAAATCTTTAAAAAGACTAAAAAATATTTTAAAGTGATAAATGAAGTTTAAAAACAGCTACCAGCTGGACATTGCAAATGCTCCCTCACAGGTCTTGAGTAACTCTTACTACCAAAGCAATCCCTGCATTTGTTACCGTTATCTATTCCACATCTATTCCACACATGTGATTCCATTCTCTGAGAGTGGTAAGTTGACAGATGGGAGCAATGCTGCTCCTGGATGCAGTGGGAAGAGACAGGATGTGGTAGAAGGGATATGGCACTATCCAAACGGTAGGACCATTTGTTCCTCCCCTTTGGGGGACTACCATTTCTCACCCTGATAGTTCAAGGGCTTTCTACTTCTTCCACTAAAACTATGGGCTGACACTCATCCCAAAATATAAATCCCAACTTAGCCCCATCACTTTGGCCCTTACTGACTTCATTGCTAAGCTAGCAGAAACCTAGAAAGTGTTTCTCACGCACCCTTGTGATACTGGCACAGACAGCTTGGTTCTGATGGTGTTGATGTGAAAATAACAGTGAGTGAGGTGGGGACAACCCCCGGGTCCTTAGAAGCCTGCCTCAAAGATCCCTCTCAAGTCAACAGGGAATGGAGTCCGCCCCCAGGGCATGAAGGGCATCTCCTACATTCAAAACAGCTGTCTTAAAGACAGTCTCTTCAAGGCCACTTCTCTGAAGTTAACTGACTATCCTGGTCTGCCTGTGACTCAGGCGTTTCCCTGGATGCAGTTTTTTAACATCCCCTGCTAGGCTGCAAGTTCTCAGAAATCAGAAATGTCTTCAATAGTGCTGTTTCCATTTCAGGCCTCACAGGTGATCAGTCCTGTTTTTCCTCTGAGATACTTTTATCACAGAGATTCTGCCCTCCCCTACACACAAATCCTCCTGATTTTGATTCAGTTAACATGAGGTCATTCTGACAGTAGCCAGAGGGGGAATCCCTGGCCTGCTGCATGGATATCCAGGGAAGGCTGGCTGAATGAATGCATAAACCCTCAGATGTAAATAAAGAGAAACAAGGAAGAACTCCCTCCTGCTGGAATTAATCTCCTCTTGCTTTCTCTCCCCTGCACTTAGACTGTTCTTCTGTTAAGTGCATACCACAATCTATCTCATATTTAGAGACACGGGGGTATGTCTGCCTTCCTGTCTAGTGTGTGAACCACTAGAAAACAGAGACATGTTTTGGTCATGTACACTGCACAGAATAGTTGCCCCATAACTGTGAAATCAATGGAGTCTGCCAGAAAAGTTTGCTGTACTGAATGTAAGGAGATTGGAAGATATACACAAACAAGACACATGGAGCTATAGATTTTCCCTAGTTATGGCAGCCGAGAAGCACTTTGTGGCTGAAAGAAAGTGGATCTTTGAAGCCAGTGACATGACGTAGAGGGTAAAACTGCCACCTGCAGTGCGAGCATCCCATATGGACACCAGCTCAAGTCCTGGCTGCTCCACTTCCAATCCAGCTCTCTGGAAAGTAGTGGAGGATGGCCCAAGTCCTTGGGCCCCTGCACCCGTGTGGAGACCCGGAGGAAGCTCCTGGCTCCTGGCTTTCGATCGGCACAGCTCCAGCTGTTGTGGCCACTTGGGGAGTGAACCAGTAGATTGAAGACCTCTCTCTCTCTCTCTCTTTCTCTCTCTCTCTCCCTCTCTGCAACTCTTCATTTCAAATAAATAAATAAATCTAAAAAAGAAGAAAATGGATCTTTGATCATTATACCCATTTTAAAGATGATGAAACTGAGATGGAGAAGACTGACGATTTGTGTGAGATTGCAGCATTTAGGGGCAGATGAGCACTAGAACCCCAGTCTCCTGACCACCCCCATTTGACATTGATTCTTTGGACTGGACAACCTCCCCTGCTCTGCCAGCTTGCTGAGTTCCAGGCTGGTGGTAAGAGCATAAACCAAGGGGGTATGGACACCAGGCACAGAAAGGATGTGATTGTGTCTCTAATTGTCAGTCTCTGTGCCAAACTGATTTTTGAGACCTTTATTATATGATTTTCATCCAATAAAATAACAAATTAAGAATCCACTAGAGTTTAACAGATCTTATTAAAATATTTGACTTGTTTTCCTCAAATTCATGATTTAATATTTTAATACAGCTATTTAATCATTTCTAAAGAGCATTAAAAATGGGTTGCCACTTTCTTAGTCTACTTGCAACTTAATTCCTGTTAAAATTTCAGAACCACTTTTGTTCTGATCCCAGACATCTTGTTGACTATGAGTCTATTAGTAAGCAATCCTGTTATTTTAGTGTGGGATTTATCTTCTTATTCTTGTCACCAGTAATGAAGAGAAAAGCAGATTGGTATATTCTTCATTCAAAAACAGCTATTTTTAAAAAAGATTTATTTACAGAGAGAGAAGGAGAAACAGAGGGAGACAGAGAGAGTGATCTTCCATTCACTGATTCACTCCCCAAATGGCCTCAATGACTGGGGCTGGGGCAGGCCAAAGCCAGGAGCCTAGAACTCTCTCTGGGTCTCCCACATGGGTGGCGGGGCCCAAAGTACATGGACCATCCTCGGCTGCTTTCCCAGGCACAGTAGCAGAGAACTGGATCAGAAATGGAGCAGCCCATGACACAAACCAGTGTCCAGACAGGATGCTGGCATTGCAGGCAGCCACATGACTACTGCCAGGGAGAGGCACCTGCTGACCCTGGCCAGCCCGGCAGTCACATGCAAATGAGTTCTTATTATCTGTGACAGTAATATAAGCAAACCAAGAAACCACATCTAGAAAAAGAAAACAGATTCACATATTAATAATATTTATCTTTGGATGGAAAGACTATGCTGGCTTTTTTCTGCTCCTTTTTGTTTTTCTGTAATTTCCAGACTTTATCTAGCAAAGACTTTCATACTAATGAAATCAAAAGCTTTAGTTTTGAAATTTATGACAAATAAAAATGGGTAGTAAAATAGTATATACGCCCCAGTCAGTTGTCTATTTTGTTTACAACGAACATCCCAAGATATGCATTGCAGAAGCGAGAGAAGGTTAGTTCTGACTCTGGGGTACATTTCAGAAGAAATACTCATTTTTCCCACATCAAGGTATTACCAGCTGAGTGCTGCTAGGAAAGGAAACTGATGAAGCTTCACTCCTCTGGACCACAAAGCACTCCTTGGGTGAAGGCCTGGGGGCTTGCCACTGACCTTTCTCGGAAAAGGAGCTGATCCTGGGGGCTGGGAGTTCTGGAATGCTGGGAGGTGGCAAATGACTCCCGGTAGCAGTCAGCATCCCCTTGGTTCCTGGGTGAGCGCTTTCCAAACTTACTGGAGTCTAAAGGTGATGGTGATCTTCTCCTTAGAATAATCCGTTCATCTGGCTCTTTGATAACCTAAGTGACAGTTATGCATTATTCTTTAGCTGTGGTATTGCTTTTTTGGTTTTGTTTAATTTAGAGCTGCGGTAGGGTGGGGATAAGATGATAGAATATATGCCCAGAGATCTTCAAATCAAAGAAGGGCTGGACTAGAGACTATTAAACACAAATGCTCAGGAATCAAAGTCAAGGGGAAAATAACAAAGTCCATACATCTGCAAAATAAACTCATGGTTTGAACTTTGATTTCTGAGGGTTGGAGATGACTGGGCCTAGAACAAATAAAATTTTTAACAAAATATTTAAATTATATGCCACAAGAAGCATAGTATGCTTAATTCTCTTTACATGCATCTATTCTCATATAGTAACAGACTTTTGACCCTTCACTTTGACAAACCAATCAAACTTGGAGAACAAGTTATTTACCACTTCTACATTTACAGATATTCGATTACAGAAAAAGCATTGAATATCACTATTTTTTTTTATTTGACAGGCAGAGTTAGACAGTGAGAGAGAGAGACAGAGAGAAAGGTCTTCCTTTTCCGTTGGTTCATCCCCTCAATGGCGCGCTGTGCCGATCCGAACCCAGGAGCCAGGTGCCTCCTCCTGGTCTCCCATGCACTTGGGCCATCCTCCACTGCCCTCCTGGGCCACAGCACAGAGGAGGAGCAACCTGGACTAGAACCCGGCACCCATATGGGATGCCGGCGCTGCAGGCGGAGGATTAACCAAGCGAGCCATGGTGCTGGCCTGAATCTCACTACTGATAAAACAGGTATTGGGCCTACAAACACCCTCCTTGGCAAGAAAAGAGCTTTATAGTAGAGGAGCAGACCAATGAAACCCAAAGTAATAGTGGAGCCTGAGCACCCCTTTGCATAAACTCTAATTAAACTGAAGCACTAGCTATACACATATATTTCCCACTGCCAGTTGGAGAAGGCACAATACATGACTTAAGATAGCTGGAAATAAATCATTTTACAAATGCTACTTCTAAAATTACCTTTACGTTAGCTGCAAGGCTGTCAAGAGAAGAAGCTAGAAGAAAGAGGAACAGATGTTTCAATGACTCATTAATACCAGTTAGCCCTAGAACTGCTGTTACAATTATTCCACAGCAGTACAAAAATTTCAAGCATTAAAAACTTAAATGCTCCCTTATAAATTATACTGTCATTTTTAAGTCTCCCTGGGGTCACAGAAATTCTGTCTTTGAGTTTTTCTGTCCTCTTGTCATCAACAATGAGGTTATGTTTAATGACAGCACACATGAAAAGGAGGAGAGTAAAAGCAAGTCCAAAGTGAAGCAACAAGTTCAATAACTCATAAACAGCCTGCAAAACTCATATTTGCCCAGGTTCCCAGAGCCTATGTGGATCTAATACAAGTTGAGTACCCCCTATCCAAGATTCTTGGGACAAGAAGTATTTCAGATTTTAGATTCTGTTGCATTTTAGAATATCTGCATATATATAATGTGATATCTTGGGGATGAGATTCAAGTCTAAGCATGAAATTCATTTATGTTTCATATATACCTTTTACACATAGCCTGAAGGTAATTTTGCGCAATATTTTTAGTGTACTTGCATTTTGACTGTGAGCTGCCACATGACAGGTGTGGAATTTTCCACTTGTGACATCTGTTGATGTTCAAAAATTTTCAGATTTTGGATTAGAGATGCTCAATCTTCATAAAATTCCTACACTTTGCCTCCTCTGCCATTCTCTTTGGTTTTTGTGGAATCCTAGTTATGCAGAATCTCTTACATATATTTGCCCAAGGGAGACATAAATGTTAAATTGAGACACTGAATACATAAGAGCTTAGAGAAACCAAACATGGCAAAAGTTGAAATCATTTTCTAAATAATCATAAAATGGCAGATCAAATGACAGAATGAGAAGGATGACTACAAAGTGAAGTAGTAATTACACACAGAGGAAATCATTATTAAATTTGATTTTTCCAGGTTAGAAAAAAAATCTTTTTGAAATGAGTAACTTGGAAGGCTTCCCCCAGTGTGAATGGCACTTACATAGTGACAAGGGATTTTTCCTTGACTGCTGATTCCCCCATACCACTGGCAGTAAAAAGGAAGACACAAAAAGGGACTTAAATCCTGGTAATTTTCATATCCTCTGGACCCATACATATGCAGGCGTCTCTCTTGTCCAAGCTGCCCTCATCTATCCCAACCCAAACTGGACAGAGAAGCAGCAACACTATATATATTTTCAGCGATAGCCACAAGTCTGGTCTGTGGCCTAGCAAGCCCTTGCTTGCAACACTCGCCTTCCCAGGGACTTGCCTTTGCTCCTAGCTTCTCAAAGTGTAAGCCATGGACCAGCAGCACCAGCATCACCTGGAAATTTATAAGAAAAGGAGGATCCCACCCCAGCCCAGCCCTACTGAATCAGAATCTGCAGTCTCACAAGATCCCCAGGTGATTCAAATGTGTGTTCAAGTTGGAGAAGCACTGGTTTATTCTACCTTAGGCCTGGATGAGTGAGCTGACCTGTGACCTAAGCAAAGGTCTGGCTTGAAAGCTACAGAGATTCCAAGGAGCCCAGAGGTCTGAACGTCTTCTCTAAAAGTAGGTATGCCAAAAATGTGGTGTGTGACCTCTACACACATTGTAACCTCTCTGGAACCTTAGTTCTCCACCTGGCAGGGTTAAGAAAAGACAGAGGCCAATGTGCTGTATGAGTTTCTTCATACTCAAGCCAGCATTAAGCCCAACTTGTCCTCCCCAAGAAAGAACACTGACTGTTGTTTCATTTCCCTATAATAGTAAAGCAAGTGGTGCTCTATAGGCTTCATAATTTTCAATTCAAAGAACTTAAATTAAATGGCAGAAGTGATGAAGCACTTTTGGCTTCAAACTTTATTCTATGTCCTTGGTCAGCTGCAGTCAAACAGTACTGGCTTGAGTTGTCACAAGAGACACTGCAGCCCCTTAAAAGTATAAATCTTTAAATCTCTGATAGGGAACTTATTGTAAGGGGTGGCACAACTCTAGTCCTACCAGGACACAAGGGAATGGGTCACCATCAATCCTTTCTAGCCAGGACACATGGGAATGTGTTACCATTAACCTTTTCTAACCTAAGAGGGTTTTGTTCCCCCAAAGAAACCTTTTATTTAATGAGTACAAATTTTTTAAGTACAACTTTAGGAATAGAATGATTCTTCCTACCATACCTGCCCTGCCACCCCACCTCCTCCTCCCTCTCCCATACCCAGTCCCATTCTCCATTAAGATTCATTTTCAATTACCTTTATACACATAAGAACAACTCTATACTAAGTAAAGATTTCAATAATCTGCACACACATGCATAAAAAAAACTGTTTGAGAACAAGTTTTACAGTTAATTCTTATAATACAACTCATTGAGGACAGAAGTCCTGCATGGGAAGTGCACAATGACTCCTGCTGTTAATTTAACAATTAAGACTCTTATGTATGACGTCAGTGATCACCAGAGGCTCTTGACATGGAAGCCTTTGGAATCCACAGGCTCCATCAGTATTTAGACAAGACCATAAACAAAGTGGAAGTTCTCTCCTCCCTTCAGAGAAAAGCACACCCTTCTTTGATGGCCAATTCTTTCTACTGGGGTCTCTCTCACAGAGATCCTTCATGTGGGACATTTTTTTTACCATAGTGTCTTTGGCTTTTCATGCCTGAAATGCTCTCATGGACTTTTCAGCCAGACCAGAATGCTTTAAGGGCTGATTCTGAGGTCAGAGTGATTTTTTTTAATATTTACTTATTTATTTATTTGCAAGTCAGAGTTACACAGACAGAGAAGAGACAGAGAGAGAGAGAGAGAGGTCTTCCATCTGCTGGTTCACTCCCCAGTTGGCCACAATGGCCAGAACTGCGCCAATCTGATGCCAGGAGCCAGGAGCTTCTTCCAGATCTCCCATGTGGGTGCAGGGGCCCAAGAACTTGGGCCATTTTCTACTGCTTTCCCAGGCCATAGCAGAGAGCTGGATCAGAAGTGGAGCAGCCAGGACTTGAACCGGTGCACATATTGGATACCAGCACTGCAGGTGGCGGCTTTACCTACTAAGCCACAGCGCCAGTCCCCAGAGTGCTATGTAAAGCAGTTGTCATTCTATAAGTCTGCTATGTGGACTGCTTCCCATGTTGGAACATTCTCTCCTTTTTAATTCTATCTATTATTATTACCAGACATTTGATTTTATTTATATGATCCCTTTAACACTTAATCCTAGCCGGCGCCGTGGCTCAATAGGCTAATCCTCCACCTTGCGGCGCCGGCACACCGGGTTCTAGTCCCGGTTGGGGCGCCGGATTCTGTCCCGGTTGCCCCTCTTCCAGGCCAGCTCTCTGCTATGGCCAGGGAGTGCAGTGGAGGATGGCCCAGGTGCTTGGGCCCTGCACCCCATGGGAGACCAGGAAAAGCACCTGGCTCCTGGCTCCTGCCAGGATCAGCGCGGTGCGCCGGCTGCAGCGGCGGCCATTGGAGGGTGAACCAACGGCAAAGGAAGACCTTTCTCTCTCTGTCTCTCTCTCTCACTGTCCACTCTGCCTGTCAAAAAAAAAAAAAAAAACACTTAATCCTATCCATATGATTTTTTTTTTTTTGACAGGGAGAGTTAGACAGTGAGAGAAAGAGAGACAGAGAAAAAGGTCTTCCTTTTCCATTGGTTCACCCCCCAAATGGCTGCCACAGCCAGCACGCTGCACTGATCTGAAGCCAGGAGCCAGGAGCTTCCTCCTGGTCTCCCATGCAGGTGCAGGGCCCAAGCACCTGGGCCATCCTCCACTGCACTCCCAGGCCACAGCAGAGAGCTGGACTGGAAGAGGAGCAACCGGGACAGAATCCGGCACCCCAACCGGAACTAGAACCTGGTGTGCCGGCACCACAGGCGGAGGACTAGCCAAGTGAGCCGCGTCACCGGTCCATATGATCAATTTAACACTTAACATGGTCACTTTAACACTTAAGATGGCATTTTTACCACTCAGCTTAATGGGATTTGGGCTCCGATAGCAAATTTTTAAACTGTACTCTTAGAAGTAAGTCCGTAGGAATGTATGTAGAACTATACAGCTTTACAGTTACAAACTTCTTCTTCCTTCTCTTATCCCCACTCCTATTTTTTACTGAGAACTATTTTCAATTGACTTTATACACATGATTAACTCTATGTTAAGAGTACAGTAAACAGTATGAAGAAGAGAAAAAAAAAACTGTTCCTCAACAGTCAAGACAAGAGCTGTTCAAGTCATTTAAGTCATTGTTTCTTAAAGTATCAATTTCACTTCTACAGATTACCTTTTAGATACTCTATTAGTTATCATAGATCAGGGAGAATATACCACTAAGTACGATGTTTTCCAGATTAGCCCAAGAGTTTTAAAGAAGTGCATGAATGCCTGAACTTCACTGCCATGACCTTAGCTATTGATATGGTTCATATAATTTTCAGTCATAAGGTAAATACTTCCAAAGGAGACTGTAACCTAGTAATTCTTAACATGTGGTCCTAGGACCTCCCCAGGACCCTAAGATCTTTTAGGAGATCTGCAAGGTCACACAGTTTCCATAATGAAACTAAAACATGATTTGCCTTTTGCACTCTCATTCTCTCGTGACTGTACAAGGAAGTTTACCAAAAACTACAATAACATGTCATAACCCAACCATTCTGATGGCTAATAGAATATGTGCTAGTGGTGTTTTTTTTTTTCATTTTTAAATTTTTAATTTAGACAATCTCCGTATCAACAAAAGTTCTTTGGGGTTCTCAGTAATATATAAGAATGAAAGTTCTTTAAAAGCTTGAAACCCCCCACCTTAACCTAACTGCTTCAAATAAAGCTGGCTCCCCTCCTTGCTGACACAGAATCTGATAAGTCAAATGTTACTGTCTCCTAATATCCATTAATCTCCTACTCTTTCCCAACCACAGCTCATGTCAAGAGCCTCTGGTGGTTGGGTTTGTTAGCTGTCAGTGGTGCCTTTGCAAAGAGTTCACACCAGGACAAGCTGCTCTCTACTTTGCCAAGCCAGCTAGGAACCAGTGCAATGTCTGATTAGCAATACTACTCAGAACAATCTGTACTACAGGAGTTCTCAAAAGAACACCTTTGCAGCTGACTCTGCTCCAAGGGAACATGGCCTTGGAAATCTCCACAGCTGGAGGGTACTTAAGAAGCAGCCTCACAGTTTCCAAAGTAACCCATGATTCCTCAGAATGAAAGAAAAGTAGGACATGTTGGTTTCCATATTATCTATACAGGAGTAACAAGAAACTCAAGTACCTCTTCTCATTGGAAATGGAAAATTTGAAAACTCAGCTTTTCTTCTAGATTTCCGTGAATAATGCTCTGAATTATTCTCACCAAAGGGTTTTGCACTGTCCACCTGAAAAATAAAGAAATAACACTTTAATCCATTGTAGTTTGTATTATCCTTTCCTTGTTACCCATAATGCCTTTCTCCCCTGAAATTACCTGTTCTACAGGTTAGAAAAGGGAAGGTTAGTAAACAACCTAAACCCAGCCTCTGAGTACATGACATGTTATATGCTTTAGGAGAAACCATGGCCCATGTTAACCGAGTCTAGAATACAAGAATATGAGCTAAACATTAGCATAAGGAACCAAAGTCGACACAAATCATATTTTGACAATTTGCAAGGACTGAACTCTAAAAGAGAACAAGTGAAGCATTATTTTGGAATCTTTTCAATCAGAATAGTTTCACATTCCTGCACAGCAGAAGCTGTGCTGGCCCAGGCACAGCCCTTCCTCATAGCAGGGAATGGCCACCAGGAGACACTGCAGTCTTCCACTTTCCCTTCCACTCCATGTCCACATTCTTGAAAAAAGAATAGTATTAACTCCAGATTTTTCTAAAGAAAAGTTGGGTGACATTATCTACAAACACGTCAAAACATCTGAAATAGAGATTCTTCCAAAATATGTACAACACAAAGTTGCTGGATTTTTTTACCTTACTTATTTCTGTTATTTTTTTCATTTTAATAAGAGGTTGTAATACTACATTTCATTCTACTTCAAGAAATATGCAGATTGCAATCTACAGTCTTGGCTACATCACACCTCTCAATTCTATTTCTTCCACTTAAGGAAACATCAACTAGCATCAGAAAATCTGGCTAAATAAAAAAGTTAATACATAAAATCACTTATAAAAGAACTTGGCACAATGAAATAGCTGTTTAAGCAAGTATTAAATAAAATAATATAAAAAATTTCCTTCAAAAACCTAACAAGATTTTAAAGGTTACTTAGTCCATAAGGTTTGGACTAAAGTTGTATTTTACAAAAATGTACACACAGAATGAAATAAATACACTGTTCAGCAAAATCAAATTAACAGTATTTTTATGAGCCATATTTAGAGGCTGTTATATTTTTGCCAATTAGCTTTAACCAAGCCACCAAGAAGAAAACAGCTGTTCTGTATCTGTAGATGAAATTACCTATAGACAGATAGCAGTTCTGCAGTTTCCAGTCAAACAATTCTGTTCTATCTACAGATCAGATCTGTACTGTCACCTCATCAGCACCTTGACTTTGAGACTTTATACCAGACATTTCATAGCCTGTGTCAAACATACAAACATCATCACTGTCACTGTAAGCCAAAATACCAACTTAATGACACTATCAATAGTTAACAATCTGGAGAATGAAACATCAACAAGAACAAAAAATGGTATTCATAAAGAGTATGAAATGATACAGACAGAAAATGCTTTCAATATAATGTTAACTGAAATGCACTGGAAAGCCAGTCAACTTGATGGAAAAAATAAAGCTTGTGAATATTTTTTTAAAAAAGATGACAAAATACCTCAAATTAATGACTTTCTGCTGGTGAGAATATGGACAATTTTTTCTTGAACTTTTCCATATTTCCCATTACTTTTAGAGCACAGTAGTAAAAGAAATTTTAAGAAAACTCAAAGGACTAGACTGAGTTGATTTTTTAAAACTTCGAGAGGGAGAGAGAGAGACAGAGATACAGCCCCCATCTGCTGGTTCACTCCCCAGATGCCCTCAACAACTGGGATCTGGCTGAGGGCCAATGCTGGGAGCCAGAAATACAATCCAGGTCTCCCACATGGGTAGCAGGAATCCAATTATTCAAGTCATCACCACTGTCATACAGGGCCTGCATTGGTAGGAAGCTGAAGTGAGGAGCTAGAGCCAGGAATAGAACCCAGGCACATCCATATTGGACACAAATGTCTTAAAATGGCACCTTTTTTAAATATTCAGTTATTTATTTGAAAGGCAGTTACAGAGAGTGAGAAGCAGAGTCGGGGTTGGGGGGAGGGGATCTTCTATCTTCAGGTTCACTTCCCAAATGAACTCAACAGCCAGGGCTAGGCCAGGCCAAAATGAGCCTTTTTGTTGTTGTTGTTATATAGGTTTTTTTTTATTTAATAAATGTGAATTTACAAAGTGCAACTTGTGTATTGTTGTGGCTTACCCCCCAACCTCCCTCCCTCCCGTGGCCCTCCCCTCTCCCACTCCCTCTCCCATCCTGCCCTTCATCGAGTTTCATTTTCAATTACCTTCATATACTGAATATCAACTTAGTATATACTAAGCAAGGATTTCAACAGATTGTACTCACACAACCACACAAGGTATAGGGTATTGTTCGACTAGTAGTGTTGTTTTTAAGTTTCATAGTAAAACACATTAAGGACAGAGATCCTATGTGGGGAGCATGTACCTAGTGACTCCCGTTGTTTATTTAACAATTGGCACTCTTATTTTTGACGTCAGCAATCACCCGAGACTCTTGCTATGAGCTGTCTAGGCTATGGAAGCCCCCTGAGTTCACCGACTCTGAACTTGTTTAGTCAAGGCCGTATCACAGTGGAGGTTCCTTCCTCCCTTCAGAGAAAGGCGCCTCTCTCCTTGATGGCCTGTTCCTTCCGCTGGGGTGTTGTCACCAGGATCCTTCATTTAGATTGTTTTTTGCCACCGTGTCATGGCTTTCCATGCCTGTGAGACTCTCATGGACCTTTTAGCCAGATCCGAATGTCCCAAGGGTTGATTCTGAGGCAGGAATGCTGCCATTCTATGAGTCTGCTGTGTGTCCTGTTTCCCTGCAGTATCATTCTCTCCCTTTTAATTCTATCCTTCGTTATTTGCTTACACTGGTCTTATTTGTGAAATCTCATCGACACATACTCTATCTTTTTGATCGGTTGTGTATTTATACTTATCACTTTACCAAGTGCGCTGGCATTGGTACCTGCCTCCTTGGTAAGACTGAATTGAAATCCCCTGTCAAATTTCTAGTTCCACCATTGGAGGTAAGTCCGAGTAAGCATGTGCCAACCTATATATCGCCTCCCTCTCTTATTCCCACTCCTATGTTTAACAGAGATCACTTTTCTGTTAATTTTAAATGCCTAAGAATATTGTGCATTGATTACAGAGTTCAACCAGTGGTCTTATGTAGAACAAACAGAGTAACAACAACAACAACAAAAAAAAAATACTAAAAGGAATAAAATAGTAAGTTGTTCCTCAACAGTCAAGACAAGGGCTGATCATGTCATTGTCTCTCATAGTGTCCATTTCACTTCAACGGGTTTCCTTTTAGATGCTCGTTTAGTTGCCATCGATCAGGGAGAACATATGATATTTGTCCCTTTTGGACTGGCTTATTTCACTCAGCATGATGTTTCCCAGCTTCTTCCATTTTGTTGTAAATGCCCGGATTTCATTGTTTTTTTAAAGCTGTATAGTGTTCCATAGAGTACATATCCCATAGTTTCTTTATCCAGTCATCCGTTGATGGACATTTAGGATGACTCCATGTGTTAGCTATTGTGAATTGAGCTGCAACAAATATTGAGGTGCAAATGGCTCTTTTTTTCTGCCCTTTAATTCCATTTGGGTATATTCCAAGGGCTGGGTCCTGTGGTAGTGCTATATTCAGGTTTCTGAGGACTCTTCAAACTGTCTTCCATAGTGGCTTTACCAGTTTGCATTCCCACCAACAGTGGATTAGTGTCCCTTTTTCCCCACATCCTCGCCAGCATCTATTGTTGGTTGATTTCTGTATGTAAGCCAATCTAACCGGAGTGAGGTGAAACCTCATTGTGGTTTTGATCTGCATTTCCCTGATGGCTAGGGATCCTGAGCATTTTTTCATGTGTCTGTTGGCCATTTGGATTTCCTATTTTGAAAAATGTCTGTTAAGGTCCTTGGCCCATTTTTTTATTGGGTTGCTTGTTTTGATTTTGTGGTGTTTTTTGATCATTTTATAGATTCTAGTTGTTAATCCTTTATCTGTTGTGTAGTTTGCAAATAACGTCTCCCATTCTGTTGGTTGCCTCTTCACTTTCCTGTTTCCTTTGCTGTAAAGAAAATCTTCAATTTGAGGTAATCCCATTTGTTTATTTTATCTTTGATTACCCGTGCCTCTGGGGTCTTCTCCAGGAATCCTTCGCCTGTTCCAATATCTTGAAGGGTTTCCCCTATGCTCTCACTTAGTTTCATGGTGTCGTGGCCTATCTCTAGTTCTTTGATCCATCTTAAGTGGATTTTTGTATAAGGTGTAAGGTAGGGGTCTTGCTTCATACTTCGACATGTGGACATCCAGTTTTCCCAGCACCATTTGTTGAAGAGGCTGTCCTTGTTCCAGAGGTTGGTTTTAGGTCCTTTGTCAAATATGAGTTGGTTATAGATGTTTGGATTGATCTCTGGTGTTTCTATTCTGTTCCATTGGTCTATCCGTCTGTTTTTGTACCAGTTCCAGGCTGTTTTATTATAGCTGCCCTGTAGTATGTCTTGAAGTCTGGAATTGTGATGCCTCCGGCTTTGTTTTTATTGTAAAGGATTGCTTTAGCTATTCTCGGTCTCCTGTTTCTCCATATGAATTTCAGCATCGTTTTTTCTAGGTCTTTGAAGAATCACTTTGGTATTTTGATTGGTATTGCATTGAACTTGTAAATTGCTTTTGGGAGAATGGACATTTTGATAATATTGATTCTTCCAATCCATGAGCATGGCAGGTTTTTCCATTTTTTTGTGTGTCTTCTTCTATTTTTTTCTTTAATGTTTTGTAATTTTCATCATAGAGGTCTTTGACATCCTTAGTTAAATTTATTCCAAGGTACTTGACTGTTTTTGTGGCTACTGTGAATGGGATTGATATTAGAAGTTCTTCCTTGACCCTGGCATTGTCTGTGTATACAAAGGCTGTTGATTTCTGAGCGTTAATTTTGTATCCTGCTACTTTACCAAACTCTTCTATGAGTTTCAATAGTCTCTAATAGGAGTTTATCGGGTCCCCTATATATAGTATCATGTCATCTGCAAATAGGGATAGTTTAACTTCCTCCTTTCCCATTTGTATCCCTTTAATTTCTTTTTCTTGCCTGGTGGCCCTGGCTAACACTTCTAGGACTATATTGAATAGCAGTGGTGAGAGTGGGCATCCCTGTCCGGTGCCAGTTTTCAATGGAAATGCCTCCAACTTTTCCCCATTCAATATGATGCTGGCCATTGGTTTATCATAAATTGCCTTAATTGTGTTGAAGAATGTTCCTTCTAACCCCAATTTGCTTAGGGTTTTCATCATAAAAGGGTGTTGTATTTTGTCAAATGCTTTCTCTGCATCTATTGAGATAATCATATGATTTTTGCTTCTCAACTTATTAATGTGATGTATTACATTGATTTACTTTCGAATATTGAACCATCACTGCATACCAGGGATAAATCCCACTTGGTCTGGGTGAATGATCTTTCTGACGTGCAGCTGGATTTGGTTTGCCAGAATTTTGTTGAGTATTTTTGCATCTATGTTCATCAGGGAGATAGGTCTGTAGTTTTCTTTCTCTGTTGTGTCTTTTCCGGGCTTAGGAATTAAGGTAATATTGGCTTTGTAGAAAGAATTTGGGAGGATTCCCTCCCTTCCAATTGTTTTGAATAACTTGAGAAGAACTGGGGTTAGTTGTTCTCTAAATGTCTGGTAAAATTCGGCGGTGAAGCCATCTGGTCCTGGGCTCTTCTTTTTCGATAGTGTGTTTATTACTGAATCAATTTCTTCCATGGTTATGGGTCTGTTTAAATTTTATATATCTTCATGGCTCAGTTTAGGAAGGTTGTTATGTTTACAGGAATCTATCCATTTCTTCCTGGTTCCCCAATTTGTTAGCATACATCTCTTTGTAGTGGTTTTTGATAATTCTTTTTATTTCTGTTGTGTCTGTTGTTACATTTCCATTACTATCTTTGATTTTACAGATTTGGGTCTTCTCTCTCCTTTTTTTGGTTAGTTGGGCCAATGGTGTGTCGATTTTGTTTATTTTTTCAAAGAACCAGCTCCTGGTTTTGTTGATCTTTTGTTTTTTGTTTTTTGTTTTTTTTTTTTTTTGGTTTCAATTCTGTTTATTTTTTCTCTAATCTTTAGTATTTCTTTCCTTCTGCTGGGTTTGGGCTTGATTTGCTGCTGTTTTTCTAAATCCTTGAGACGCATGGAGAGTTCATTTGTTTGGTTCCTTTCCAGCTTCTTGATGTAGGCACCAATTGCTATAGACTTTCCTCTTAGCACTGCTTTTGCTGTGTCCCACAGGTTTTGATAGGTTGTGTTATCATTTTCATTTGTTTCTAGAAAGCTTTTGATTTCTCTTTTAATTTCTTCGATGACCCACTGTTCGTTTAGGATCATGTTGTCCATTCTCCATATATTTACATATGGTGTAGAGATTCTTGGGTTGTTGATTTCGAGTTTCACTGCACGATGGTCTGAGAAGATGCATGGTATAGTTTCAATTTTTTTTAAATTTGTTAAGGCTCCCTTTATGGCCTAGCATATGGTCAATCCTAGAGAATGTTCCATGTACTGGGGAGAAATACGTGAACTCTGTGGCTGTGGGGTGGAAGGTTCTGAAGATATCTATTAGGTCTATTTGGTCTATAGCGTCAATTAACTCTGTTGTTTCCTTGTTGAATTTCTGACTGGTTGATCTGTCCATTGGTGAGAGTAGGGTGTTAAAGTCCCCTATTACAGATAAGTACCTGGCTCCTGCCATCAGATCAGCATGGTGCGCAGGCCGCAGCGCGCCGGCCGCGCCGGCCATTGGAGGGTGAACCAACAGCAAAAAAGGAAGACCTTTCTCTCTGTCTCTCTCTCTCACTGTCCACTCTGTCAAAAAAAAAAAAAAAGTCCCCTGTTACTATTGTATTTGAATCTATATCTCCCTTTAAGTCCTTTAGTAATTCTTTCAAGTAGCCAGGCGCTCTGTAATTAGGTGCGTATACATTTATAATAGTAATGTCTTCCTGTTGGATAGATCCTTTAATCATTATAAAGTGCCCTTCTCTGTCTCTTTTAATAGTTTTTATGTCAAAGTCTATTTGTCTGATATCAGGATGGCCACACCAGCTCTTTTTTGATTTCTTTTAGCTTGGAGTATCTTTTTCCATCCTTTCACTTTCACGTGCATCTTTGCTGATAAGGTGTGTTTCCTGAAGGTAGCATATAGATGGATTCTCTTTCTTGATCCAATCAGCTAGTCTATGTCTCTTGGTAGTAGAATTAAGACCATTCACATTCAGTGTGATTACTGTTAAGTACTGTCTTTTCCCCTTCATGTTTCCTGTTTATATATTTTGAACTTTGTAGGTTACTCTACATTTGCTTTTTTATGGAGTGAAGCTCTTATTTTTGTATTTCTGAGTGCAGCACGTCTTTGAGCAAGTGTTGTAGGGTTGGACGCGTGGATACAAATTGTTTCAGTTTCTATTTGTCGTGGAAGATCTTTATTTCCCCTTCATTCATAAATGATAGCTTTGCAGGGTATAGTATTCTAGGTTGGCATTGTTTGTCTTTTAAAACTTGAAATATATCATTCCATTGTCTCCTTGCCTGTAGTGTTTGCGATGAGAAGTCTGGGGTGAGTCTGATTAACTTACCCCTGAATGTGATTTGTCGTTTTTCTCTGGCACATTTTAGGATTTGTTCTTTGTGTGTCACTGAGCTGAGTGTTGCCACAATGTGTCACGGTGAATTTCTCTTCTGGTCTACCCTGTTCAGAGTCCTGGCTATCTGTTGAATTTGCCTGTTGTTATCCAGATGCCTTTGTTTGAAGTTTTCTGATATTATTTCATTGAAAATGCCTTCCAATCCATTCTCTCTTTCCACACCCTCAGGGACTCCTATTATCTGAACATTACACTGTTTGACTGAATCTTGTAGGTCTCCGACCATATTTTTTAATTTTTTCATTTCTTCTTCCTGCGTTTAAACTGACTGTATTATTTCTGGAAATTTGTCTTCGAATTCTGATATTCGCTCTTCTATTTCATCTGTTCGATTTCTGAGGGATTCCACGGTGTTTTTTATATGGTCAATTGAGTTTTTCAATTCCAGTATTTCATTCTGGCTTCTCTTTAGGATCTCTAATCCTTGGGCTTGCTTTTCGTTCAGCTCTCGACACTGTTTCTCATTATTTCTAAGTAATTTGATTATTAATTTTCTGAATTCTTTTTCTGGCATAGTTTCAAATTCTCCTTCTTCTTCAGCCTCTGTTATGGTTGGTTTAGCCTGCTCCATTGGCGAGTTTATATGTTCTTCTATATTCTTATTGTGGGTTTTGTTTTGTTTTTTGGCATTCCGTCTGCAGGTTTTTCAGATTGATTTCCCTCTGCTATCAGCTGCTGTGAGTCTGTACCAATATCCAGTGTAAGCAGGCTGCTCTACCTTCTAGACTTTATATTTTACTCATTTATTTATTTATTTATTTTTTGTAACTTGAGTGGGCTGGTGTCAGGGCTTTGAGGTGCCAATCTCCGCCCCTTGGGGGCCAGTTTCCTTGTTTCTATGTTCGTCCTTACGTGTCTGTGCCTGGGGTTCGTTGGTCAGCCATTCTTTTTCACTGTACCTCCTGCGTGAGGAGTGTCAAGTAGCTCCAGACCACCTTTGGACTCCGCCCGTGCTGCTTCCTCCTTTGGAGCAGAGGCCAGCCTCCTTTAAGCCCGAATATAAACAAACAAGATGGCTGCACTCTGCCCCCTGCAGCTCTGATTGTGGGTTGGGTGGTTCCTAAGGATCCTGGCGTTTTTGATCCCTCAGTTCGTCCCCCTGAATTCTGCCCTCTTCCCGTGGGCGCTATTCAATTTTTTTTTTTTTCCTGGTAACTTAAGTAGACTGGTGTCAGGGCTTTGAGCTGCCCTCCCTCGCTGCCCGCCCCTACCCAAGGAGTGTCATGTCGCTCTACTCCACCTTTGGGCTCCGCCTCCAAAGGTTCCCAAAAGGAGCCTTAACTGGCATCTTAACCACTATGTTAAACACCCACTCTCTAGAGTGATTAAATTTGCCCACCACTTCCTGCAGAATAATTCTACGATGGCCTTAATTAAGAACTTTCATTGCTTCTTACAAATACATTTTCCTGCTCTTCAAAGTATCACCACTGAGCACCAATCTCAGTAAGAAAACTGAAGCTGTTATCTTTCAAACTGGTGAAGCTTCACTTTCAGACTGATAGAGTACATGCCAGCTTTTGCTGTCCTTCTTCAACTCCTGTCAGTTCATAGACTCTTCTGGATAATGGTGAGTTATATGTCACAATCACACTCCACTACAATTTTCAAAAATTAAATGCATAGTTGGCTGGCATTTACTTAGCAAGTTCTCTGTTCTCTGTACAAAATACCTTTATAGGAGTTTCCTTGCAATGATTCTAGGAAATGAACATAACTTAATTACAGTTATTATTTAATTTGAATTCCCTCTTTGTTTATATCCCACACTTCCTTTATTCTATCCTCACCCACACTCTTTCCCCCCTACTAAAGAAATCTTTTTTTTTTTTTTAACTTTATTTATTTATTTTTTTGACAGGCAGAGTGGACAGTGAGAGAGAGAGACATAGAGAAAGGTCTTCCTTTCGCTGCTGGTTCACCCTCCAATGGCCACCACAGCCAGCGGGCTGCAGCCAGTGCACCACACTGATCCCAATGCAGGAGCCAGGTGCTTCTCCTGGTCTCCCATGGATTGCAGGGCCCAAGGATTTGGACCATCCTCCACTGCACTCCCAGGCCATAGCAGAGAGCTAGCCTGGAAGGGGGGCAACCGGGACAGAATCCGGCGCCCTGACTGGGATTAGAACCCGGTGTGTCAGCGCTGCTAGGTGGCGGATTAGCCTATTGAGCTGCGGCGCCGGCCAAGAAATCTTTTATTTAACGAATACAAACTTCATGCATTTCATAAGTACAACTTTAGGAATACAGTGATTCTTCTCAGCATACCCACCCTGCCACCCACTCTCCCACCCCTTCTCCTGAGACCCCCTTCTCCTATCCCCAGTCCCATTCTCCACTAAGATCCATTTTTGATTAACTTTATACACCGAAGACCAACTCTATACTAAGTAAAGAGTTCAATAATTTGCACGAAGAAAACAACAATGGCCGGTGCCAAGGCTCAGTAGGCTAATCCTCCACCTTGCGGCGCCGGCACACCAGGTTCTAGTCCCGGTCGGGGCGCCGGATTCTGTCCCAGTTGCCCCTCTTCCAGGCCAGCTCTCTGCTGTGGCCAGGGAGTGCAGTGGAGGATGGCCCAAGTACTTGGGCCCTGCCCCCCATGGGAGACCAGGAGAAGTACCTGGCTCCTGCCATCGGATCAGCGCGGTGCACTGGCCGCAGTGTGCCGGCCGCGGCAGCCATTGGAGGGTGAACCAATGGCAAAGGAAGACCTTTCTCTCTGTCTCTCTCTCTCACTGTCCACTCTGCCTGTCAAAATATATATATATATATGTGTGTGTATATATATATATATATATCAAGAAAACAACAACAAAAACTGTTCCTCAACAGTCGAAATGAGGGCTGTTCAAAGTCATTGCATCTTGAAGTTAAATTCACCTTTTTTTTTTCCAGAAATTTAATTAACTTTAATTTTTTTTTTTTTTTTGATAGGCAGAGTGGACAGTGAGAGAGACAGACAGAGAGAGAAAGGTCTTCCTTTGCCGTTGGTTCACCCTCCAATGGCCGCCGCTGCAGCCGGCGCACCGCGCTGATCCGATGGCAGGAGCCAGGATCCAGGTGCTTTTCCTGGTCTCCCATGGGGTGCAGGGCCCAAGCACCTGGGCCATCCTCCACTGCACTCCCTGGCCATAGCAGAGAGCTGGCCTGGAAGAGGGGCAACTGGGACAGAATCCGGCGCCCCGACTGGGACTAGAACCCGGTGTGCCGGCGCCGCAAGGTGGAGGATTAGCCTATTGAGCCACGGCGCCGGCTCAAATTTAATTAACTTTAAAGAAGCACCCAAGAATGATACATCTTTCGCAAGCACTTAGACATAATTATAATACAATTCTTTGAGGACAGAGGTCCTGCATGGGAAGTCAGTGCATAGTGACTCCTGTTGTTAATTTTTTTTGACAGGCAGAGTTAGACTGAGAGAGAGAGACAGAGAGAAAGGTCTTCCTTTTCCATTGGTTCACCCCCCAAAATGGCTGCTACAGCCGGCGCGCTGCGCCAATCCGAAGCCAAGGTCCAGGTGCTTCTTCCTGGTCTCCCTTGCAGGTACAGGGCCCAAGGACTTGGGCCATCCTCCACTGCCTTCCCGGGCCACAGCAGAGAGCTGGACTGGAAGAGGAGCAACCGGGACAGAATCCGGCACCCCAACGGGGACTAGAACCTGGGGTGCCGGCACTGCAGGCAGAGGATTAGCCAAGTGAGCTGCACGCTGGCCTCCTTTTGTTAATTTAACAATTAACACTCTTGTATGACATCAGTGATCCCCTGAGGCGCTTGTAATGAGCTGCCTAGGCTATGGAAGCCTTTCGAATCCACAAACTCCATCAGTATTTAGACAAGGCTATGAGCAAATTGGAAGTTCTCTCCTCCCTTCAGAGAACTCATCCACACTCTTACCATTCCCAGCTTTAAGGAGTGGGTGTTGTGGCAACCATCTGGGATGCCCACAACCTATATCGAAGTGCAGGTTCAAGTCCCAGCTTCTTTACTTCTGATCCAGCTTCCTGCTAATACACACCCCGGAAGACAGGTGATGATGGCTAAAGTATTTGAGCCCCTGCCACCCATGTGGGAGACCCATATTGAAGCCCAGCCTCTTTGCTTTGCCCAGGCCCAGACCTGGTTATTGCAGGAATTTGGGGAATGAACCAGAGCAGATGTATACATACACACATTTCAAGTAGAAAAAAAATTTTTTTAAATAGTAACTTTAGGCTCACATGTCTAACCACAAATGGAGGCTTGCTTTCTGCTGAGATTTTAAAGTTATTTCCAAGAGTGAACTGAGCCGGCTGGTCCAGGAAGCAGCGTCGCATGGAACATGGAGAGGGGACCCGGGAGTACACGCCTGTGGGCATTCTGTCCAGATTATTCTCCTTTAGCATCATCTTGGTATTATTTAAAGGGAATGTTGGTCTATGTGATGTCGATAAAGGCCTTTGTGACTTATATCTTTCTTCCTGAAATTAAAAAAAAAAGAATATTTTTAAAAACAAAAAGAAGGAAACTCAATCAGGATATAACTATTAAATTGACCTTTTTTTGTTGAAAGGAAGAGTTAAGAGAGAAAGAAAGAGAGATAAAGATATCTTCCTTCTGCTGGTGCACTTTCCAAATGGCCACAATGGCTGTGGCGGGGCTCACTCTCACTCTCTCTCTCTCTCTTTGAAACAAAATATAAGTAAGTTTTTTAAATAAAACAAAAGGTAAGCATGTTAAGACCCTACCAGGATATAAAAACAAGATTAAAATGGTGGAATGGAAGAGAAAGAAGATTAAAAAAATCACTGTGAACACATCACAAATAAGCTGGAGAGAACAGAGAGTAAAAAAGAGAAACTAGAAAGCAGTTATACCTTCTTTAAAATTAACAGTTCATTGGTCTCCTGTTATATAAGTCATTACACCAAAGAAACTGATGGATTTGCAGACTAGTGGCCCTCCTGAGTCCCTGCCCCTTAACCAAAGCCCACATTTTCCAGGACCAAAGGTGAGATTTAGGATAGATGTATTATTTCACTTACCAATGTTACTCTACCCTGTCCCAAAGTATCTGAAGAAGCTTTACAAATTACCTTCATAACTTCTCCATTTTGTTCTAGAAAGGATTTTAGATGGCTACGAAATTACAAACAATAAGGTAAAAGAAAACAAAAGACATCAGGGTGAAGGGGGCTAAACCTCTGCCTTCAGCACCAGCATCCCATATGGGTGCCAGTTTGTGTCCCAGTTGCTCCTCTTCTGATCTAGCTCCCTGCTTTATGGCCTGGGAAAGCAGTGGAAGATGGCCCAAGTGTGGGCCCCTGCACTCACATGGGAGACTCAGAAGAAACTCCTTGCTAAAAGAAGAAGTTAAAACCTAGCAAAACTTTTCCAGGTTTCTGTTTGTTCAATTTCATCTATACAAGGTAAATCAAGTTTGGGTTAAGATTCTTTAAATTTGAGGGGGATGCTCTTGCTCCTGAGTTTAGTTTCCTCATAATACAGACTGTGAAGCTGAAGTGACTGGGTTCCTGCCACCCATATGGCAGTCTGTTTTGAGTTCCTGAGTCTCAGTTTCAGTCCTAGCTGAAACTGGGGGCTGTTGAGGACATTTGAAAAGTAGGACAGCAGAGAGCAACTCTCTTTCAATTAAATATAAAATAAATTTTGAAAAACAAAACTAAATAAAATAAATTTGAGGGAGAAATTCCTATTTCCATCATTGTGCTTTTGTGGGCTTTTTTTTTTAACTGTACTTACCAGAAATCTGTTTCTATGTAAAAACACACATTCTCGGATGGCTGTCCTTGTAGCAAACTCTAGTTTGGGAGCAATGCCCTAAAAATAAAGCAGCAGAAAAGATGCAAAGTTCACTGGAAATAGTTCATAGCCTATCTCACCCTGACATGCAATCATGCAAAACCTAACTATTCCTCTGTGTGATGGCATAATCTGCACATATTATCTAAAATATGTATGAGATAACAACAGTGGAACACTTATGTAATGTGTATTATGTATGTAACCAAGGCCTCAGTACTCTATATTTGCATACTTATTTAATCCCCATAAGATAGGTCCTTGTAGTATATCTTCATTATGTAGATGAATAAACTAAGATAGTTTAAGTAACTTGTCCATCTATTAATGACAGAGCTACTAATTGGACTCAGTCCAGCTCTGGTGGCTGCTGATAGCGACTCTAGGTAAAATATTGGACCATAAGGGGCAGGTGATTGAAGCAGTGGTCACTGCTTGGGATACCCACATGCTACACAAGAGTGCTTAGCACAAGTCCTGGCTACTCTGCTTGCAATTCACCCTTCTGCTGATGTGCACATGGGAAGCAGGGGAGGATGATTCAAGTGCTTGGGTCCCTGCCACCCATGTAGGAGACCTGGACTGAGTTTCAGGCTTCTGGCTTCGAGCTGGCCCAGTCTTGGTATTGCAAGCATTTGGGGAATGAATCAGCAGATAGAACAACTCTGTCTTTCTGTATTTTTTTCTTTCTACTTTTAATAAATGAATAAATAAATAAAATTGATACCTTTAAAATAAATAAGAAAAACACTGGGCCATGGAATTGAATGATATTACCTAGGTGAAGGGATGGATACAGGTTCTCCTTCCCTCCTGTTTTTAAAAACCTGCTTTAGGGGCTAGCACTGTGGCATAGTGGGTAAAGCCTCCACCTGCAGTGCCAGCATCCCATATAGGTACCGGTTCAAGTCCTGGCTGCTCCACTTCCAATCCAGCTCTCTGCTAATGGCCTGGGAAATCAGTGGAAGATGGCCCAAGTACTTGGCTGCTACACCCATATGGGAGACCTGGAGGAAGCTCCTGGCTCCTGGCTTCAGCCTGTCCCAGCCCTGGCTGTTGCAGCCATTTGGGGAGTAAACCAGCAGATGGAGGATCTCTCTCAGTCTTTTTCTCTCTCTCTCTCTCTCTCTCCTCTCTGTATCGCTGCTTTCAAATAAATCTTAAAAAAAAAAAAAGCTTGCTTTATGTCTTCTATTAAACCTTTATGTTCACTAGATCTATTTCCAACACTTCCTTTTGTTTAATAAATTGCTACTATCTTTATCTTACCATACTGTCTCAATTGTTGTGTTAAATATGAGGGTGCTTCAAGAAGTTTATAGGAAAATGGAATTAAATGACACATTTGGAGTGGGCTGTATGGCACAGCAAGTTAAGTCACATCTCGGATTGCCTGCACACCATATGAGAGTGCCTGGGATTAAGTCCTACCTCTGCTTAAATCCAGCTTCCTGCTACCATACCTGGGAGTTAGAAGATAATGGCCTAAATGCTTGTGTTCCTGCAACCATGTGGGCTTGTGGCTTTGGCCTGGCCCAGCCCTGGCTGCTGGCTGTTATAGGCATTTAGAGAGCCAACTAGCACATGAAAGATCGATCGATCGATCAATCGATCTATCTATGTGTGTGTGTGTGTGTGTGTGTGTGTGTGTGTCTCCCTCTCACTATGCCTTTCAAATAAATAAACAAAACTTTCTTAAAACAAAAGTTTATTTTGTACCAAAATAAATCTATCTTTCTTATTCTTTACTGTTATTTGATGGAGGGTGGAGAGAGAAAGACAGAGACAGGCATATAGGTAGCATCCTCTTCTGGTAGTTCACTCCCCAGCTGGGAGTCAGCTCAATCCAAATCTCCCCATGAGTGACAGGAACCTTTACTACTGCCTCCCAAGACATGCATCAGCATGAAGCTGCAGCCAGGAGCTGGAAGTAGCAGTGGGTATCGAACCCAGACACTCTAGTATGGAATGCAAGCATCTTAATTACTAGGCTCAACACATTCCTAACCTTAACTTTTAATCCCATTTTCCACAACCATTTGAAGCACTTATTCAATTCTTTTAATGCTGCAAAGTAGGTATAATTATCATTATCCCATTTTACAGACGATAAAACTGAGAAATGTATAAAAGCTAAAAGCAATTCAAATATTCTTTATGAGCGAATCTATAATGGAATCCACTCAGCAACAACAAACAAACAATTATTGACACACAACTACATAGATGAATCGCAAAGGCATTAATCCAAATGGGAGAAGCCAGTCTCAAAAGGTTACCTGTATATGATATTATAAAAAAAAAAAAAAACTACAGTGATGGAGCACAGATAGCGGTTTAAGGAGGGTGTATCTATAAAGGGGAAACATTAGGAGATTTGGGTGATGATGCAACTGTTCTATATCCTGACCATTGTGGTTTCACAAATCTGTACATGTGTTAAAATTCATGGAATGGTATACTCAAAAAAAGACCACTTTACTATATGATGGTTTTAACAGTACAACTGTCTTTCCAAAAGATCTGAGGCCTAGAAAGATAGAAAGCAGGCCAGCGCCGCGGCTCAATAGGCTAATCCTCCACCTAGCGGCGCTGGCACACCGGGTTCTAGTCCCAGTCAGGGCGCCGGATTCTTTCCCGGTTGCCCCTCTTCCAGGCCAGCTCTCTGCTGTGCCCCGGGAGTGCAGTGGAGGATGGCCCAAGTACTTGGGCCCTGCACCCCATAGGAGACCAGGAGAAGCACCTGGCTCCTGCCTTCGGATCAGCATGGTGCACCGGCCGCAGCGCGCCAGCCATGGTGGCCATTGGAGGGTGATCCAACGGCAAAAGGAAGACCTTTCTCTCTCTGTCTCTCTCTCTCTCACTGTCCACTCTGCCTGTCAAAAAAAAAAAAAAAAAAAAAAAAAAAAGACAGAAAGCAATCTCCTCTAAGGTCACATGGTTTATAAATGGCACAGCAGGAACAGGATCTGGGTCCGACTGAGTTCCAACTGTCTCCAGCTGACCTCAACAACTCACTGTCAGCCTCTCCGAGCAGGACCCCTCTTCAGTAATCTCCCCTAGTGAATACAACTTGGTCAAGCATTTCTTGTCTCAGAGATGCCTTCTCTCTCTTTTTTCCCATCCAAATCTTACCCATTTCTCAAAGTGTCCTCTCCCTCTTGTCTCTCATATTTCACTTTCATTTATGTGACTTACATTTCAGGTGCTTTTTTTTTTTTTACAGGTAGAGTTAGACAGTGAGAGAGAGAGAGAAAGGTCTTCTTTTTTCCGTTGGTTCACCCCCCAAAATGGCTGCTATGGGCAGCGCTGCGCCGATCCGAAGCCAGGAGCCAGGTGCTTCCTCCTGGTCTCCCATGCAGGTGCAGGGCCCAAGGACTTGGGCCATCCTCCACTGCACCCCCAGGCCACAGCAGAGAGCTGGACTGGAAGAGGAGCAACCGGGACAGAATCTGGCACCCCTTCCAGGACTAGAACCCGGGGTGCCGGTGCCACAGGTGGAGGATTAGCCTAGTGAGCCGTGGCCCTGGCTTCAGGTGCTTCTAAAATGGATGTGCACCAGCTGAAGCTCTAGAAAAGTAGAAAGCTATCATTTTCTGCATGCTCTCTGCATGGGCCAAGTGCACTTAGGGGCTTTCACATGTGTAATCTCGCTTGCTCCTCATAAAGCCTGTGGAGTGTAGACAACTGTATCCCCATTTTACACATGAGGAACAGGCAGAAATCTGAGTAGTCTAGCCAGTGGCACATAGTTAGGATCAGTAGAGCCAGAGTTTGAAATGCTGCAACATTACAAAGCCCACTTCCTTTCCTTATTCCATGCTATGGGTGAACAGGTCAGCCTGTTTCCCACACATTCATTTATTCTTGTGCACATTCATCTTTATATGCAACAAATGCTTATAGATGCAGCCTACATCCTTGGGTCTAGGGTGCACAGCATTCCCACAGCAGTAAAAGGTCTGTATCGGAAACTCATGAAAAACTGTCTGGGCTTATAAACACAGGGGCCCAGTTGCTATACAGGGTCAGACAATCCAGCGGGCAAATGATAAAGAACGTACAATATTATGACTCAAGCAGCCCTTCTGTTATCAAAGCTGACTGTGTGAAGAAGAGAGTGGGGGAGAGCTCCAGGGTCCATAGTGCTACTGGTGGAATTACAAGATCCTTACAGGTGTGCCAAGCCCAGGGTCCCCCATGACCTAGTAGGCTGAGCCTGAACAAGTCACCTCTTGAGACAGACTCGTACAGTCTTTTTATTGCATCACAGGGATGCAATATTGACCATCATATGATGGCACAATAAATACGAGTACTAAAGGCCACATTATTATGCACTTAACCAAATACTAGGCATTATGGCAAAAGTACACATATGGGCACAGTACTTCATTTAATACAATAATCCTGTAAGGGATATACTATTACAGAACCATTTTACAGATGAGGAAACTGAGGCACACAGAGATTAAGTAATTCACCCAAAATCTCACAGCCATTGGGTGACAAAACTAGGATTGAGCCAGACAATCTGACTTCACATTCAATTGTTACACATGTTTCTCAAATTCCTCATCCACGTTGCCTAGATAAGAGGACAGATGTCCCCTTCCAGGAAGGAATCCACATCCTGTAATGCCTGTACTCCTGGCAATGAGTCATGGACAATAAGGAGAAACGTGTTTTCTTTTATGTGGCAGTGCAGACCTCACCCTAGCATAACAGGATAGATATTAAATTTTATCTAATCACCTTAGCAAAGGGATATTGGTGATGATGGTTAAGTAAATAAGAGAGTTTACAGTATAATCTTCATTTCTAGAATGATAATACCAAAAGTCACACTTTAGTGAAGAAACAAATATAATTATTAATGAACTGATGAGAAAATAAATGAATGACTTTCCTGACTTGTACATGTAATTCATTCCCACTTCCCATCATAAAGAAAAGAAATAGGATAGTGGGATGGAATAAATATGAGAGAATCAGTGTTGTGCAGGGACTGAGAGTGCTCACCTGAGGGAATACCTGCTCCATTATTTCCAGGCTCTGGGTACATTTCTGAAACCCCCTGCACCAGCTTTCCCACCCATAAAATGGCAAAACAATGGTAGCCACCTGGCAAGGCCAAGGAGGAGTAGCTCTGATAACCCATAGAGCGAGCGCAGCACACGGCCTGCTAGCCTGCTATTTTAGGAAGTAGAGTGAGTATCAGTTATTTTTTTAAAAAAATTTGCTAATTGGTTTATTTTGCTTTTTTTTTTTTTTTTTGAGAGAGAGAGAGAGATTGAACCCCTCTATGTTTTTACAAATTGTTTAAAATATAGTCTGATTGACTTAATTGTAGAATCAATACTTTATTTATGAGGCATGGCAGTATTTCCACACATTTTTAAAGCCTTTCTCTAATGATGACCTGTATTTATGAAAAGCACTATAAACACAGCTTCTTGTCTTTAGGATTTATGCCAAGAACGTTAAGAGACAACACTTGAGAAAATAGAAATGTGTTTTTCCTTCTCTTGATACTTAGCTGGAGAGCAGCCTAGTACTTGCAGATGGCTTTTATTAAAAGGGAAACTCGAGATAACGGAGTGTGCCCCACCGGATTCTCATCCTTTTTTATTCCCTTTCAGTTTTTGAAGAGCAATATTCCAACAACTCAAAATAACAAAGGCAAGCGTCTCACAGGCATGATGGCTATAACTGATACACAGATTACAGAGAAAAATAAATGGTTTCAGAAATATTTTTCAAGTCCCCAAAGACAATAAAGGGCTTAAAGTTATAGCCATTAGAAATTTTGACTAGGAGACCCTCTGATGAATGCTTACTGTTTGCAGTGTTAGACTTAGAAATTTGTGTCATCATAAACATCCTGGAAACAGAGGTCCTGCGTGTTACATGCTCTGCACTGTCCACCAACAAAGCAGAAACAATGACAATTCATTAAGTAATAACAAAAACAACTCATGGGGCAGGAAAAAAGTTGAATAGTAAATGTGTTTTTCATAATTTACAAAAATCTGGCTCTTACAATGGAGACCATTCTATTAAAAATAAGTTTTAAAAAACATATTCAAGGGGACCGGCACTGTGGCATAGTGGGTAAAGCCACTGCCTGTAGTGCGGGCATCCCATATGAGTGCCAGTTCAAGAGCTGGCTGCTCCATTTCTGATCCAGCTCTCTGCTGTGTCCTCGGAAAGCAGTAGAAGAAACTGCCAGTGTTTGGGCTGCTGCACCCACGTGGGAGACCCAGAAGAGGCTCCTGGCTCCTGGCTTCAGATTGGCGCAGCTCCGGCCATTGTGGCCAGTTGGGAAGTGGACCAGTGAATGGAAGACCTCTCTCTCTCTCTCTCTCTCTCTCTCTCTCTCTCTGCCTCTCCTCTCTCTGTGTAACTTTGACTTTCAAATAAATAAATAAACCTTTAAAAAATGTAGTCAAGTGACATAAAAGTTGAGAAAATAGTTGTGGCAACAGAAGTCATCACAGATAAACATCAAAATGAATATTTTTCACTTGGATTCATATAACTGTCCCCAAACAGATTATCAACTGAATATCTATTAGATATTTTTTAATATCCCATGTTGTAATGTGTAACGGTTGATAAATTTTCCCATAGGACTTTAAGACCCTTCAGTAATTGTCAATTACCTGTCAGTTTCCTCTCTATTTAACGGACAGTACAATGTTTGCCTTGGCTAATCTGAAGGAAAATAGTGCTTATAAAAAACTGGAAGCAAAAAATAAATAAGGAGTAATAACATCACTACTACTGTTACTTTAGTCACAACAGTTATGACTAACCCTTCTGTTAAGCTGCAGTAAGAGGAGGATGAAATAACCTTTTTATAACTATGTGACACAGTATGGCAATGATTCAGTCTGATACAGTAACAACACTTCCATCTCTCAGATTAACAGTGGAAAACAGTATAAAATTTGGTATCCTGAGTTAGAAACCCAGTAGGGTCACTAAGCAGACAACAGTGGTCCTAACCAAGATAAAGCCACAGGTCCATGACCAAGCCTGGCAGAGTGAAACTTTTAGGTCCCAGGAATCTCCCTCCTACCCAAAGTCCAGCTGGGCAAGAATCTACTTACTGGAAAACCTATGGCTGTCTTCATGAGCACCTCCCGATACATCCCAGGGTGCGGGGGCGTCAGCTTGGGCTCAGGGAAAAGAAAATCCCTTGTGTTTTTTTCGTAGTAAGCCAACTCTTCCCACACTAGAAAGAAAGGACCAAAAGTGTTAAGTGTTCACCTCTACATCCCTAGGCTTAGCAAAATAAAAGTTCGGACAGATGACAGCAGAGTTGGCACTCAGATAAAAATAGACTTTTCAATCTCAGCAAAACATTATTCCAGAGGAGAATAATTTTTATTTTGAACCTCATGGATAACATTTTTAAAACATCCTAAGTCATAGTAGAGAAAAAAGACTGATCCCTGTTAAACATAAGAGTGGGAATAAGAGAGGGAAGAGATGTATAATTTGGGACATGCTCAAGCTGACTTGCCCCAAATGGTAGAGTTAGAAACATACCAGGGGATTCCAATTCAATCCCATCAAGGTGGCATGTACCAATGCCATCTCACTATTCCAAGTGATCAATTTCAGTTCACAATTGATCATAATGAAAGGACTAAGAGTCAAAGGGAGCACATAACATGTCTAGTACCTGCTAACACTAACCGATAGAATAAATAAAGGGGAGAGTGATCCAACATGGGAAGTGAGATACTCAGCAGACTCATAGAATGGCAGATGTCCTAAATAGCACTCTGGCCTCAGAATCAGCCCTAAAGGCACTCGGATCTGGCTGAAAAGCCCATGAGAGTATTTCAGGCATGGAAAGCCAAGACACTCTGGCAAAAGATCTCTGCGAGTGAGATCCCAGTGGAAAGAACACGTCTTCAAAGAAGGAGGTACCTTTCTCTGAAGGGAGGAGAGAACCTCCACTTTGACTATGACCTTGTCTAAACAAGATAAGAGTCGGAGAACTCAGAGGGCTTCCATAGCCTTGGAAACTCATGACTGGAGCATAGGGAGATTACTGATGCCATAAACAGGAGTGTCAATTGGTAAAGTCAACAACAGGAGTCACTGTGCACTTACTCCTCATGTAGGATCTCTGTCCTTAATGTGCTGTGCATTGAGATTTAATGCTATAATGAGTACTCAAACAATATATTTCACTTTGTGTTTCTATGGGGGTGCAAACTGTTGAAATCTTTACTTAATACATACTAAACTGATCCTCTGTAAAAAAAAAAAAAAGAAAGAAATTATCAACTCCCAACTTGACTCTCACTGGGATTAAACATGACAATAGGTCTGATCTGATTTCATCATCATTTAAAAAAAATCATCTATTATTTTTCACTTTATGTTTCTGTGTGGGAGCAAACTGTTGAAATCCTTACTTAATGTATACTAAGCTGATCTTCTGTATATTAAGATAATCGAAAATGAATCTTGATGTGAATGGAAGGGGAGAGGGAGTGGGAAAGGGGAGGGTTGTGGGTGGGAGGGACGGTATGGGGGGAAGCCATTGTAATCCATAAATCGTACTTTGGAAATTTATATTCATTAAATAAAAGTTAAAAAAAAAAGACTGAAGCGTTGCCTTGTAAAACAGAACAAGAAAATCTTTCTTCCATTCCATTCTTTCCTTCAACAAATGTTTAATAAGAGCAAACCTTAGCCTGCAATAGAACAACAACATGGTAGGCCCAGCCCTGTATACATGAAGGTTATGTTTAGACTGCAGTTCGATGTGTTCTGTGATATAGGGATGCTAATGACTAAGAGAACAGTGAGAGGTACAAGTCTCAGAAGGGGTGGAACCAACCCAGAGGGCACTGGGGATATTTGTGGGAACACTGCAAAAGTAGTGTACACCCAGGCAGCAAGGGTATCCTGTAGCACTCAAGACACTCTGCACACAGAACAATTTCCCCATTCTTTGTAATCTGCTAATATTCTACCAAACATTCTTGTAGGCTAAAGACTATTCTATAATTACATGAGCCAAGAGCCTAACCGTATGCTACATGTAAACATACAGCATATTTTGCATTATTTTAAAATATACTGAATTTCCAAGAAATGCAGGTATTGCGTAAATCAAGGAACCACTGTATTTTGTTTTGTATGAATCTTTACCAAGACCTGTTTGCCATTTAAAAAAGTCACAACACATCTAAGTGCTTCATTCTGCCCAACCTTTACATAGTGATACAAACATCATTTTATTCTAAACCACTTTCATTTCTCCTCATTTTCCAGTTGGAATATTATATTGATTTTTTTGCAATGTTCTGTGTAAGTTGGTTATATTAACTGTGACTGTTACTTCACTATGGTAAAGGGATGTTACTAAACACCCATCATGAAAAGATCTTGGGTCCAACAGGGTTCACAGATTCTGAGCTAAAGGAGAGAGAAGCTGCCATTTGCATTGTCATCTTTGACAGCACAGCAGGTATTACATCAGTGATTTGGATGGGCAGTGACCCTGTACAGAACACTACCAACAAAGTAACAGTTTACTTCTCCTGGTGTACAGTTTGTGTTTCTAGGAATTCATCCATCTCTTGTGTGGGGAGCAACTGGGAGCAACTCGGACTAGATTAAGTTACTGGAATTAAGACTTATTCTATGCATCTGCTTTCCCACAATATGGCGCTGGGAGAGGAGGAAACAGCTTCTACACAGCTGCCTCCAGTTCAACCAACAAGCTGCAGGACCTGCTCCTGATTGGAGGAGAGCAGCGTACTCGGCGTGTGGGTAGCAGAGTTGGGATTGGCGGAAGAGGACTATAAAGGAGGAGAGAGACAACATGCACGAAGGAACATCTATCTGAAGGAACACCTGTGCAGCCCCCGAGAGAGCCGGCCGGCGGTGTGCCACTCCCCCGCGGAAGTGGGGAAGGTGGCAGGGGGAACCGCCCTTCCACGGAGGTGGAAGGGTCGGTAGCCAACCCGGGAAGAACCAGCAGCAAACCCGGGGAGGGCCGAGCAGACAAAAGAACAGTGCAGGGTCCTGTGTCGTTCCTCCACGAAGACGGGGAGCGACACTCTTGTTTTGCTAGTCTCTATTTCACTTATTTCCCCTGTAATCTTCATTATTTCCTCTGACTGCCTTGGGTTTGATTTGCTCTTCCTTTTTAACTTTTTTTGTGATTTAAAGTTAGTTTATTGATTTGAGATTATTCTTTCTTAATGGAGGCATTTACAGTTATAAATTTCCCCATAGGACTATTTTTGCAGACATACACTTCCTTTTGACCTCTGTCTTTACTTCATCTATAAGTTTTAGTATGTTTTGTTTTCCTCTTCATTTACCTCAAATTTTCTGTATTTCCTAATTTCCAGTGTGACTTCTTGTGACACTGGCTAAGAGAAGATTGTTTAATTCCTACATACTTTTAAATTCTCCAAATTTGCTCTGCTAATGATTTCTGCTTTCACTCTATTGTGATCAGAGAATAAACTTTTTATTATTTCAATCCTTCAAAAAAAAATCAGTAAGCCGGAGGATGCAAGATGGCAGAATACGGAGGGAGCTTACTGCTCTAGTCTAGAAGAAGACAGTTTTAAAAAAGTAGAGACAGTATAGTCTCAGGGAAGAGTTAGGGAGAAAATGGCAGAAGAAACCCCACACAAAGTAGAGAGACACTGTGGAACTACATGGAGGGAATGGACATGCACAACTCAGGACTCCAGCAACCAAGAACCTCAGTACCAGCTTTGGAATGAGGTGAGATAAGGCTGCAGGACCCCAAGCCACTGGTGATAAAGTTGCAGGAATAGCTTGGCAGGAATCTGGCTCAGAGCCCTGTGGGGGACAGTGCACCTCCCAAACTAGAGGAGGAAAAAAGGGAAGGGGGCATGTTTCTCCCTGATCACCCTGCAGCAATGTTCTGTAACAAGCCAGGAGAGTGCAGGCACCATTTTGGACACTAAATAACAGCTGTGCCAGCTCTGTGTCCGTGTACCCAGCAACTGGCCCAATGGAAACAACTGACAGGGGGCTGGGTGCTCGTGACCATGGGAGGCTGTGGGCCCAAACTGTGAAAATATTGTGGCTGTGTGGGAGGGCTAAGGGTGTGGCTGGGACTTCAGGCAGTCACTCTGAGAGGCTCCATGTGCTTGAAGCTCCCTGATTTCCTGGTGAGGGTCATTGCTGCAGAATCCATGCTTACACTGAGGACTGCATGGATCCTTTGTGTGGTTCTTGTGGCAGCATGGACAAACATTATACCCACTGGGGATGGCACCCAGGCATTGGTCTCCTTTGTGAAGAGGAGGTGATCATGAGACTACACCGGTCTCCTTTGTGCAGAGGAGGTGATCATGAGACTACACCAACAGGTCAGAACAAATCTCCCCTCTGATTAAAAAACAAACAAACAAACGAGGAGACTTACCATGCCTAACCTGGGTGTCACCTTGGACACTTCTGTCATACTGGGTCACTGAACGGAGCTCCCTGGTAATACCCACCACATACCTCTAGGTATTCACTGAAAAACTGGACACTCCACTAAGCCACAGAGGAATAATCTAAAAATAAAAGCCATCACAGGGGAAAATAAAACAAAACAAAAAAGAAACCAATGAATATCTCCACAAATGCCTAAACATAAATGCAGCCATTCAAAAAACAAGAATAAGACAACATGATGCCCCCAAAAGAATACAACACATCAATACTAGAATGTGAAGATGAAGAGACTGAAGAAATGCCAGAAACAGAATTCAAAAAACTGATAGTAGGATTACTTATCAGTAATAAAAAGCAAATCCAAGAACTGATGAAATCTGTACATTACATGAAAGAAAATTTTTCCCATGAAATTGAAATCTTAAAGAGAAATCAAAATGAACCTTGGAAATAAAGAATTCAAAAGAACAAATAAAAAATGTGGTGGAAAGCCAGACTCAGTGAAGCAGAAGAAAGAATATCCAAGTTAGAAGAAAAATCACTAGAAATTTTACAATCAAACAAAAAAAAAGAGGAAGTGGAGGCGGAGGTGGAGGTGGAGGAGGAGGATGAGATGGAGGAGAAAGAAGGGGAAGGGCAAGGAGAAGGAGAAGAAGAGGAGGAAGGAGAAGAAGAAATCAGAAAACTTAAAAACACTGTTGGAGATCTATGGGATACTATCAAATGACACAACATACAGGTCTTAGGAGTTCCTGAAGGCATATAAAGACAGAATGGATTAGAAGGCCTTTTTAGTGAAATAATTACAGAAAAATTCCCTAATTTGGGGAAAAAAGGGACAACGAAGTACAGGAAGCATGTAGAACTCCTAATAGATACGAACAGAAAAAAATCTTCACTATGACACAATGCAGTAAAACTTTCCACAGTAAAATGTAAAGAAAAGATTCTAAAATGTGCATGAGAGAAATACAGATCACTTCCAGAGGATCTCCAATTAGACTCACAGGTGAATTCTCATCAGAAATCCTAAAGGCTAGAAGCGATTGTTGAGATATAGTACAAGTTTTGAGAGAAAAGAATAGTAAACCCAGAATACTGTACCCTGCAAAGCTCTCATTTATGAATGAAGGTGAAATAAAGACCTTCCATAACAAACAGAAACTGAAAGAATTTGTCACCACTCATCCAGCCTTCAAGAGTTGCTTAAGGATGTGCTACACACAAAAACACAGAAGCACTGTCATCACTACAAAAGAAGGTGAAGGCAGAAAAAACCTCTAGTAAAAGTACAAAGGAAATCCAAAGTAAACAATAGGATTATTTATGAAAAAACTGCAGGATCAAGACATTACTTATCAATAGTCACCTTGAATGTAAATGGCCTCAACTATCCAGTTAAAAGATACAGAGTAGCTGAATGGATTAGAAAACAAGACCATCTACAAGAAACACATCTCACAAAGATACCCACAGACTGAAAGTAAAAGGATGAAAAAAGATATTAATGCTAATGGAAAACAAAAAAGGGCAGGTGGTACCATTCTAATATCAGAAAAAATAGATTTTAACATAAAAATTGTTAGAAGAGATGAAGAAGGGCACTATGTAATGATTAAGGGGCCAATTCAACAGGAAAATATGACTATAATAAATGTAAACGCACCCACTTACAGGACACCTGGCTATTTAAAGAAGTGTTAATGTATCTCAAGGGAGACAGAGACTCCAATACAATAGTAATGGGGGACTTCAACACCCCACTTTCATCAATGGACAGATCAACTGGACAAGCAGCAATGGCACAACAAAGTTAATCAACACTATAGACCAAATAGACCTCATAGATACCTACAGAACTTTCCATCCTACAGTTGCAGAATACACATTCTTCTCACCAATGCATGGAACATTCTCTAGGATTGATCACATGCTGGCCACAAAGCAAGTCTCAGCAAATTCAAAAAAATCAAAATCATATCATGCATCTTCTTGGACCACAATGGAATGAAGCTGAAAATCAACAACTCAGGAATTTTGAGAACAAATGCAAACACATGGAGACTGAACAACATGCTCCTGAATGAACAGTGAGTCATTGAAAAAAATCAAAAGAGAAATAAAAAAATTCTGGTAACAAATTAAGATGACAATACAACATATCAAAACTTATGGGGGCCAGTGCCGTGGTACACTAGGTTAATCCTCTGCCTGCAGTGCCGGCATCCCATGTGGGCACCAGTTCTAGTCCTGGTCGCTCCTCTTTCAGTCCAGCTCTCTGCTATGGCCTGGGAGGGCATAGGAGGATAGCCAAAGTGCTTGGGCCCCTGCACCTGCATGAGTGACCAGGAAGAAGCACCTGGCTCCTAGCTTCAGATCGGCAAAGCTCCAGCCGTTGCGGCCATTTGGGGAGTGAACCAGAAAGGGAGGACCTTTATCTTTCTCTCTCTCTCTCTAACTGTCTGTGGCTCTACCTGTCAAATAAATAAATAAAATATTTTTAAAATTTAAAAATAATAAATAGAAAAACTTATGTGATACAGCAAAAGCAGTATTAAGAGGAAAGTTTATAACAATTGATGCCTACATCAGGAAATTGAAAAGGCACCAAATAAATGAGTTATCAATGCATCTCAAAGACCTAGAAAAACAACAGCAAACCAAACCCAATACTAGTAGGAGAAAAGAAATAACTAAAACTAGAGAAGAAATAAATAAAATTGAAACCAAAAAAAACAAGATCTGGTTTTGTGAAAAAACAAACAAAATTGACACAGCATTGGCCCAACTAACTAAAAAAGGAAAGAGAAGACCCAAATCAATAAAATTAGAGAAGAAAAAGGAAATGTAATAACAGACACCACAGAAATAAAAAGAATCATCAAAAATTACTACAAAGAGCTTTATGCCAGCAAATCAGGAAACCTAGAAGAAATGGATAAATTCCTGTTTAGGAAGGATACAACCTTCCTAAACTGAGCCATGAAGACACAGAAAACCTAAATAGACCAATAACTGAGACAGAAATTGAATCATAAGAAAGACATTCCAAACAAAGAAAAGCCCAGGACCAGAAGGTTTCACTGCTGAATTCTACCAGACGTTTAAAGAACTAACTCCAGGGGGAGAGGCAAGATGACCGAGCACGCCAATAGTCCGGGAAAAGATAAAAAAAAGTTTAAAAAAAAGGCAAAACAATATGAATAGCACCTGTGGGAAGAGGGTGCGATCCAGGGGGATGAACTGAGGGATTGAACATGCCAGGATCCTTTGGCGTCTCCGCCCTCCACCCAGTCAGAGCTGCAGCGGGCGGAAAGCAGCCATCTTGTTAGTTTACATTCGGGCATAAAGGAGAACTGCCTCTGCTTTCACACTCCAAAGGAGGAAACTTCAAGGGTGGAGTCCAAAGGTGGTCTGCAGTTACTCGGCACTCCGCGCACAGGGGGCACAGCAAGGGAGAGTGGCTGACCAATGATCCCCAGGCACAGACACGTCAGGGCAAACAAAGGAACGGGGAAACCAGTCCCAAGGGGCGGAGACTGGCACCTCAAAGCCCTGACACCAGCCCACTCAAGTTACAAAATAAATAAATAAATAAATAAATAACAAATAAATAAATAAACTCTAAAAGGTAGAGCTGCCTACTTACTGGATATTGGTACAGACCCACAGCAGCCATAGCAGAGGGATATCAACCTGAAAATCTAGCCAAACGGAAATGCCGAAAAACAAAGGAAAAATCCAGAATAAGAATATAGAAGAACCTATAAACACATTCAGGGGTAAGTTAATCAGACTCACCCCAGACTTCTCATCGCAAACACTACAGGCAAGGAGACAATGGAATGATATATTTCAAGTTTTAAAAGACAAACAATGCCAACCTAGAATACTATACCCTGCAAAGCTATCATTTATGAATGAAGGGGAAATAAAGATCTTCCACGACAAACAGAAACTGAAACAATTTGTATCCACGCGCCCAACCCTACAACACTTGCTCAAAGACGTGCTGCACTCAGAAATACAAAAATAAGAGCTTCACTCCATAAAAAAGCAAATGTAGAGTAACCTACAAAGTTCAAAATATATAAACAGGAAACATGAAGGGGAAAAGACAGTACTTAACAGTAATCACACTGAATGTGAATGGTCTTAATTCTACTACCAAGAGACATAGACTAGCTGATTGGATCAAGAAAGAGAATCCATCTATATGCTACCTTCAGGAAACACACCTTATCAGCAAAGATGCACGTGAAAGTGAAAGGATGGAAAAAGATACTCCAAGCTAAAAGAAATCAAAAAAGAGCTGGTGTGGCCATCCTAATATCAGACAAAATAGACTTTAATATAAAAACTATTAAAAGAGACAAAGAAGAGCACTAGATAATGATTAAAGTATCTATCCAACAGGAAGACATTACTATTATAAATGTATACGCACCTAATTACAGGGCGCCTGGCTACTTGAAAGAATTATTAAAAGGACTTAAAGGGAGATATAGATTCAAATAGAATAGTAACAGGGGACTTCAACACCCCACTCTCACCAATGGACAGATCAACCAGAGAGAAAATTAACAAGAAAACAATAGAGCTAATTGACCAAATACACCTAGTAGATATCTTCAGAGCCTTCCACCCCACAGCCACAGAGTTCACATATTTCTCCCCAGTACATAGAATGTACTCTAGGAATGACCATCCGCTAGGCCATAAAGGGAGCCTCAACAAATTAAAAAAAAAAAAAAAAAACTGAAACTATACCATGCATCATCTCAGACCATCGTGCAGTGAAACTCGAAATCAACAACCCAAGAATCTCTACACTTTATGCAAATATGTGGAGAATGGACATGATTCTGAATGAACAGTGGGTCATCAAAGAAATCAAAGGATTTCTAGAAACAAATGAAAATGATAACACAACCTATCAAAACCTATGGGATACAGCAAAAGCAGTGCTAAGAGGAAAGTTTATAGCAATTGGTGCCTATATCAGGAATCTAGAAAGGAACCAAACAAATGAACTCTCCATGCACCTCAAGGATTTAGAAAAACAGCAGCAAATCAAGCCCAAACCCAGCAGAAGGAAAGAAATACTAAAGATTAGAGAAAAAATAAACAGAATTGAAACAGAAAAAATACAAAAGAATAACAAAACCAAGAGCTGCCTCTTTGAAAAAATAAACAAAATCGACACACCATTGGCCCAACTAACCAAAAAAAGGAGAAGACCCGAATCCATAAAATCAACGATACTAATGGAAATGTAACAGACACAACAGAAATAAAAATAATCATCAGAAACCACTACAAAGAGATGTATACTAACAAATTGGGGAACCTGGAAGAAATGGATAGATTCCTGTAAACATAACAACCTTCCTAAACTGAGCCATGAAGATATAGAAAATCTAAACAGACCCATAACCATGGAAGAAACTGATTCAGTAATAAACACACTACCGAAAAAGAAGAGGCCAGGACCAGATGGCTTCACCGCCGATTTCAACCAGACATTTAAAGAACAACTAACTCCAGTTCTTCTCAAGTTATTCAAAACAATTGAAAGGGAAGGAATCCTCCCAAATTCTTTCTACGAAGCCAATATCACCTTAATTCCTAAGCCTGGAAAAGACACAACAGAGAAAGAAAACTACAGACCTATCTCCCTGATGAACATAGATGCAAAATACTTAAAAAAAATTCTGGCAAACCAAATACAACAGCACATCAGAAAGATCACTCACCGACACCAAGTAGAATTTATCCCTGGTATGCAGTGATGGTTCAATATTCAAAAGTCAATCAATGTAATACATCACATCAACAAATTGAGAAGCAAAAATCATATGATTATCTCAATAGATGCAGAGAAAGCATTTGACAAAATACAACACCCTTTCATGATGAAAACCCTAAGCAAATTGGGGTTAGAAGGAACATTCCTCAACACAATTAAGGCAGTCTATGATAAACCAATGGCCAGCATCATATTGAATGGGGAAAAGTTGGAAGCATTTCCGTTGAAAACGGGCACCGGACAGGGATGCCCACTCTCACCATTGCTATTCAATATAGTCCTAGAAATGTTAGCCAGGGCCACCAGGCAAGAAAAAGAAATTAAAGGGATACAAATGGGAAAGGAAGAAGTTAAATTATCCCTATTTGCAGATGACATGATCCTATATATAGGGGATCCAATAAATTCCTATAAGAGACTATTGAAACTCATAAAAGAGTTTGGAAAAGTAGCAAGATACAAAGTCGATGCTCAGAAATCAACAGCTTTTGTATACACAGACAATGCCAGGGTCGAGGAAGAACTTCTAAGATCAATCCCATTCACAGTACCCACAAAAACAGTCAAGTACCTTGGAATAAATTTAACTAAGGATGTCAAAGACCTCTATGATGAAAATTACAAAACATTAAAGAAAAAAAATAGAAGAAGACACACAAAAAAATGGAAAAACCTGCCATGCTCATGGATTGGAAGAATCAATATTATCAAAATGTCCATTCTCCCAAAAGCAATTTACAAGTTCAATGCAATACCAATCAAAATACCAAAGTGATTCTTCAAAGACCTAGAAAAAACGATGCTGAAATTCATATGGAGAAACAGGAGACCGAGAATAGCTAAAGCAATCCTTTACAATAAAAACAAAGCCGGAGGCATCACAATTCCAGACTTCAAGACATACTACAGGGCAGCTATAATAAAACAGCCTGGAACTGGTACAAAAACAGACGGATAGACCAATGGAACAGAATAGAAACACCAGAGATCAATCCAAACATCTATAACCAACTCATATTTGACAAAGGACCTAAAACCAACCTCTGGAACAAGGACAGCCTCTTCAACAAATGGTGCTGGGAAAACTGGATGTCCACATGTCGAAGTATGAAGCAAGACCTCTACCTTACACCTTTTACAAAAATCCACTCAACATGGATCAAAGAACTAGAGACTCGCCATGACACCATGAAACTAAGTGAGAGCATAGGGGAAACCCTTCAAGACATTGGAACAGGCAAGGAATTCCTGGAGAAGACCCCACAGGCACAGGTAATCAAAGATAAAATAAACAAATGGGATTACCTCAAATTGAAAAGTTTCTTTACAGCAAAAGAAACAGGGAGGTGAAGAGGCAACCAACAGAATGGGAGACGTTATTTGCAAACTACACAACAGATAAATGATTAAGAACCAGAATCTATAAAATGATAAAGAAACTTCACAGAAACAAAACAAACAACCCAATAAAAAGATGGGCCAAGGACCTTAAAAGACATTTTTCAAAATAGGAAATCCAAATGGCCAACAGACACATGAAAAAATGCTCAGGATCCCTAGCCATCAGGGAAATGCAGATCAAAACCACAATGAGGTTTCACCTCACTCCAGTTAGATTGGCTTACATACAGAAAACAACCAACAACAGATGCTGGCGAGGATGTGAGAGAAAAAAGGACACTAATCCACTGTTGGTGGGAATGCAAACTGGTAAAGCCACTATGGAAGACAGTTTGGGGAGTCCTCAGAAACCTGAATATAGCACTACCACAGGACCCAGCCATCCCACTCCTTGGAATTTACCCAAATGGAATAAAATGGGGGAAAAAAGAGCTGTTTGCACCTCAATGTTTGTTGTAGCTCAATTCACAATAGCTAAGACATGGAATCAGCCTAAATGCCCATCAACGGAATACTGGATAAAGAAATTATGGGATATGTACTCTATGGAACACTATACAGCTTTAAAAAAACAATGAAATCCGGGCATTTACAACAAAATGGAAGAAGCTGGGAAACATCATGCTGAGTGAAATAAGCCAGTCCAAAAGGGACAAATATCATATGTTCTCCCTGATCAACGACAACTAAACAAGCATCTAAAAGGAAACCCGTTGAAGTGAAATGGACACTATGAGAAACAATGACATGATCAGCCCTTGTCTTGACTGTTGAGGAACAACTTACTATTTTATTCCTTTTAGTATTTTGTTGTTGTTGTTCTTTTTGTTCTACTTAAACCACTGGATTGAACTCTGTAATTAATATACAATTATTCTTAGGTGTTTAAAATTAACAGAAGAGTGATCTCTGTTAAATATAAGAGTGGAAATAAGAGAGGGAGGAAATATACAGGTTGGCACATGCTCACTCGGACGTACCTCCAATGGTAGAGTTAGAAATGTGCCAGGGGATTCCAATTCAATCTTACGAAGGAGGCATGTACCAATGCCAGCTCACTTGTTAGAGTGATAATTTTAAGTACATAATTGATCAAAAAGATAGGTTAAGTGTCAAAGAGATTTCACAAATAATACCAGTATCTGCAAATAATGAAGGCTAGAATTAAAAGAGAGAGAATGATCCTGTGGGGGAAGACGGACACACAGCAGACTCATAGAATGGCAAACACCCTAAACAGCACTCCGGCCTCAGAATCAACCCTTGGAACATTCAAATCTGGCTAAAAGGTCCATGAGAGTCTCACAGGCATGGAAAGCTAAGACACTGTGGCAAAAACAACCTAAATGAAAGATCTCAGTGAACAAGACCCCAGCAGAAAGAACAGGCCATCAAAGAAGGAGGCACCTTTCTCTGAAGGGAGGAAGGAACCTCCACTGTGATATGGCCTTGACTAAACAAGTTCAGAGTCGGTGAACTCAAGGGGCTTCCATAGCCTCGACAGCTCATGGCAAGAGCCTCGGGTGATTGCTGACATCATAAATAAGAGTGCCAATTGTTAAATCAACAACAGAGTCACTGGGCATATGCTCCCCACATAGGATCTCTGTCCTTAATGTGTTTTACTATAAAGTTAAAAATAACACTACTAGTCAAACAGTACACTATATCTTTTGTGGTTGTGTGGGTGCAGTCTGTTGAAATCTTTGCTTAATATATACTAAGTTGATCTTCTGTATATAAAGATAATTGAAAATGCAACTCAATGAAGAGTGGTATGGGAGAGGGATTGGGAGATGGGAGAGCTGCAGGCGGGAGGGAGGTGGTTGGGGAAAGCTACAACAATGCAAAAGTTGCACTTTGCAAATTCACATTATTAAATAAAAAAATGAAAAAAAAGAACTAACTCCAATTCTTCTCAAGCTATTAAAAACAACTGAAAGGGAGGGAATCCTCCCAAAATTCTTCTATGAAGACAGCATCACCTTAATTCCTAAATCTGAAAAGGATACAATAGAGAAAGAGAACTACAGACCAATTTCCCTGATGATCATTGTCACAAAAATCTTAAACAAAATACTAGCCAATTGAATCCAACTAACACATCAGAAAGACCATTCACCAGGACCAATTGGGATTTATCCCAAGTTTGCAGTGATGGTTTAACATTTGCAAATCAATCAATGTGATACACCACATTAACAAATTGAAGAACATAAACCAGACGATTAACTCAATAGATGCAGAGAAAGCATTCAACAAAATAGAACACCCTTTCATGATGAAAATTCGAAGCAAATTGGGTATGGAAGGAACATTCCTCAACACAATCAAGGCAATCTATGACAAACTCACAGTCAACATCCTATTGAATGGTGAAAAGCTGGAAGCATTCTCACTGAGATCAAGAACCAAACAAGGATGCCCACTCTCACTACTGCTATTCAATACAGTCCTAGAAGTTTTAGCCAGAGTTGTTAGGCACGAAAAAGAAATCAAAGAGATACAAATTGGGAAGGAGGAAGTCAAACTATCACTATTTGCAGATGACATTATTCTATATATAATGGATCCAAAAGACTCCACTAAGGATTATGGGAACCCATTGAAGAGTTTGGTAAAGTGGCATAATATAAAATCAACAACCTTTGTATACAGAGATAATGCCACAGCTGAGAAAGAACTTCAAAGATCAATCCCATTCACAATAGCTACCAAAAAAAAATCAAATACCTTGGAATAAATTTAACCAAGGATGTCCAAGATCTGTATGATAAGAATTACAAAACATTAAAGAAAGAAACAGAAGAAGATACCAAAAAAAAATGGAAAAAATCTTCCATGGTCATGGACTGGAAGAATCAATATTATCAAAATGTGCATACTACCAAAAGCAATTTACAGATTCAACACAATACTAAACAAAATCCAAAGACATTCTTCTCAGATATAGAAAAAATGACACTGAGGAGCCAGCGCACCGGCATCCCATATGGGTATAGTTCTAGTCCCAGCTGTGCCTCTTCTGATCCAGCTCTCTACTGATGGCCTGGGAAAGCAGTAGAAGATGGCCCAAGTCCTTGGGCCCCTGTAGCTGCATGGGAGACCTGGAGGAGCTCCTAGCTCCTAGCTTTGGATTGGCCCAGCTCCGACCATTGCTGCCGTTTGGGGAGTGAACCTGCAGATGGAAGACCTTTCTGTCTCTCCCTTTCATTGTCTGTAACACTACCTGTCAAATAAATAAAATAAAATATTAAAAAAAAGAAAAAATTATGCCGAAATTCATATGGAAACACAGGAGATTCCAAATAGCTAAAGCAATCTTATACAACAAAAAACAAGCTGGAGACATCACAATACCAGATTTTAAGACACATTATAGGCACTTACAATCAAAACAGCCTGGTACTGGTACAAAAACATATGGATAGAGCAATGGAACAGACAGAAATGCCAGAAATCAATCCACACAGCTACAACCAACTTATCTTTGACAAATCAATCCTTGTAGTAGACAGTCTCTTCAACAAATGGTGCTGGGAAAATTGGAACTCTGCATGTAGAAGTATGATACAAGACCCCCTACCTTACACTTTACACAAAAATCTACTCAAAATGGATCAAAGACCTAAATTTATGACCTGATGCCATCAAATTATTAGAGAACATTGGGGAAACCCTGCAAGACACTGGCATAGAAAAAGACTTCTTGGAAAAGACCCCAGAAGCACAGGCAATCAAAGCCAAAATTGACAAATGGAATTATATCAAATTGAGAAGCTTCTGTACTGCAAAAGAAACACTCAGCAAAGTGAAGAGGCAACCAACAGAATGGGAGAAATTATTTGCAAACTATGCAACTAATAAAGGATAAATAACCAGAATATCCAAAGAGATCAAGAAATTCAACAACACCAAAACAAACAACCCAGTGAAGAATTAAGAAATGGGCCAAGGACTTAAAAGGCATTTTTCAAAAGATGAAATCCAAATGGCCAACAGACACATGAAAAAATGCTCAGGATCGCTAGCCATCAGGGAAATGCAAGTAAAAACTACAATGAGGATTTACCTCCCCCCAGTCAGAATGGTTTTCACAGAAATCAACAAATGCTGACAAGGTTGTGGGGGAAAAGGTACTCTAATCCACTGTTGGTAAGAATGTAAACTGGTAAAGCCACCATGCAAGACAGTATGGAGATATCTCAGAAAGCCGAATGTAGACCTACCACATGACTCAGCCATCCCACTCCAGGGAATTTACCCAAAGGAAATGAAATCAGTATATAAAAGAGTTATCTGTAAACCCATGGTTATTGCAGCTCAATTCACAATAGCTAAGATATGAAATCAATCTAAATACCCATCAATTGAAGACTGGATAAAGAAATTATGGGATATGTACACCATGGAATACTACACATTAGTTAAAAGAAATGCTAGGGTTGGCGCCGAGGCTCACTTTGTTAATCCTATGCCTGCAGTGCCGGCATCCCATATGGGTACTGGTTCTTGTCCCGGTTGCTCCTCTTCCAGTCCAGCTCTCTGCTGTTGCCCAGAAGGGCAGTGGGGGATGGCCCAAGTGCTTGGGCTCCTGCACCTGCATGGGAGACCAGGAAGAAGCACCTGACTCCTGGCTTTGGATCCACGCAGACCAGCCATGGTGGCCATTTGGGGAGTGAACCAATGGAAGGAAGATCTTTCTTTCTGTCTCTCTCTCTCTCACTGTCTATAACTCTAACTGTCAAATTAAAAAAAAAAATCTAGTCATTTGCAACAAAATGGATGAAACTGGAAAACATCATACTTCGTGAAATAAGCCAGTTCCAAAGGGACAAATACCCTATGTTCTCCCTGACCTGTGATAACTAATAGAGCACCTACAAGGCAATCTGTAAAAGTGAAATTGACACTTTGAGAAGCAAGGACTTTGAATAGCCCTTGTCCTGACTGTTAAGGAACAAGTTTGTTTGTTTTTTTTTTTCATACTATTTGTTGAACTCTTAACATAGAGTTAATCATATGTGTATAGTTAATTAAAATAGATCTTAGGAAAAAATAAGAGCTAGCAGAGGGAGGAGGAAGAGGAGTGGGAATGGGTAGGAGGGTGGGTACAGTGGGAAGAATTACCATGTTCCTAAAGTTCTAATTATGAAATATATGAAGCTTGTATTCCTTAAATAAAAGGTTTCTAGGAGAAAAAGTCACTATAGCCAATGAGGTAGGCTCTTTTGCTGTTTGATGACTGTCATTTTACTTGTGAGAAGAATTCTGAGGAATTTTTGGCACATCAGCTGTAGAAAATAACTGTAATCAGCCAGCGCCGTGGTTCACCAGGCTAATCCTCTGCCTGCGGCACCAGAACCACGGGTTCTAGTCCCGGTCGGGGTGCTGGTTCTGTCCTGGTTGCTCCTCTCCCAGTCCAGCTCTCTGCTTTGGCTCAGGAGTGCAGTGGAGCATGGCCCATATCCTTGGGCCCTGCACCCGCATGGGAGACCAGGAGGAAGCACCTGGCTCCCAGCTTTGGATAGGCACAGTGCACTGGCCGCAACACGCCAGCCGTAGTGGCCACTTGGGGGGTGAACCAACAGAAAAAGGAAGACCTTTCTCTCTGCTGTTTCTCTCTCTCTCCCTAACTCTGCCTGTCAAAAAAAAAAAAAAAAAAAAAAAGATCTCTCTCTCTCTCTCTCTGCTTTCTGCCTCTTTCTGTAGCTCTGCCTTTCAAATAAATAAAAAAAGAAAGAAAATAACTGTAATAAAATAATATGATGTATTAATTTCTTCTTCTTACTTATTCCAATTAATATGAATCTTTGGGTTATAATGAAGAAAGGCTCAAAGTACAAAAAGAAAGTATTCTATATTTTTCTTCTCTCTGTTTTTAAAGAATACTTTAAGAAAATTGTTGCATCTGATACTGTGGCACAGTGGGTTGAAGCCCTGGCCTGCAGTACCAGCATTTCATATGGGCTCTGGTTCAAGTCCAGGCTGCTCTACTTTTGATCCAGCTCCCTGCTAATGTGCCTGTGAGGGCTGCGGAGGATACCCAAAGTCCTCGGGCTACTGCACCCACCAAACCCAGAGGAAGATCCTGGCTCCTGATTTTGGATTGGCCCAGCTCTGGCTGTTGCAGCCATTTGGGGAATGAATCAGAGAATGGAAGATATCTCTCTCTCTGTCTCTGTCTCTACCTCTCTCTGTAACTTTCAAATAAATAGAATAAATCTGCTTAAAAATTGTTTATTTGTTTTCATTTTATTTGAAAGGCAGAGGGATGGAGCTCTTCCACTTGCTAGTTCACTATGCAAAAGTCCCTACTAGCCAAGGCTAGGCCAGGCTGAAACCAAGGCACCAGGTAACCCACATGGGTGACAGGGACCCAAGTACTAAACCATTATCTGCTGTCTCCCAGGGTGCGCATTAGCAGGAAGCTGGAATTGGAAAAACTGGAACTGGGACCCAGGAACTCCAATATAGGAAGCAAATGCCCCAATCAGATCTTAAATGCTGTGCCAAACACCCATCCCTATATTTTTCATCATAATACCGCTCCTGGGGCCAGCACCGTGGTACAGCAGATAAAGGCGCTGCCTGTAGTGCCAGCATCCCACATGGGCGCCAGTTCAAGACCCAGCTGCTCCACTTCTGATCCAGCTCTCGGCAATGGCCTGGGAAAGCAGTAGAAGATGGCCCAAGTCCTTGGGTCCCTGCACCCATGTGAGACCCAGAGGAAGCTCCTGGCTCCTGGCTTCAGATCGGCACAGCTCTGGCCATTACAGCCAGTTGGGGAATAAACCAGCGGATGAAAGACCTCTCTCCCTCTGCCTCTCCTTCTCTCTCTGTGTAACTCTAACTTTCAAATAAATAAATCTTTAAAAGAAAAGAAAATACCGCTCCTTTCCACTTTTCTCAACCCAGATATTCTCCAGTCACAATGGACTAAGGTTGGCTCTGCCTTACTCTGCAAGGTAGAAGACACTGCAAGGTATCTTACACAACTGCTGCCATTCCTTCCGTCTCATCCTATTGAAGTCTTGTTCATCTTTCAAGGCTCACCCTGACAGTAACCCATTAGTAAGTCTTGTTGACTCTATTCCCAAAGTATATCCTAAAATTCATCCTCTTCTTTCCATCTTTTAGCTCCAGCTGTGATCTAAGCCCGTACCACCTTCCTCACTCCTTCACTATTGCCATCGCCCCCTCATGGATCTTCTTGCCCCCAAAACCATCCTCTACCCACTGTGATATTTAAACACCTCAGGGGCAGGCGTTTGGTGCAGTAGTTAAAATGTAGTTTGGGACACCCGTCCTCTTTCTGAGTGCCCAGCTGGAGTCCTGGTTCTGCTCTCAAGTCCAGCTTCCTGTTAATGCAGACCCTTGGAGACAGCAAGTGATGGCTCAAGTCTCTGGATCCCTGCTGCTAATGTGGGAGACCTGGACTGAACATCCAGCTTCCTGGCATTTGGGGAGTTAACCTGCAGATGGGGGGGATCTCTCTCTCTCTCTCTTTCTCTCTCTACCTTTTGCCTGCTAGAACCCCTCCAACAGATTTCCCATCATAGTAGAATAAAGTCTTACCCTAGCCTTCAAGCCTCTACACAGGCCTCTCATTACGCTCCTACTTCATGACCACTCTCCTCCTTGATTTTTCCCTGTATCCCTGATGTCTTTCTTGCTCTCCCTCAAACACACCAAGTTTACCTTTAATTTGAGTTTTGCCCTATTGTTCTTCACCTTCCCTAGATCATTACAAGGCTGACTCCCTCCTACTGAATGACAGCCTGGGTTTAAATGTTATCTCTTCACCTTGGAAACTCATGACTGGAGCATAGGGAGATTACTGATGCCATAGACAGGAGTGTCAATTGGTAAAGTCAACAACAGGAGTCACTGTGCACTTACTCCTCATGTAGGATCTCTATCCTTAATGTGCTGTGCATTGAGATTTAATGCTATAACGAGTACTCAAACAATATATTTCACTTTGTGTTTCTATGGGGGTGCAAACTGTTGAAATCTTTACTTAATGCATACTAAACTGATCCTCTGTAAAAAAAAAAAAAAAAAATTATCAATTCCCAACTTGACTCTCACTGGGATTAAACATGACAATAGGTCTGCTCTGATTTCATCATCATTTAAAAAAATCATCTATTATTTTTCACTTTATGTTTCTGTGTGGGAGCAAACTGTTGAAATCCATACTTAATGTATACTAAGCTGATCTTCTGTATATTAAGATAATCGAAAATGAATCTTGATGTGAATGGAAGGGGAGAGGGAGTGGGAAAGGGGAGGGTTGTGGGTGGGAGGGACGGTATGGGGGGGAAGCCATTGTAATCCATAAGTCGTACTTTGAAAATTTATATGCATTAAATAAAAGTTTAAAAAAAAAATGTTATCTCTTCAGTAAAGGTGGTAACTCAACCCAAAGGAACATTCCTTTCCTGCCACTCCCTATCAAATCACCCTATTTTTTAACACAATACTTATTGCTAACTGATCTTTTTGATCATGAATTTATTTAGGGTCTGCTTCCATAAGTGTTCCAATGACTTTGTTCTTTCTACTCATTATTCTATTTCTAGCAAGACTATCCCCAGCAACGTGTGAACTCAGGGCAGTCCCACCAAACAGGACCTAGCCAAGACAGTCATAGTGAAAAGGGGCCAGCCACACTGTCAGTATCCTTCACAGGCCCCTGGAAATATCATTAAAGACAGATGTTTTCAGTGATGTTCAGAAAAGGGAGGTAAAGTGTAGCATCCTGGACACTGTCCGCAAACCTGTGGAACAGAGCCTGTAACATAAAATGCTTCTGGAATGAATGAACATAAGGATTCAAATGAGGTAACTTAAGTTCCTGATTACATTAGCCACTCAATAAGCATTAGGTACCTTCTTAGAGATTCAGAGATTCAGTTTTTTGTTTTTTTCCAGGCAGAGTTAGACAGTGAGAGAGAAAGAGAGAGAGAATTAAAGATTACAGGCAGTGAGAGAGAGATAGAGAGAAAGGTCTTCCTTCCATTGGTTCACTCCCCTAAAGGCCACTACGGCTGGCGTTACACCAATCCAAAGCCAAGAGCTGGGTACTTCCTCCCCGTCTCCCATGCGGGTACAGGGGCCCAAGCACTTGGGCCATCCTCCACTGCCCTCCTGGGCCACAGCAGAGAGCTGGACTGGAAGAGGAGCAACTGGGACTAGTACCGGGCACCCCCACCAGGACTAGAACCCGGGGTGCCGGCACCGCAGGCAGAGGATTAGCCAAGTGAGCCACGGCGCCGGCAGAGATTCAGTTTCTAATAATCACAAAAAAAGCAAGAGAGGGGATACTAAGTGTTCCATGAGATCTTTTCCAATTCTATCCTTCCTTTTTTTTTTTTTATTGCAGTAGTAAGCAAAGTAGCAAGGTTTATTGGGGTTAGGGCGCCTGTCAGAATGGATGGAGCAGGATCAGAGAGTGCCCAATCACTCAGACTGGGGAAAGCAAGGTTACATGGTTAAATGGAGATTGTGGCTTATAAGGGAAAAGATCCAGCTGCTGTTTCTCCTTCCCCTCATTCTCCATGACAAAGAAAATTCCTCCCAGGTTTTACTACTCAGTGCTATTGGACTGGGTAGCCCACCTGGCACCAGGCATAAGTACTCCCCCTAGGGTGCCTGTGTGGAGGAAGGCTGTGAAGGTTTTATTGCTCCATGTTCTCAGGCCAGGTAACCCAACTGGTGTTGAGGAAGCCTTCCTTCATTTTTCAGTTATGTTATTTCATTCATACATTAAAGAAACATTTACCTGAGAACCTACTATATGCCAAGAGTTCTAGCCACTGAATGTATACTAATGAACAAGTTGGGCATAGTTCCTGTCCTGCTGGCACTTACATCCCGCAATTATACATTAGAAATTACTAATACAGTTTTTAAAGTTCATATATTAAACACAAAAATAAATGCATAACTATAAATTATAAACACCATGGTTTCATGAGATTGAGTTACTAAAAGTAAAGAGATAAAGAGGAAAGTGGAGAGACAGGTGGAAAAGTGGAACTAATTCTAAGAGATCAGTCACCTGCTTCATTTACTAGTCTTGCCCAGGCCTCCTTTCTTGTCAGTGCTCCTTTTACATTGACAAGCACGACTTCCCCACCACTGATGGCCAATACCAGACTCTCATTCTATTCAGGGACTCTGAAGCACAACCTGAAAATGGGTAATGATATGCCAATTTCCTCAACTATCAACAGCAACAAAATTCAACTTTCTAATAAAGCCTATATTACAGTGGTTAAGAATTCAGGTTCTAGGGTCAGACAGCTGGGTTCGAATCCCTGCTCCACCACTTAATCTTATGAAAATTATATAAACAACTCAACTTCTGTTTCCTCTTTAGGTAAATGAAAAAGTCATCAACTGTTCCTCGGGGCTACCGTGAGGACAAATGGCAAGGGCGCGAGGGTGCAGGGCACTGTGGCAGTACCTCACTACCGTGACTGATCCATCGTATCAGCCCATGAGTGGTCCCTTCACAGTGGTCTCTACATCACAACGCGCCTACTGGAAACAAAACCTACACATATGGGATGCACTATAGGTTTTTCCTTTCTTCTTTACTATGTTTTTGGCTAGTTCTTGTCATTGCATCCAGCTTCTTAGTCATTATCCCATTTTCAGCAAGAATTTAAATAAAAACAAGAGGTCACAGAACTGGAAGCAAGCTCATCCACTATCTTTGGAATCACAGGCATAAAAATAGACTGAAATGAAAGTAGACAAAAAAAGAGAAGGCGGTGAAGCTTCTCAATATAGTGTCTCTGATTGACCATTTTTTAGAGATCCAAACTGCCACCCAGGGTGAAAATGGCAGTACATCAAGAGGATGTTACACCAAGGCCTCAGTTATAAATAATCATCATATTCACAGGCTGAGCATATCTCACAAGCCAAATGAAGTCTGAAAGAACTCAGCGTTCTTAACAGTCTGATAGCATAGACATCATCAATGCCATCAATGAACAATGAATAGCTTCTTCCTAAAAAAATAAATGAAACTTCAAGAGAAATAATTTTAATTACATTGCTTAGAGAAATATCTAACATTTACAGAACACAGCAAAAACTGCCAACATGCTTCCAGTTATGGGGTCTCATTGGATTCCCTCTACAGATAAGGAAACAAAAGATCTGAGAATTTAAGATACTTGTCATGATGCCACACAGTAAAGTAGAAATTCAAACCCAAATCATCTAAGGCAGGAATTCTTTCCCTGCAGATGCTTAGTAAGCTCTGCTTCAGTGAACGGCACCATTAAAAAGAACTATACAGTTTGACTAAATAAGTATGACTTAGCCTAAATGAATATACATCTTTAAGAGGGGAAGAACACACCATGCTCCCTGTTGAACAGGATAACACTGCCCCCCTGTGTTCACTGCTTTTCCCCACCCTTGTAAACTTGGGAAGAGCCAAAGTGATCCTTATTTCTTGGAAGCAAAATCATCAGAATTCTTCATTCTTCAGCAAAAAAAAAAAAAAAAAAAAAAAAAGACATGTAAATCTTAGTATTCTTACTTGGATTATTAAGTTATTTGTACTTTATCAATTTCATGGCTATGATAAATTTCAATTTCATGGCTAGAATAAGTGTGTTTAAAAGTGATGCAAAAATATCAAATAATAAATGAAAAGATAACAATTCAGCCAAGGAAGAAACCAGTCCATGAGGACTTAAATGTGGCCCATGTGACCCCAAAGTGCAGTCCATGTGAGACTTTAACAAATCACTTTTGCCCAATTAGTCAGTATCGCAGACCAGCAGCAGATGACAGCTCACAGCTGCTGCTGCATTCCAGGTGGTATCAGCATCATCTTCCTAGGCAACACTGGCACAGAATATATGTTGTACAAAGTACATCTGCAATAACACATGCTGAAAAAATTAATGGATCAAACCGCTCTGCATCTGAAGCTGAGTGAAATGACTTATTCTGAGCAATTCAAATTCAATTACACTAAAATTACAATCTGATATTGAAGGATTATGGACAAAAAGAAAACAAATTATGGGGCTCCCATTTTGCATCTTATTAGCTTTTGAGTTCTAACCAATACACATAAACCCAGCTTGTATCATCATAACTTTCAAACAACTAGTCTTGCAATCTACTTACTGATGAATTTCTTGGCACATGAGAAATAAGGCAGTCCAAGATACGTTACATTTTATTTTATTTACTTCATTTTATTTTACTTTATTATATATTTTTTTCACATCAGACAGGTATTGTGCTGATGTTATAAGGTTTAGAGGTTTAGAGGGAGGCATATTTCACACAGACATGTATAAATTCAATAATCATGCTTATGGACCATAAAAGGGATCTGATACGTTGTATTTTAAAAAGCAAGATACAATGGGCACCAGTTCCAGTCCTGGCTGCTACACTTCTGATCCAGCTCCCTGCTAATGTGCCTGGGAAAGCAGTGGAAGATGTGCCCAACTGGGAGACCTGGAAGAAGCTCCTGGCTTCTGGCTTCAGCCAGGCCCAGCCAAGGATGGTGCAGCTATTTGAGGAGTGAACCAGTAATGGACAATCTGTGTGTGTGTGTGTGTGTGTGTGTGTGTGTCTACCTCTGTGACTCTGACTCTCAAGTAAATAAATAATATTTTTAAAAAATAATAAAATAGGGGCTGGCACAGCAGGTAAAATGGCCGCCTGCAAGGCCAGCATCTCATATCAGTGCCAGTTTAAGTCCAAGCTGTTCTACTTCCAATCCTGCTCTCTGCTAATGCATCTAGGAAAGCAGCAGAAGACAACCCAAGTTTCTGGGCCCCTGTCACCTATATGGGAGACGTGGAAGAGGCTCCTGGCTCCTGGCTCTGGCCTGGCCCAGCCCCAGCTGCTGCGGCCATTTGGGGAGTGAATCAGTGGATGGAAGACCACTCTGTCTCTTCCTCTCTCTCTCTCTCTCTCTCTCTCTATCTCTATCTCTTTGTCTCTCTCTGTAACTCTGCCTTTCAAATAAATAAATATTTTTAAAAATAAAAAAAGCAACAGAGTTATAAATATATATTTATGTTTAATATACATATACTTCAACTTGCTTTTTAACAATTAATATCTCTTGGACTGCCATACATTTTTCATATGATCAGAAAACTAAAATTTAGTACATTCAATCAACCCTAAATACAGACACACACACATACACCTGTGTATAATACTAAGTACTAAATATTTACACATATATTTAGTATATGTACTAAATGCATTTTAAAAGGTCTAAACAGATACACAACACATTGCTAATAGAAGTTATCTGCCAGGATTGTTGATGAATGAGGTTTCTGACTTCTTATTATTTTTTATTTATTTAATTATTATATAAAGGAACAGATGTTGTGTATTTCATACATAGTTTTTTTGTTTTGTTTTGTTTTTGACAGGCAGAGTGGACAGTGAGAGAGAGAGACAGAGAGAAAGGTCTTCCTTTACCATTGGTTCACCCACCAATGGCCGCTGCGGCTGGCACATCGCGCTGATCCAAAGCCAGGAGCCAGGCGCCTCCCCTGGTCTCCCATGCGGGTACAGGGCCCAAGGATTTGGGCCAACCTCCACTGCACTCCCGGGCCACAGCAGAAAGCTGGACTGGAAGAGGAGCAACTGGGACAGAATCTGGCGCCCCGACCAGGACTAGAACCCGGTGTGCCCGCACTGCAGGCGGAGGATTAGCCTATTGAGCCGCAGCACCAGCCTCATATATACAGTTTTAAGAACATAATAATACTTCCCACCTTCCCTTCTTCTTATTTTCCTTTTAATTTTTGTGATAATATGCTTTCAGTTTACTATATAATCACAAGCCTAGTCTTCCAATAAAGAATTCAACAAGTAGAAAGTAGAAAGTGCACTGATCCTCAGGAATACAGACATGGGCTTCTCACATCAATTTCACTCACATACATTATTATTTTGTGTATTCTATATATTAGCTACCACTTAACTTTCTATTCTATAAGCTTTTGTGTTAAAATTTTTACAGTGAGACTATTTACATATTGGCTAACTTTTTACAAATTCATGCAAATTTAAGTAAGACAAAAATCGGCATGCATCTACTTTACTAGCATATAAAAATAGAACTCACTGGTCAGTGGTTATATGTTTGAACATAAAATTGGGTCAAATAGAAAAAAATTTATGGAAAAAACTCAATGTCCTATTTTTAGCCTGTCACTTGTAGGCTGAAAAGCAGTTAGAGAACACTTTCTTTGTTCTATATACCAAAGAAAATATGACATATCCAAGAGCATCTCTCTCTAGACTCAGAAAGAGTAGGATTTATGTCTGTTTCCATGGGATCCCTTTGCCAAAGAACCAAGAAGCATAAATAACTACAGATACCTGGGCACACTGCACTTCATTGGAGTCTGACTGGCCCCAGTAAGATCCACAGCCTGCAGGGCTACACCCTCACAAAAGCTTCACCTCCCTTCTCCCATGCTCTCTTAAGAAAAAGAAAAGCTCACACAAAAATAAAATATCAGGACAACATAATAAAACAGATGAAATATATGTAGGTATTGAGCATAACTGAGTAAACACTTCAGTCAAAATATCAGCAATATATAAGGAAGTGCAACGCTTATATCCAGGCATCATTCCACAAGTAATCAAAGGACACTGGCCATCACCTTGAACAGAACAAAGAAAGAAAGCATAATACAGGAAAATGAAAATTTTGAAGAAGTAAATTTTAACCTGAGTGTGAGAGCCCATAAAGTATGGTAAAAAAATTTAAAGCATTATTATACATTTGGTAAACATAATGATTCCAAATGATAATATCCAGCATTAGCAGGGATGTAAGGAATGGACTGGGATGTGGGGAAGGGTACAATATCCACTGGTGGTACAGCAGCATTTTTCTCTAGTTGACAAGATACAGTTCAATCAAGTAATTTCAGTCTTTGTAAATATACTAACAGAAAAAATGGTATTCATAAAAATGTGAAAGAACAAATCTAAATGTTCAGTAACAAGAATATTAACAACACTGTGGGAAAATATATAGCTATAGAAAATGACAAGTAAACTACAAGTGTAGAATAAGAAAACTAAGAACCAAAACAATACATACACAATGTGCATGGCCCTGTAAAAACATATAAATAAACTAATGAAATTATTTAAAACCATCAAAAATAATGATGCCAACCTATGCTTTTAGAAATGACAATATGGAAGGCAGGCATTTAGCCTAGCAGGTAAGGTGCTCATATGCCACAGTGATTCCTGGCTCCACCCCTGCTGGCAGGCAGAAGTGATGGCTGATGTAATTGGGTATCTGCTATGCATCTAGAAGACATGGACTGAGTTCCAAGCTCCTAGCTCTAGGCCTGGCCTAGCCCCAGCCACTGCTGGCATTTAGGGAGGGAATCAGTAAATGAGAGTTCTCTGTCTGCCTCTCTCTCTCTCTGTCTACTTCTCAAAGAAATACAAAAAACTTAAATTTTTAAAAAAGGAAATGATAATATAATAGAAAAACTAATAACAGAAGAAAATATGTGAGACAGTATAAAATAATTCATATGTGTGTATATGATTTTATCCACAGAGAAATATCAAAAAACATGTTCACCAAAATGTAAACAAAAGTTTTTTCAGGATTATGTGATTTAGGGATGCTTTTTACAAGAAGGAAAAGCCATGAAGCTATCTGCGTTTTCATAAAGGAAAAAAATTAGAAAAGTTTACAAATAAAGACCAGAAGAGCATTTTGAGTTTTTGGCCTCTCTCTCTCACACACATACACACACACACACTCAACTACTTAAAAAAAAAATGAAAAATGGAATTGAGATAATGCACATTTTCCCAAAATTTTGTATTGCCCTCACAAAACTACATAGATGACTCTAAAATCAGAGAGCCATACTGAGAGACTATGTATTTATGAGAATTGGCAGACTCTATCCTCTTCTCAAAGGCTTATATTTTATGTCACTCAAGACATACCACATGGGCCAGTGTTGTGTTGTAGTTGGTTAAGCCATAGCTTGCAACACCAGCATCCCATATTGGAGTGCTGGTTACAGTCCTGGCTGCTTGGCTTCTAATCCAGCTCCCTGCTAACGTGCCTGGGAAGGAAGCAGAACATGGTCCAAGTCCTTGGGCCCCTGCACCCATGTGGGAGACCAAGAAGAAGCTCCTAGCTCTGTTTTTGGCCTGGTCAAGCCCTGGGATTTTGTGGCCTGTTGGGAAGTAAACCAGAAGATGGAAGAGTCTCTCTCTCTCCTCCCCTCCCCCTCTTGCTTTACCTTTCAAATAAATAAATCTTGAAAAAAGAAAAAAAGACATACCATAAAGCAAAGGCACCACAGAACAGTCTGCCCTAGAGTCCCATGATTCTATCAGAGGGGCCAGTCATCTAGGCACAACTACTCAACCCTGTCATTGCACCATGAAAGTATCTACAAACAATTCTTAAATAAATGAGTGGGCCATGTTCCAATAAAACTTTATTTATGCTTGGTGAAATTTTCATGTCACTAGTCTATTCTTTTAAAAAAAAATTTGCAATCATTTAAAAATGCAGAAACCAAAAATAGCTTGTCAGTTCCCAGAAAGTTAAACAGAGTTACAAACATATAGTTTTATGTATTTAAAAACATAAATTTTAAATGCACAATCCCCATTTATTCATGCCAAAATCCTTTCAAAACTAAATTAAGCCAATGTAAATTTTTAAAATTTTAAAATTTGAGAGGCAGAGACAGAGAGAACCCATCTATTTTCTCCTCATAAGCCCACCACAGCCCCAGGTGAGCAGCTGAAGCCAGGAACTCAATCCACGTCTACCACGTGGGTAGCAGGAACCCAGTCACTTGCTCCTGTTAGCAGGAAGGTGGATTCAGGAGCCGGAGCCAAGTATTGAACCCAGGTACTCCAATATGAGACACAAGTGCTTTAACTAACAGCATCTTAACTACAGGCTCAATGTCTGTCCCTAAGGCAATTTAGAAGTGCATTTACTGTCACATTACCTGGAGGCACTAGTTGAATTAATTCAAACCTGGTTAGGAAGCCTGAAAAGAAAAAATGATATTTTAATATTTCAGAAAATTGCCAGGTTTTCATTAATTGATGAGTTTAAAACTATCATAACATTCCATTTACATCAATAACATTAATAATAACAATAACCCAAAATAATACCAACAACTACTAAGACTTAATAAACTGAAAGAATGGAGTGAGAATAACAGAGCTAGTCCAGGTTGGGGCACCGGATTCTGTCCCGGTTGCCCCTCTTCCAGGCCAGCTCTCTGCTGTGGCCAGGGAGTGCAGTGGAGGATGGCCCAGGTGCTTGGGCCCTGCACCCCATGGGAGACCAGGAAAAGCACCTGGCTCCTGGCTCCTGCCATCGGATCAGCGCAGTGCACCGGCCACAGTGCGCCGGCCATGGCGGCCATTGGAGGGTGAACCAACGGCAAAGGAAGACCTTTCTCTCTGTCTCTCTCTCACTGTCCACTCTGCCTGTCAAAAAAAAAAAAAAAAATAGCATTTTACCTCCTGCAAAGTATTGACAAAAGTGATTCAATATTTGTGTCTTAAAAGTACATGCATAAACTGTTGAAATCTTTACTTAATGTATGCTAAACTGATCTTCTGTAAAAAAAAAAAAAAAAAAAAAAAAAAAAAAGAAGAAGAAGAAGAAGAAATTATCAATTCCCAACTTGACTCTCACTGGGATTAAACATGACAATAGGTCTGATCTGATTTCATCATCATTTAAAAAATCATCTATTATTTTTCACTTCATATTTCTGTGTGGCAGCAAACTGTTGAAATCTTTACTTAATGTATGCTAAACTGATCTTCTGTATATAAAGAGAATCGAAAATGAATCTTGATGTGAATGGAAGGGGAGAGGGAGTGGGAAAGGGGAGGGTTGCGGGTGGGAGGGACGTTATGGGGGGGAAGCCATTGTAATCCATAAGCCGTACATTGGAAATTTATATTCATTAAATAAAAGTTAAAAAAAAAAGTACATGCATAAAGCACTAAAATAATAATAAACTTTTCATTTTAAAAATTCAAAATCTAGGGGGCAGTGCTGTGGTGTAGCAGGTAAAGCCACCTCTTGCAATGCTAGCATCCCACATGGGTACTGGTTCAAGTCCCAGATGCTCCATTTATGATCCAGCTCCCTGTTAATGTGCCTAGGAAAGCAGTGGAAGATGGCTCAAGAGTGTGGGCCTAATAGGGGAGACCCAGAAGAAGCTCCTGGCTCCTGGCCTATCTCTGGCCATTACATCTGGGGAGTGAGCCAATAGATGGAAGATCTCTCTCTCTCTCTCTGCCTCTCTCTCTCTGTAACTCTGCCTTTCAAATAAATAAATAAATCTTTTTTTAAAAAATCTAAATCTAACTGTTAGCCATTAACACATAAAAGTTAATCTTGCTTAAAACAATGTACTTTGTGATCACAAATTAGACATGGAACATAACTTTTTCAATATTTTTTAAGTTTGAAATACATTAGAAATTGATAAGGACAAAAATAAGATTTAAATTTTAAAGTTAACTTAAAATAAATGATATAATAAAATCAATAAAAACTCAAAAATATTAGAAATAGAGAATAAAATTCTCACTTTTGTAGGCTTATGAAAAATATATGAAAGCATGAAGACAAAACTTTAAATGCCAAGAAACTTAAAAACTAAGGCAATCTGAAGTTTTAGGCTTTCAAAATAAGAGGGATAAATATGTATTTGCCAACCATCACCCCAATGGTAACATTTCTTCTTTTTTTTTAATTTTATTTAATGAACAAAAATTTCCAAAGTACAGCTATGGTTTACAATAGCTTCCCCCCCCCATAACTTCCCTCCCACCCACAACACTCACCTCCCCCACTCCCTCTCCCCTTCCATTCACATCAAGATTAATTTTCAATTATCTTTATATACAGAAGATCAAGTTAGCATATATTAAGTAAAGATTTCAACAGTTTGCACCCACACAGAAACACAAAGTGTAAAATACTATTTGAGTACTAGTTATAGCATTAATTAAACACCTAAGAGTAATTGTGTATTAATTACAGAGTTCAACCAATAGTTTTAAGTAGAACATAAAAAATACTAAAAGGGTAAAGTACTAAGTTCTCTTTTTGTTTGTTTGTTATATAGTTTTTTTTTTATTTAATAAATGTGAATTTACAAAGTGCAACTTGTGTATTGTTGTGGCTTACCCCCCACAACCTCCCTCCCTCCCACGGCCCTCCCCTCTCCCACTCCCTCTCCCATCCCGCCTTCATCGAGTTTCATTTTCAATTACCTTCATATACTGAAGATCAACTTAGTATATACTAAGCAAGGATTTCAACAGGCTGTACTCACACAACTGCACAAGGTATAGGGTATTGTTCGACTAGTAGTGTTGTTTTTTAAGTTTCATAGTAGAACACATTAAGGACAGAGATCCTATGTGGGGAGCATGTACCCAGTGACTCTGTTGTTGATTTAACAATTGGCACTTGTCGCTCCCCCTCTTCGTGGAGGAACGACACTGAACCCTGCCTAGGCTTCATATCCGAGTCATGGCACCATTATGTCGCTCCCCGTCTTCGTGGAGGAACGACACAGGACCCTGCGCTGTTCTTTCGTCTGCTCAGCCCTCCCCGGGTTTGCTGCTGGTTCTTCCCGGGTTGGCTACCGACCCTTCCACCTCCGTGGAAGGGCGGTTCCCCCTGGCCACATTCCCCACTTCCGCAGGGGAGCGGCACACCGCCGGCCGGCTCTCTCGGGGGCTGCACAGGTGTTCCCCTTAGATGTTCCTGGTGCATGCCGTCTCTCTCCTCCTTTATAGCCCTCCTCTGCCAATCCCAACTCGGCTGCCCACACGCCGAGTACGCTGCTCTCCTCCAATCAGGAGCAAGTCCTACAGTTTATTGGCTGAACTGGAGGCAGCTGTGTAGAAGCTGTTTTCTTCTCTCCCAGCGCCATATTGTGGGAGAGCAGATGCATAGAATAAGTCTTAATTCCAGTAACTTAGTCTAGTCTGGGTTGCTCCCCACAGATGCCCCTTTCTTTTTATTTTTTGGCGTTGATACGCGCCTGTCTTCGGTGTCCCACGGCACACACTCTGCTCTACTTGCTAGAGTTGCCACAGGTTCTTACAAGTCCTATCAATCAGGCAAACCGAATCCGGGTCCTCTCTTCGCCATGTTGTGAGGAGGTTTTTAGGCGCTGATGCGTGCCTGTGTTCGGTGCCCTGCAGCGCATGCTCTGCTCTGCCTGCAGGTGCTTACAAAACCTAGCAATCAGGCAAACCGAATCCAAGCCTTCTCAGCGCCATATTGTGGGGAGGCTTATTGGTGTTGATTCGTGCCTATCTTCGGTGACCTGCAGCTCTGGTCGAGCCACCTGTTGGTGCTTACCGCCCTAATCAGGCAGACCGAATCCAAGCTCTGTCATTGCCATGTTATAGGGTGACTTATTGGTGTTGATAACGTGCCTGTTTTCGGTGACCTGCGGCACATAAGCTGCTAGCCGCCCGCAGGTGCTCATCGCCTTACTAATCAGGCAGACCGAATCCAAGCCTTCTCATTGCAGTATTGTGGGGAGGCCTTTCTATTTCTCTATTTCTCTATCTCCGGGCATTCCTATTTCTCCTGTTTTACTTCTATCTACCAGCATTCCTATTTCTCTCATTTTACTTCTAAACTTCTGTCTCTCTTATCCCTGCAGCTTCCCGGCGCCCGCCCCGAGGCTGCTTCTTGGCGGCTTCCCGGCTGAGCCGCTTCAGCCCGCACCTCTCTCATCTGCGCGGCTCGGCTTTGCGCGCACACTCCGCGGTCTCGCACTAGCCCAGCGTTCCCTATCTATTCACGCCCCGTGCTCTCTCTGCACGCGGCGGCTTCCGCGAGTCACACAGCGTAGCTTACGTCTCCGCCACTAGCATTCAATCCAAGTTCCCCGGGCTAACCTGGCGAATTCAACCCAGCTCACGTTTCTGCGCGTTTCGGTCTGGCTTCCCGTCCTTTGCTCCTCAGGCTAATCTGACGGATCCCAACCTGGCTTACGTTTCCGCTTCTGGTTTTAAATTTTCGCCCCCTATTCCCAGGCTAACTTGAGAATCCCAAAGTGGCTTTCGTCTCCGCCTCGGCCTGCCCTCCGCGGCTTCAATTTCCCTAACATTTTTCTCTACCCGGTATGTTTCCCCAAGCTTTCCTCCAACAATACTCCTCCCTCATTTCTCCTGGCCTCTCCCCACAGTCCGTATCCGAGTCTGTTTGTTCTAGCTTTCACTTTCGCTTTCGACCTTAGAGATTTCTCCCAGCTTCCCCCCGTAGTCCGTATCTGAGTCTATGCCTAGGCTTTCAATAGCTTCTTCCGGCACCTTTTTCGTCCGGCTTTTCCCTAGGCTGTTTGCTAGTCTCTCTCTCCGATATTTTCCACTTCTTCCCATTTCTTCCCTCCTAGGTTTCCTATCCGTCCTAGGTTTCCTATCCGAGTCACGGCACCATTATGTCGCTCCCCCTCTTCGTGGAGGAACGACACTGAACCCTGCCTAGGCTTCATATCCGAGTCATGGCACCATTATGTCGCTCCCCGTCTTCGTGGAGGAACGACACAGGACCCTGCGCTGTTCTTTCGTCTGCTCGGCCCTCCCCGGGTTTGCTGCTGGTTCTTCCCGGGTTGGCTACCGACCCTTCCACCTCCGTGGAAGGGCGGTTCCCCCTGGCCACATTCCCCACTTCCGCAGGGGAGCGGCACACCGCCGGCCGGCTCTCTCGGGGGCTGCTCAGGTGTTCCCCTTAGATGTTCCTGGTGCATGCCGTCTCTCTCCTCCTTTATAGTCCTCCTCTGCCAATCCCAACTCGGCTGCCCACACGCCGAGTACACTGCTCTCCTCCAATCAGGAGCAAGTCCTACAGTTTATTGGCTGAACTGGAGGCAGCTGTGTAGAAGCTGTTTTCCTCTCTCCCAGCGCCATATTGTGGGAGAGCAGATGCATAGAATAAGTCTTAATTCCAGTAACTTAGTCTAGTCCGGGTTGCTCCCCACAGGCACTCTTATTTATGATGTCAGCAATCACCCGAGACTCTTGCTATGAGCTGTCTAGGCTATGGAAGCCCCTTGAGTTCACCGACTCTGAACTTGTTTAGTCAAGGCCGTATCACAGTGGAGGTTCCTTCCTCTCTTCAGAGAAAGGCACCTCTCTCCTTGATGCCCTGTTCCTTCTGCTGGGGTCTTGTTCACCAGGATCTTTCATTTAGATTGTTTTTTGCCACCGTGTCATGGCTTTCCATGCCTGTGAGACTCTCATGGACCTTTTTGCCAGATCCGAATGTCCCAAGGGTTGATTCTGAGGCAGGAGTGCTGCCATTCTATGAGTCTGCTGAGTGTCCTGTTTTCCCCGCAGGATAATTCTCTCCCTTTTAATTCTATCCTTCATTATTTGCTTACACTGGTCTTATTTGTGAAATCTCATCGACACATACCCTTTTTGATCGGTTGTGTATTTATACTTATCACTTTACCAAGTGCGTTGGCATTGGTATTTTTTCTTTAACATGGCTATTTATATGTTTTTATTTTTATTTATTTGAGTGGCAGAGAGACAGACAGGCAGAAATTTCCATCTGCTGGTTCATTCCCCCAAATGCCTGCAATACCCAGCCAGGACTGGGCCAAGCCAAAGCCAAGAATTCCATCTGTCCCAAGTGGTGTTAACCACTGTACCAAACAGCTGCCCCCTTCCCCTATGGTAACAACAAGCACTTAATTAATTCTCATGACAACCCTATGAGACCAGTATAACAGCAATCCTAATCTGTATGAATAAGGAAATTAAATCTCAAAGAGGAAAGTACAGTAATGTGGGCAAAGTCACATGGGACACTAACGACAGGGCTTGAACCCAAGCAGTCTGCTCCCAGAGCCTGGGCTCTTACATTTCATTGAAAAATCTCACAAAGCAAATTAATTTCAATGCTTTATAAAATAGCTACAGCTTTTAATTACCTGCTAGAATAGCATAACACATTTTAAGCTTATTTCAAATATCAAGGACAGAGTAAATCACTACTCAGTGACCTACAAAACTGTTCTCAAGCTCTTATAATGCTCAGCCTACCCAGGGTTACTATGTGGGAACTGACAGGGAAATTCTAATTCCTGAACACTCATTTGAAATGCTGATTTTTCTCTAGGGGATTTAAAAAGGCTTGGAGAATCAGCACTCCTATCAACATGATCCGTATCAGAAAGATGTTTCAATTTCCTATCTAGTATTCAGGTGGAAATGTAAATACAGTAGATCAATCTGGGAATTACATCAACTTCTTAAAAGCTTAAATTCCAAAGGCACCATTTTGTTAGCAGTGTCTTAAACCCTACTGCCTTGATATCTTCCTGAGACATATAAGTTTAGTGCTCAAAGAAATACATTTGACCTGTTAACTGAGAAAACAGCTCTAAAAAAGGGTAAGACCTTTGGAGGTTGTTCCTTTTAAGATTCCTCTTTCAGGGCTGGCACTGTGGCATAGTGGATAAAGCCACCCCCTGCAGTGCCAGCATCCCATATGGGTGCCGGTTCAAGTCCCAGCTGTGCCACTTCTGATCCAGCTCTCTGCTATGGCCTGAAAAGCACTTGAAGATGGCCCAAGTCCTTGGGCCCCTGCACCCTCGTGGGAGACCTAGAGGAAACTCCTGGCTCCTGGCTTCGGATAGGGGCAGCTCCAGCCATTGTGGCCAACTGGGGAGTGAACCAGTGGATAGAAGACCTCTCTCTCTCTCTCTCTGCCTCTCCTTTTTTCTCTGTGTAACTCTGACTTTCAAATAAATAAATAAATCTTAAAAAAAAAAAAGAAGATTCCTCTTTCTTAGTCTACCTGCCCTGTGTTGCTCTGGGTTGTCTCTAGGACTTTTCTGGTTTGTTTCTTGGTTTTTGGTTTTGTTTTTTATATTTTATTTATTTATTTGAGAGGCAGAGTTATAGACAGTGAGGGAGATACAGAGATAAAGATCTTCCATCAACTGGTTCACTCCCCAAATGGCCCCAATGGCCAGAGCTGGGCTGATCTGAAGCTAGGAGCCAAGAACCTCCTCCAGGTCAGGTCTTCCCATACTGGTGCAGGGACCCAAGCGCTTGGGCCATCCTCCACTGCTTTCCCAGGCCATAGCAGAGAGCTGGATCAAAAGTGGCGCAGCTGGGTCTTGAACCAGCGTCCATATGGGATGCTGGTGCCACAGGCGGAGGATTAACCTACTACACCACAGCACAGGCCCCTGGGATTTTTCTTTTCTCCATGGGCCATCTCACTCATCTGATATTTAATTAATAACTACCTGCTGAGACAGAACAATCTATCTAGCAAGAGACCACATTCACATCTACCTTTTCTTGAGTTTCCAAATCTTATATTCTTCACTACCAGACTTCTCCACTTGGGTTTAACACTGGCACCCCAAACTCAACATATTTCAGCTTAATTTCTTCTCACATCAACTCTTCTTCATAATTGCTAGTCTCCATGAAAGGAATGAACAGGATTTCTCTAAATTTTGCATTAGTTAAGAGTGTGCCCACATCTAATGAAGTCCTCCAAAGTCCCCCTCTCTGCTCTGACCTTATGGCCAACAACACCTGCTCAGTAAGCTCTTGTCTGAGACCTCTGTAAGCAATGACTCACTCTTTTTTAAAAAATATATTTATTTATTTGAAAGAGTTGCACAGAGAGAGAAGGAGAGGCAGAGAGAGAGAGAGAGAGGTCCTCCATCTGCTGGTCCACTCCCCAAATGGCCACAATGGCCAGAGCTGAGCCAATCTGCCAGGAGCCAGGAGCCTCCTCCAGGTCTTCCATGCGGGTGCAGAGGCCCAAGGACATGGGCCATCCTCTACTCTCCCAAGCCATAGCAGAGAGCTAGACCAGAAGAAGGCAGCCGGGACTCAAACTGGCACTGCAGGAGGCGGCCCTACCCGCCACGCCACAGTGCTGGGCCCCATAATGACTCACTCTTCACCTAACTCCCAACTCTAATCTGTCAGGTCAGCCTGATGTCTAGCCTGCTCCCGATTCTGTCTTCAGCTCATCTGGTAATTGCTTCTGGTTCTTTGTCTATGTTCTGCCTAATTTCTTTAGTAGTGTAAAATCTCAATTGAAAAATTCATAAAGCTTAAGTCAGAATGTGATTGAAGATCACATCATTCACCTTATGAAACTAGAAAAAAGAGAAAACTAAACCTAAAGCAAACAAAAAGTCAGCAAATATTAAGCAGAAATAAATGAAATAGGGAACAGAAAAAGAGAAGGTCAACGAATTCAAAAGTTAAAGATCAACAAAACTGATACTTCTAGCTAGACAAAGAAAAAAAGAGAAAAAGTTCAAATTACTAAAATCAGAAATGAAGGAGGGGATTACAGAAATAAAAGCAATAATAAAATATGAAGAATTATATGTCAGCAAATTAGGTAACTTATGAAATGGACAAATTTCTAGAAAGATAAAAATTCCTATCACTAACTCAAGAAGAAATAGAAAATCTGAAGAGATCCATAAAGAAACATTAAATTTGTAATCAAATACAACTCAAATATAAGTTCAGACCCAGATGGCTTCACTGGTGAACAGTGAAAAAAAGAATTAATACCATGACAGGTGCTGAGGCGTAGAGGGTAAAGCCACCACCTGCAGTGCTGGCATCCCATATGAGCACTGGTTCAAGACCCAGGTACTCCACTTCTGATCCAGCTCTCTGCTACGGGTTGGGAAAGCAGTAGAAGACAGCCCAAGTTCTTGGGCCCCTGCACCCACATGAGAGATCTGGAAGAAGCTCATAGCTCCTGGCTTCAGCCTGGCCCAGCCCCAGCCAGCCGTTGTGGCCATCTGGGGAGTGAACCAGCAGACAGAAGATCATTCTCTGTCTCTCCTCTTCTCTCTGTAACTCTGCCCTTCAAAAAAAATTTTTTTTAATCTTACATAAAATACATGATCATCTCAACAGATAGAGAAAAGGCATGTGACAAAGTCCAACATTCTTTTATGATAAAAACACAATAAACCAGAAATAAAAGGAACTTCCTTAACCTGATATGAAAAACTGATATCTAGCATCATACTTAATGTTAAAAAAAACTGAATGCTTTTGCCTAACATCATGAGCAAACAAGGATACTCACTTTCATCATTTCTATTCAATATTATATCTAAGATTCTAACCAGTGAAATTAGACAAGAAAGTAAAATAAAATGCATACAAACTAAAAAGAAAGAAGTAGGGGTTGGCACTGTGGTACAATGAGGCTAAACTGCATCCCATATTGGAGTGCCAGTTCAAGTCCCAACTACACCATTTCTGACACAGTTTCCTGCTAATGAACCTGGGAAGCAGCAGATAAATGATGATTCAAGTCCTTGAATTCCTTGTTACCCATCTGGGAGGCCCAGATGGAGTCCCTGGCTCCAGGCTTTAGCCTGCACCAGGCCATTGTTGCTACAGCCATTTAGGGGGTGAAACAGAGGATAGACAAACTCTCTCCTCACTCCCTTGCTCTCTTTTCTCTCTCCCTCTGTCACTATTCCTTTGCAATACAAAAATAAATCTTTAAAAAAAAAAAAGAGTAAAACTAACTTGAATTTTCAGATGACATGATTTTATATACAGAAAATCCTAAAGAATCAACAACAACAAAAAAACCTACTAGAATAAGTGAGTTCAACAAATCTACAGGATAGGTATCAGTATACAAAAATCAACTGCATTTGGCGCCAGTGCCATGGCTCACTTGGTTAATCCTCCACCTGCAGCACTGGCATCCCATGTGGGCGCCGGGTTCTAGACCCAGTTGCTCCTCTTCCAGTCCAGCTCTCTGCTGTGGCCCGGGAGGGCAGTGGAGGATGGCCCAAGTGCTTGGACCCCTGCACCTGCATGGGAGACCAGGAGGAAGCACCTGGCTCCTGGCTTCAGATCAAGGTAGCTCCAGCCGTAGTGGCCATTTGCTGGATGAACCAACAGAAGGAAGACCTGTATCTCTCTCTCACTGTCTAACTCTATCCATCAAATAAAAAAGAAAAAAAAATCAACTGCATTTATTTTTTAAACATTTTTTTTTAAGATTTTTTTTTCTTATTTATTTGAAAGTCAGAGTTACAGAGAGGCAGAGGCAGAGAGAGAGAGAGGTCCTCCATCCGCTGGCTCACTCCTCAGATGGCACCAACAGCCAGAACTGCACCAGTCCAAAGCTAGGAGACAGGAACCTCTTCTGGGTCTCCACACAGGTGCAGGAGTCCAAGGACTCGGGCCACTTTCTCTTGCTTTCCCAGGCCATAGAAAAGAGGTGCACTGGAAGTGGAGCAGCTGGCACTCCAACTGGCACCCATATGGGATGCCGGCACTGCAGGCGGCAGCTTTACCTGCTTACGCAGCAGTGCTGGACCCAGTCAACTGCATTTATATGCACCTGAAATAAACTATCTGAAATTTAAATTTTTAAAAAGCTCCATTTATAACAGCATCAAAAAGAATACAATATTTAAGACAAATTTAACATGAAATGCATGATTTGTATACTGAAAATTACAGAATATTGAAAATAAATTTAAAATACTCTAAATAAATGAAAACACACCCTATGTTTATGATTGGAAGACTTAATACTGTTAACATGACAATATTCTCCTAACTGATCAGCTTCAATGCAATTCCAATTGACAACTCAGCTGAATTATCTGCAGAAATTGATAAGTTGATTCAAAAATGTATATAGAAACTTGAGTGACTCCAAATATCAAAAAAAAAAAAAAAAAAACCTATTGACCGGCACCGCGGCTCACTAGGCTAATCCTCCGCCTTGCGGCACCAGTACACAGGGTTCTAGTACCAGTCGGGGCGCCGGATTCTGTCCCAGTTGCCCCTCTTCCAGGCCAGCTCTCTGCTGTGGCCAGGGAGTGCAGTGGAGGATGGCCCAAGTCCTTGGGCCCTGCACCCCATGGGAGACCAGGAGAAGTACCTGGCTCCTGCCATCGGATCAGCGCGGTGCACCAGCCGCAGCACGCCGGCCGCAGCGGCCACTGGAGGGTGAACCAACGGCAAAGGAAGACCTTTCTCTCTGTCTCTCTCTCTCTGTCTACTCTGCCTGTCAAAAAAAAAAAAAAAAAAACTATTGAAAAAAGACAACCTGAATTGGAAGACACACTCCCCAGTTCCAAAATTTACTACAAAACCACTTAATAATATTGTGTGTTAGCATAACAATAGACTTCTGGATCAATGGAATAAAACTGAGAACCTAAAAATAAACCCTGAGGTTATAATAAGTTGATTTCAACATGGATGTCAAGATAATTCAATGGGGAAAAAAATCATCTTTTTATTTTTTTAAGAATCACCTTTTTATAAAAATGGGGCTAAGACAACTGAATATCTATTAGCAAAAGAATGAAGTTGGGCTCCTATTTCATACCATCTACAAAAATCAATACAGCATAGATCACAGACCTAAATCTAAGAGCCAAAACCATAAAATTCTGGAAGAAATCATGAATACAAATCCCTGTGACCTTCAATTAGACAATGCCTTCTTAGATACAATATCAAAACCAAGGCAATGAAAGGAAACAGATAAACCAGAATTCAGCAAAATTTTAAACTTTCGTGTTCTAAGAATACCATGAAGAAAGTGAAAGGCAATTCAAAGAATGGAAAAGACGTGAAGATCATATACCTGATAACAAATTTGTCTCTAGAATATACAAAGAACATTTAAAAGACAACTTAAAAAAAGACAAATATCCAATTAAAAAGTAAGAAAAGGATCTAAATAGACATTTCTCTGAAGAAAACAGATAAATGTCTAATCTCATTTTAAAAAAAAAAGATTGTCATCCTTAGCCATCAGCAAAGAGCAAATCAAAACAATGATATTTCATACTCAAAAGGATAGCTATCAATTAAAACAGATATAATAAGTATTAGCAGGATAAGGAGAAATGAAACATTCATATATTGCTGGTGGAATATAAAATGATTCAGCTGATTCAGAAAATTATATTGAAGCACCTTAAAAAGGTTAAACTTACTCACCATGTGACCCAACAACTCCACTTCTAGAACAAACTCAAGATGTATACAAAGATTTGCACACAAGTATTCATAGCATCATTATTCATAATAGTCTAAAAACGGAAACAACTCAAATGTCCATCAATTGATGAGTAGAAAAACAAAATGCAGGGGCCAGCATGATGGCACAGCAGGGTAAGCCACTGCCTGTGATGCCAGCATCCCATATGGGCACCAATTTGAGCCCTAGCTGCTCCACTTCCATTTGTACTCCCTGCTAATACAGCTGGGAAAGCAGAAGATGGTCCAAGTACTTGGGCCCCTGCCACCCATGTGGGAGACCAAGATGGAGTTACAGGCTCTTGGCTTTGGCCTGGCCCAGCCCCAGCAGTTGCAGCCATTTGGTGTGTCAACCAGGGAATGGAAACACACAAACTCTCTTCTCCCTCTTCCCCACCTCCATAACTCTACCTTTCAAATAAATAAAATATTTTTTTAAAAGAAAGAAAAATAAAATGTAGACCATTCATACACTGGAATATTATTTGGCCATAAAAAGAAAAGAAATAATAGCATATATATAACATGGATGAATCTGGAAAACACTATCATCAATGACAGAAACCAATCACAAAGAATACATATTGTGTAATGTCATTTATGTGAAACCCAAAACAAGCAAATCTATAGAACCAGAAAGATTAGTGATTGCCCATGGCTTGGAGGGTTACTATTAATGGTTAATGGAGAATAAAGAGTGACTGCTAATGAGTACAGGGTTTCTTTTGTGATGATGAAAATATTCTAATCAACTAGTGATCTAATTGTGGTGAACTCTGTGAATATACAAAAACCACTTAACTCATAGTCAAACAACTGCACCATCCGTATTTAGAAAAACATTTGTAATAGAATCGAAAACATAATTCAAGGTTTACAGAGACTCTTAAATATAAATATGGATCAAACATGGAAGTACTACAGTTTTAAAAAAATCAGAATTTTGTATCTCTGAATTATACAAATAGTCTTTATATTTGTTTACTTTTGAGAGTACCTACTTTCCAAAAGGTCTGCAACTGCTCCAGGATCTACTGCATTTTCAAATACCTGCAGAGAAAAATGTAGAAAACAAATTTTCAAAGTTTTTATTAGGTGCTTATAAACTGTAGATTATATTCGTCTAAATAATTAACATGTGAAAAAAATCCAGCAATACAGTATTTTAGGATTCAATAGATGCATATAAATGGGTACATGGCTAATGTTCAACAAATGACTACACAGTAAATGAAAATTAACTTAAGAGCAACAAGTACAAGCATATTTGAGTTAGCTAAATCTACCACATGCCTAAAATGTCATCACCTTGACCTAGCTCAACTATCTGTTGCTAAAATCACATCTTACAGAGTGGTCATTTGTTACAGCAGTTAAGATATAGGCATTTGGGTAGTGAATGGGCAGTTGGAAAATTTCTCTCCCTCTCTTTCAAATTAACAAAATAACATCAACCTCAAAGTCTTAACTATCTAGAAAAACATCCTATATATAACAGATACTTAATAAATAAAGTTATCAACAGAGTTTGATTTCAGGCCTTAAAATTCTGATTTAAATGATCTTTAAACTTAAGCAAGGTTAAATCTGTCCTCAAGTCCAAAACCAAGTCTGTTTTAAGGAATGAACTAGTGGTTGTCCCCTGTAATCCTTTTTTTATCTTACTGACTTGAATTATTAAGCAAGCAAATTTCCATAGCTTTTTTTCTGCCTAAATTGTTTCAATGATTGCAACCTTTTGTTTTCACTTATTGTTATGGGTTGAATTGTGTTCCCACTCCAAATTCAAAGACAGGAATTCTAACCCCAGTGTCTAAGAATATGACCTTATGTGCAGATGTAATTAAGTCAGAATGAGGTCATACAACTGGTGTCCTTATTAAAAAGGGAAATCTAAGTACAGGGACTGTTCAAAGAAATACTTTAGACAGAATAAACTCAACAGAATTGATTTAAGCAATGAGAAATCATGAATCTGTAAACTCAGAATCTGAAGAGGTCCAGAGAACTCCACTGCTGCTGTGTGGATTGCCAGTTTTTATAAGTGGATGTGGAAATAAGACAACTACATTTGATCAGTTAGAGTAGAAAGACTCCAGTCAGAGCTAAGTCAGCAGTTTCTGATAGGCAGTCTCTAGTGAGAGGTTAGTTGATTAAATCTAGTTGGTGAAGTTTTGAGTTTCACTTTATTTCAACTTTATTTGAAAGACACAGAGGGGCCAGCACTGTGGTGTATTAGGTAAAGCCGCCGCCTCTGGTATCCCATATGGGCGCCAGTTCAAGTCCCCACTTCTGATCCAGCTCTTTGCTATGGCCTGGGAAAGCAGTAGAAGATGGCCCAGGTCCTTGGGCCCTTGCACCCGCGTGGGAGACCTGGAAGAAGCTCCTGGCTCCTGGCTTCAGATCGGCACAGCTCCGGCCATTGCAGACAAGTGGGGAGTGAACCAACAGATGGAAGACCTCTCCCTTTGCCTCTCCTTCTCTCTCTGTGTAACTCTGACTTTCAAATAAATAAATAAAACTTAAAAAAAAAAAAAGACACAGAGACAGTGATTTTCCATCCATGAGTTCACCCCCCAAATGCCTGCAACAGCCAGGCTGTGCCAGACCAAAATCTAGGAGCCAAGAAAACCACCAAGTCTCCCATGTGGGTGGCAGAACCCAAGTATTTGAGCCACAATCTGCTACCTCCCAGGGTACATATTAGCAGGAAGCTAGATTGGAAGCTAAGGAGCTAGGACTTGAATAAGGCACTCTTAACTGCTGTGCCAAATGCCGATTCCTCCACCCCCCCCCCAATTTTTTTTGCAATTAGCACATGGAAAGAATGGCATGTAAACAATGGAGATAGTGCCATTAAGTCAAGGAACTATTGGAAGCTAGAAGGCATGGAACAGACTCTTCTCTAGTACTCTAGAGGGAGCAGGGCCCTGCTGACACCCTGATTAGGCTTCTGGCCTCCAGAACTGCCAGACAAGTTTCTGCTGTTTTTGCCAGACAGTTTGTGGCACTTTGTATGGCAGCTCTATGAAACAAATATACCCATGTCTAAAAAGATTTCTCAAGTGTGATCCCAGGGATGAAGATGATCTTACCAAACAGGATGCCTCCCACATTTTTTATTAGGAATTTGTTTACGCAAATAACTGAAGACAATCAATTATGAATTATAGAAGAGGGTCCCAGAGACAGAAGATATTTCTTCTACTTGCTGCAAATGTTTGCAGCTAGAGAACAGAACAGACACAAGAAAGCTGGAATCAACCAGAGGAAAAAAGCTTGAATATGAACCTAAACAACTCATATGACAGAGCAATTATCTCACTGCATTTATAATGTAGAAAATGGATCTGTGATATGTTTCACAAGTGATGTCAAATGTATTGGTTTTCAACATAGCAGCGGGGACACCTAAGACAAGACTCAGAGGTTCACATTCATTCATGGGTCAAGAAGGCTGGACTTGGAGCCAGAACTGTGGCATAGCTGCAGTGCTGAAATCCCATGTGGGCGCTGGTTTGAGTCCCAGCTGCTCCTCTTCTAATCCAGCTCTCTGCTATGGGCTGGGAAAGCAGTGGGTGATGGCCCAGGTGCTTGGGCCCCTGCACCCACGTGGGAGAACTGAACAATCTCCTGGCTCCTGATCAGCTAAGCTTTGGATATTGCAGCTATTTGGGGAGTGAACCAGCAGATGGAAGGAACTCAATCTCTTTCTCTCTCTCTCTCTCTCTCTCTCTGCCTCTCTGTAACTCTGTTTTCGTTTTTTTTTTTTTTTTTTTTTTTTTTTTTTGACAGGCAGAGTGGACAGTGAGAGAGAGAGACAGAGAGAAAGGTCTTCCTTTGCCGTTGGTTCACCCTCCAGTGGCCGCCACGGCAGGCGCACTGCGGCCAGCGCACCGCACTGACCCAATGGCAGGAGCCAGGTACTTCTCCTGGTCTCCCATGGGGTGCAGGGCCCAAGGACTTGGGCCATCCTCCACTGCACTCCCTGGCCACAGCAGAGAGCTGGCCTGGAAGAGGGGCAACTGGGACAGAATCCGGCGCCCCGACCGGGACTAGAACCCGGTGTGCCGGCGCCGCAAGGCGGAGGATTAGCCTACTGAGCCGTGGCGCCAGCCGACTCTGTTTTCAAATAAATAAATCTTGGGGAAAAAAAATAAGAAGGTTGGAATAGATGTCACTCTCCAAGGTCACTTACACATTTGCCATTCTGTGCTTTCACAAGTTTATATCCTTGGACTTCTCATAAAAAGATTTTTAAAAAGTCTTCTACAGGACAAAATCAAAATTGATAAAACATGAGGAAATTCTTGAGAGGGCTGTATTTTCACCATCTACTTTTCAGCACTTCTAACATGTAAATAGGAGAAATAAGTACCTTTGCATTTTAATTGTGTGTTTGTGTGTTTCAAGGTAATAGCCACTTATTTCTTTCCCTTTATCCATCCAGTTTTGGAGAACTGTTATTGAAATTAATAGGCCAGGATTTAAACACTAATACATACTACTTTCGCACTGCAGAAAAATCAAATTCATCCTGGCCCATCCTCAGACAAAACATATGGGTCACTTTCTGATTCTCGGGCTTCAAATCAGATATACTCTATGCTGCAGCCTTTGCTCTCCCCAAGACTCATCTCAATGATACTGTTTGGGGCAACATCATTAGACTTATTAAGGTTACAACCAATTCTATCTCCAAATTCCAAAGCAAAAACAGGAAAGCCTTGTGAGTGACTGCGTAGTGATGAAATGAATAGTCCATTAAATACTGAAGTGGGAAGAAGCTTGGTAATGTTTTAGCTATTTATCCCAACAGTCAGTCATTGGAATGGGAGCAAGCCTTTATCACGGTGGCTAAACAACCCAGCTATTTGGTGGCTAAACAACCCAGCTATGTATGACCTAAGGAAACTCAGTAAATCTGAAGAGCCTTCTTGTCTTGGGGAAGAATTTCAGTTACAGGAATTATCTCATCCACTTAAAGGGTTGTTGTTGTTTTCTGGTTCTCAACATGTTTTTTTTCTAAGGTTCCCAGTTTATTGGTAATCTTGTTCATAAATGTAACGCAACTGCCTCTAACACTGCCAAGAACGTTGAGAAATGCTCTCTGTGCTCCAGTTAGAAAATGCCATGGGAGTTCCAAGAATAGAAAACATTGACCAGGGTATTTAGCACTAGATTGACAGAACTTGGCTCAGACCTGCAATGCCAAAGCATAGCTTCCAACCGTGGCTTGGCTTCAAGGCCCACTGTGGTTCTGCACTAGGCTCAAGTGCCTTTAGGTTTTTGGTTTTGTTTAGTTTTATAAGAAAATCTACAAATAACTTTGTAAGAATGTGATCCTTGTAAGCACTATTAGATTATCTTCAGAGAGCAAAACCCAGTGAAAAAGTCAATAATCACCTTTTCAAATCTCATGCACCGCTGAATCACAATAGGGAACACAGATGGAAAGCAGTCCGTCTCCAGGTACTGATTCAAGAGGTAGATCCCGAGGAAAACATCCTGCTTGTCAGGCAGGAACACTCCTGGGCAAGAAACCTTAAGAAGAAAATGAGAGAGCTAGCAGGGCTTCTTTTTGTTTTGTTAAACAAGGCTCTATTAACCACCCACAATCGCTGAGATCTGCTCCAGCCCCACACTCGATCACCTGCACCCGGCAGCAGCAAGGTCCTCCCCCAAGTCCTCTCCTCCCTCGCACAGGAAATTCCAGTTCCCCGCCACGTCTCCGCCAGGTGTCACAATCGCGCTCCCGCCGCCGTCTCCCCCGCCCCTCCGGGATGGCCGTGCGGAAGCGGAAGAGGCTGCAGGACCGGGAAGCCTCTGGTTAGGCCCGCCGGCTCCCGGGGCAGGGCCCCCAGCCGCGATGTCGAGCCCCCGGAGGAGCGTCGAGGGACGGCCGCTGAGCGCCTCCTCCTCCAGCAACAGCAGCAGCCCCGGCAGCCCGGCCCTTGGCGGCGGCAGGTTCGAGTTCCAGTCCTTGCTCAGCAGCCGCGCTCCGACCACCGAGCCCACCTCCGCCCGGCTCCGCGCATCCGAGAGCCCGGTGCACCGCCGCAGCTCCTTCCCCTTGGCCGCAGCGGGCTCCTCGCAGGCGCCCCCGCCCTCGCTGCCCGAGGATGACCGCATGGACCTGAACCCCTCCTTCCTGGGAATCGCCCTGCGCTCCCTACTGGCCATCGACCTATGGCTGTCCAAGAAGCTGGGGGTGTGCGCCGAGGAGAGCTCGTCCTGGGGCAGCGTGCGGCCGCTTATGAAGCTGCTGGAGATCTCGGGGCATGGCATCCCCTGGCTGCTGGGCACCCTCTACTGCCTGTCCAGGAGCGACAGCCCTGCCGGGCGCGAGGTACTCATGAACCTGCTCTTCGCACTGCTGCTGGACCTGCTGCTGGTGGGCCTCATCAAAGGGCTGGTCCGCAGGCGGCGCCCGGCCCACAACCAGATGGACATGTTTGTGACCCTCTCGGTGGACAGGTACTCCTTCCCCTCGGGCCATGCCACAAGGGCTGCCCTGGTGTCGCGCTTCATCCTGAACCACCTGGTGCTGGCCATTCCACTGAGGGTGCTGGTGATCCTGTGGGCCTTCATCTTGGGCCTCTCCAGGGTCATGCTGGGGCGGCACAATGTCACCGACGTGGCTTTTGGCTTTGTTCTGGGCTACATGCAGTACAGCATCGTGGACTACTTCTGGCTGTCACCCCACAATGCTCCGGTCCTCTTTGTACTGTGGAATCAACAATGACATCATCTCACTGGCACCAGGAGGTCTGAAGGTTTCCACATCCGGTGTTGCCCAGCTAAACCAGCTACATACAGTTTGCCCCTGTATTAAGAGATTCCAGGCTTACTTTGGGATTTCAGGTGTCCCACGGTCCTGATATGTCGCTAGGCCAGAGCATGTGCTAGTCTTTTCTGAAAACAGTCATATTAGGGGAAGAAAAAACAAAAACAAAAAAAACCCTACTGTATATTTATTTAATAACGGTTTATATCTCCAAGACAACTGCAAAGAAATCAAGCTGGGGTGGTTATATTATTGCTGGTTTTTGAAAGTTGACATCACTAAGGTTGGTTTTGTAATCCCATCAGTCAACAAATCACTTGTAAATTGAAGTTTGAGAAAGAAACATATTCTTCATTCAGTAAATACTTATATACATGCAAATAAGCCACATCCTAATCCTAATCCTCTTCATGAGCTAAGATTTTATACAGTATTCTAAAAGTCTAAGGCATAGGTTTTCCAATGTATTCCCTGGAGATCTATTGCCACAGCTGGGGAGATTTCTTCTTAATTCTGATTTTCCTGGTAAGCTTCTTTCTTTGTTGTCTCTTCCGTTTTTGTGGACTGGGTAATGAGAAAATAAATTGTTGTACCTGTCTTTCCATCCTCTCCCCCTACATCTTAAAAGATCTTGAGATATTTGTTTCCCACTACTCTAATACCGTCCTTTAGTATTCAGAGAATAAGCCAAGAACTTTGTTGAAGAAGCAGAACTTAAACGGTATGCGTATCTAAGGTGCTCACAGAAAAGTAAGGATGCGAGTATGGCCTCATGGTTCTCATGACAACTAATAACATGTCAAGACAGGCCACAGAAGCAATTGCTGGGGAAAATCAGAGGAACTGGAAGTTTGGAGGTAGACTGCCCACATGGCATGCTGATGACCAGGCTGGCAGGAGATGGGGCCCGGCTGCCTGTCATCTCTACTAAGTAAATAATAATGCTCTTCTTTCAGGATAATGAAATGAGAAAGTAAGCTGATTCTTTTTAATGCAAGAGAATAAGCTTAAATATGCCACAAGGATGACCCTGTATTCTATAGTTTTTCCTATGGAATCCAGTTTTCCTGTATTTTAGGTGGCAGTATTGAATTTGTAATTCATCAATTTACAAGGCACAAGGCAGACCTACTACATTTCTGTCTACACTGACCTTTACATTTAAAGTTGTTCATCCATGGTGCCTTTCCAAATCATAAAACCAAAGACCACCTAATATATGGTGGGCTCTCATCATTATTTGGCCCAGAAAGACGGGAGAGTATGCACTTTGAATACTGCTCTACCTGAAAGGAAAACCTCTATACTACCCATGAAAATGGTGTCTTCAGATAATCTTAATTACCCATTATTTTGGCATGTATAAATAGAAAGCATTCCATAAACCTTTGATTTGACAGAGGTGCAGATGAAATCTTAACAGAATGGCTGTGATGCATGGGCTCTGACTGCAGGAAAGCATGGCCTTCCCAGAGGGAAGAGCACCCTGAAAGAGGGACAGCTAGTCCCATAAATAAAATGAAATCATTGGCATCCTCACAGTACCCTGAACACTGACTACCTCTTCACTTGGAAAAGCAGCCAAACTGTGAAGCTCTAAGTGGTTTGAGCTTGTGGTTTAACCTTAGAAAGAGCCTTCATTTTAATCACAGCAATATCCAGGCCAGATTTTTGGAAGCAATGATATTTCCTCTTGCAGCATCCTAAGTCTGAATATTGAGGGTCTACCTTCTGGTTCATAGTTGTGCTTCTAGGATTCCTTGCTTTAGTTGCTGGGGCCTGAGTTTGCTGACTTTTAAAGCACAGATCAATTCACCTGACTTTCTGAAGCACCCTAAGTACTATAGCATAGAAAACTGGTTTCTTTATTACGCCAAGTTGTACACTAATGAATGCTTTTAAAAACTCAGAATAAATAATGTTGAATGAGGTGACATGAAAACTTGCTTCATTTTTGCCTTCAGGAGGGAAACTGACATATCATTCAATTTCTCAATGGCTCCTTCATCTTCCTGTACAATTTTGAGAGCTTTAATTGACAGCACAGTTGATACCAACTGGCTCTATCTGCTGTCAGCAAAGTGGGACAAATCCAGGACTTTTGATCATGTCTCACAGCTGCATGTATGATGAAACCACAGCATTTTCCAATTGCACAGAGGCTGTCCACACATGCCATGGCAGTGTCCTGCAAGCATTATGTTTGTAATTGCGGCCAGTAGAGAAGCTCCTAGTAACTTGGAGGCAAAGCTGCATGTCAGTCACTAAGTACAAATGGACTGGAAAATGAAAGCTGAAATGGCATAAGGGAGGACTGACTGTAGTTGTTGTCCTAGGACCTCACTTACAAGGGTTAGATGGATAATCATAAAACATTTGTCGAGACAGGCACTGGGAGCAGCCGTAAGCTACTGTGTGGGAAGCCAGCATCCTGTATCAGAGTGCCTGGGTTCAACCTGCAGCCACTCCACTTCTGATTCAGCTTCCTGCTAATGCACATCCTGGGAAGCCACAGATGACGGTTCAAGTGTTTGGGGAGACTGGCAGGATCCTGGCTTCTGCCTGGCCCAGCCCTGGCTGTTGCTGGCATTTGGGAAGTGAATGAGCAAGATGCAAGTTTTCTCTTTTTTTCTCTCTCTCTCCCTGTTCATCTTTTCAAGTAAACACTTTTTTTTAAGTTATATTATTCCCTGGTTATTAAAAGTAAGTTTTTAAATCCTTTTGTAAATCTTTATCCTAGAAAAGAAAATCTTCCTTGGACTTAATGCAGGGTTATTTTAAAAGAAAGGAAAAGCTCAGGATAAAGCTAAGAAATGTTGGCTTTAGTTAAACAAAAAAAAAAAAAAAAGAGGTTGGAACACTTGAGCTGCAATAGGACGTCGGGGGAGGCCAATGTGGACAATCTTAGGGACAAGGGTACCATCTGCCCAAAAGATAAAGATGGGTGTGTGTGTGAAGTGGGAGAGAGGTGGCACTAAACCATAGGGACAGTGTAAAAATCTGACGAGGTTATGGGTCTCTTACCGCCCGGATCTGCAGTTCCACCACCACCTCCAGAGGCATCGTTCCCTGTGTGGGCGAAACGACCGGAATGAAAAGATCCTTCCGTGCAGTCCTGGAGCAACCTTTCTTAGTTTAGCTCAACCCCTAGAGCAAGTGCTCCCAGAAACTTCCCCAGCCCCCTGCCCCACCCCGTCCCCCATCTGTCCCCGCCAGCCCGGGTCCCTCCCACCGGGACGGGTCTCACAACCGGAGCTGGAGTGTAAGCTTCCAGAAGGCGGAAGCGTCGCGTTGCCATGGGCATCCAAAGCTCCGCCTTCCACCGGGGACGCGCGCACGCCCTGCGCTCCGCTGGGAACGCGCGCTCTGGACGTCTGCTTAGCGGGCCCTGCGCTGGCGGGAGGGGCTGGCCGGGTCCGGAAGCAGTGGCCAGATCCCTAGGTGCTAGGGAACCTAGTTTTCTTTCCCTCGACTCTCTTAATGGCCCCAGGAGCTACGTTAAAATGTTCAGTTTCCATTCAAAATGTGGAATGAGAACATAGCTCCGTCATAATTTAAGTACGACTCATTTTTAGTAACTAAGCGACCCCTAAACCCTGGAACTTCTGTATGATGATTTAATACAGTTACCTGCCCTTAAAAAGTATTCTCTTCCTTATTAAATGTTATATCTTCATGTTTGGCTTAGAAAACACAGTCATCATCAAAAACAAGAAATTAAAACGTGTGCTAGTTAGAAACCCAGCAATAATCAAAGTTTATAAATTAGGTTACCTACAATGGAAATATTTGTCAGTCTTTCTTCAGCGCATTGTTCAGGTTTTTCAGGGGTTTAGTTAATCTAAGAGAAGCGTTGAATTACATCATCTCCCAATGAGTAGTAACCTTATTTACCCAAAGCCACAGTTAACAGTAAAAAGAAAGAAAGAAAGAGAGAGAGAGAGAGAGAGAGAGAGAGAAAGTAAGAAAAAATAGTGGGCAGGGCTACAGTTGTTACTAGTAGAGAGGGAGTCACTTTTTTTTTTTCTGTTCACTGTATTTGCCCAAAACTGAAGGGGAAGGAGTTGCTGCTTTTAACCAATCTGAAAAATCTGTCTCTGAAAAGAAAAGAAAAAATCCTACATAGTGTTGAGTCATTTATTGCTAATATTTTGCAGTGAGATTTAGGCAATTGGAAATAGTGCAGAAAGATTTCCCAAGACAAAAGTTAGGTGTTTGTTTCTCTGATTGGAGTCCCTGGAAGGGAAAAACCCAGTGTGATGAAGAAGCATCTATTGTGTCCTTATTCAATTCCTGTGCTCTCTCTACATGTCATGAGATACCAAGTGGCCGCCAGACCCCTATAATGTGCAGAACACCTATTTGTCACTGACTCACCTGTTTGTCACTCATGTTAATAAGTCACCAACACCAAAGCTAAGGTGTCAAAAGTGATAACCAAAACAGGTTAGTAAATAAGTAGCAGAGGTAAAATAGAAGAGAGAAATCAATACTAAGGATCTAAAAAGTGCTAGGAACATTGCATATGCTAATTCATTTCAGCCTCACAATAACTCTCTGAAGCAGAGACTGTTATCCCTATTTTCAGATAGAGACAGCCACATTTGAATCCAGATGTGCCCCACCACATTACTGCCCTACAGCATAGACATCCTATTGCTACCTGGAGATACAGTGTCCCATCCAGCTCTCTTCCTATTCCTAACTTCTGATATAACTGGCCTCTCTTGCTTAGCTGCTGACAGCCTTCTCATTTCCCTCCAATTCTGGTCATCCTTTTTCTGTCTCTGTTTATCCTCCTCTGCCTGGCTAAGCAACGTTTTTAGGTCCTCTCCTTTCCTTGCTCTATACTCTTAACTTGGGTGCCATCCAAAATGGGTATTGATTAACACATGTACACAGATTCACTTATCCTTCTCAGGCCTCTCCTACTTCCCTGTCTGCCTTCTTCGGTTCCATACTATTACCCATATTTATCATCTTTGCAGCAACTGTCACACTAGCAGCTTTACATTTATTCTTGTGATTGCTGATTACTCTCTCCATAATCTGTATGTTCTGCATGGCTAAGTGTTTGCATACTAAATACCTGGCAAAGCAGATGCTCAACACATACCCTTGAGTAAATGTTAAAAGTGCAGAGATTATCAAACCAGTCTATAAGGGTTCATGTACGTGGGTAAGGGGAGGTCCTGCCACATCAGGGCAAATTAAATATGCATAATGAGAAAGAACAGAGTGCAGCAACTTCTGCTAGTATGCCAAGAGGATACTGAAGGGTAATAAATGAGCTAGCAGGGAATGTACTCTGTAAATTTTACCCACCATGATCACCATGAGGTGATCACCAGAGGCTACTGGTTGCCATGGAGATGCCTCTGGCCCACCTGGCAAAGTATTCATCATTGAGGCTACCACCTCTGCGGGAGGCCAAGCAAAGCCATTCAAGGATCAGACTGTCACCACTTCAAGAGAATGGCTTTACTACCGTGTAGGTACCTCATGGTGGCAGCAAACAGATTCCAACAATTTATATTCCCAGAGTGCTTCTGCAATGCAGCTTTAACAGCAATGACATCAGCATTGCAGAAATGACACATCAGCACATCCTGCCCACATCCTGATGCCAAACAAGAAAACAAAAACTGACCCAAATGGGAATTTTCCAAAGAATAAGAATATGATTGTCAAACAATAATGGGCTGAGATTTTCCTTTTAACCAAAAATTAATTAAAAGACACAAAGTTATAAACATATTTTTTAAATAAGAGGGATATTCACATGAAGGCTGAAGCTCTGAAAAAAAAGAAGGCACTCATGAGAGGAGTATAGAGAAATAGTCACACATTGTTGGTGAGGTTGTAAACACATATAATGTACTCGCTTTCTATGACTACTGTAACAACACAAATTTAGGAGCTTCAAACAAACAAAATTATTATTTAAAGCTTGGTGGACCAGAAGTCCAACACATATCTCCGGGGACTAAAATGAAGGGGCCTGCAGACTGCATTCCTTTTACCCTTTCTATGTCCTTATTTTTCCAATGTTAAAGACTGCCCCTATTCCTTGACTCAAAATTCCCTCCCTCTGTCTTCAAAATCAGCAACATAGAGCTAAGTCTTTCTCATGCTGCCATTTCTCTGGTTCTCTTTTCCACTTTAAATAAATACATAAAATATATACATATATAAATATATTTTTAAACATCTTGTCCATTTAAAAGTTTAACTTCTTTTTTATTTACTTCAAAGGCAGAGCCAGAGAGAGAGAAATAGTTCATATGCTGGTTCACTCCTCAAATGCCCACAACAGCTGGGACTAGGGCTGAACTAGGCTAAAGGCAAGAGTTAGGAATTCTACCCTGATGTGTTGGTGGCATATGCCCAAGCACTTAAACCACCATCTGATGCCTCACAGGGTACACATTAGCAGGAAGCCAGATTGGAAGTTAGGTAGGAAGTTAGAAATTTAGCCTCTGTGTGTGTGAGACAGGCCTGAAGACTAGCACTTACTGCAAAAGCTCCAGAAGCCCAGCATTTTGCACTTCAAAGCCCTGCCCAGACCCTGGTTAACCTCCCAGGTGGTCCCAGCCCTTCCCCCAAGGAAAGCTCCCGGGAGAATTCTCTCTCCTAAGGGACCAAATGGGTTACCTGACCTGATAACATGGGGCAATAAAACCTTCACAGACCCGAAGGGAAGTCCCCTACTCTGCCCTCCAGCAAATCTGAGGAGGAATTTGCTAATTTTCACCCAACAAACCCTACTGCTAGGACTCCCCATCCTTTGTCCTGGAGGAGAGTGGGAGGTGGGTAAACAGACTCCCTTAAAAACCTAGGGAAGTCCAAACAGACTGTGAGCTCAGCTCTGCCTCTTAGCTGAGCAGCCTGCCTGGCCTGCCCAGGTGTATTCTCTCCATTCAACCATGTAGCACTGCTCTCCCCCAGTCCGAGCAACTGGGCACTCTCTGTCCCTTCTGTTCTGATGAATGCCCTGTTCTCAACAAAGCCTGCTCTCTGTCTCACGCCTGAATTCTTTCTTGAGAAGACAAGAGCCCCATGGCTTCCATGGCCTTTCCTCCAGTGACAGAAGTACAGGCAAGACAATCCCAAGTATTCTGAAATGGAAAGTAGGTGTCCTAAGCAGCAGCTTAACCTGTTGTACCACAGCACCCTCCCCTCAGTCTTCCACTTTTATATTTCTGATTACATTGGAACCACCCAGATAACCCAGGATAATGCTCCTATTTTTAGAGTCAGATGATTAACAAACTTAATTCCACCTACAACCTTAATTTCTCCTTTATCATGTAAGATAACGTTTTTCCAGGAACCAGGATTTAGGGTATGGACATCTCTGGGACCTGTTATTCTGTCTATCACATGTAAATTCTCTGCAGAAAAAATTAATAATGTCCACCAAAATTTCTACTTGGCTCAGAAATTCCATGGCTAGATTTTATTCTAAGGGTGTGGTTTCACAAAAACACAAACACATATGCTTCACCATTATCTAATTTTATTTATTTATTTTGAAGAGGAGCAGACATTTGGTATAGCAATTAAGTTGACACTTGGAATGCCTGCATCCCACATCCAAGTGCCTGGGTTTGGATCTTGACTCTGCTCCTGATTCCAGCTTCCCTGCTAATGCAGACACTGAGATGCAGCAAGCAAAGGCTCAAGTACTCGGGTCCCTACCACCCACATGGGAGTTCCTGGCTCCTGGTTTCAGCCTGGACCAGCACAAGCCTTTGTGGGAGTTAAGACACTAACTACTTGGGAAACCTGCATCCCCTATTAGAGTGCCTGAGTTTGAGTCAAATCTCCTCTCTGGATTCCAGCTTCCACATAGTATGCACTCTGAGAGGCAGCAGGAAGTGACTCAAGTACTTGGGTCCCTGTCCCCTAAATGGGAGATGCAGATTGAATTCTGTGCTCTTGACTTTGGTTTGGCCCAATCCCAGATACTACAGGAATTTGAGGAATGAATCAGCAAATCTCTATCAGTCATAAAATGAAAATACAAATTTTAAATATTCATAACAATTTTCAAAAATCTTTAACATAGCTTCAAATAAGAAAAGCCAAGGGCCAGTGTTGTGACACAGAAGTTAAGCCTCTGGTTCAAATGCAGGCATCCCACAATGGGACAGGGATTCGATTCCCACAGTCCTGCTTCCAATCCATCTCCTTGCTAATGTGCCTGGAACAGTAGCAGATGATGGCCCAAATACTTGGACCCCTGCCACCCACATGGGAGACTCAGAGTTCTGGGCTCCTGATTCCATGCTCCAGCTATTGCAGCAGATAGATCTCTTTTTCTCTGTCCATTTCTGCTTCTCTCTCTGTCACTCTTTCAAATACACAAATCTTTTTAAAAGGAAAAATAAAAGTTATCATATCCTTTCGTGAATCTCCTAACAAAACAGCCCAACAAGTAGCTGGCACTATGGTGTAGTACCTGCAGCGCCAGCATCCCTTATGAATGTCGGTTCATGTTCTGGCTACTCCTCTTCTGATCCAGCTCTCTGCTATGGCCTGGGAAATCAGTAGAAGATGGCCCAAGTGCTTGGGCCCCTGCACTGCGTGGAAGACCCAGAAGAAGCTCCTGACTCCTGACTTTGTATTGGCCCAACTCTGGCCATTTGCGGCCATTTGGAGAGAGAACCAGTGGGTGGAAGATCTCTCCCTCTCTCCCTCTTTCTCTAACTCTACCTTTCAAGTAAATAATTCTTAAAAAAAAAAAAAAAATAGCCCATCGGGGCTAGCGCTGTGGCACAGTGGGTTAACGCCCTGGCCGGAAGCGCTGGCATCCCATATGGGTGCCAGTTCGAGACCCGGCTGCTCCACTTCCTGTCCAGCTCTCTGCTATGGCCTGGGAAAGCAGCAGCAGATGGCCCAAGTCCTTGGGCCCCTGCACCCACGTGGGAGACCTGGAGATAAGCAAATTACTGTGATATGTAATACAAGTAATTCAGAAAGAAACCCATTTAAAGGCACTATATTATTAGAACAGTGGTTTCTGCATCCAAAACAGAAGCAGGCAATTTGAGTACTTTTTTTTTTTTTTTTTTTTTTTTTTGCCAGGCAGAGTTAGACAGTGAGAGAGTGATATAGAGAGATTATATTGAGTACTTCTCTAAGTCCATACACTTCTTGGAAATTTTCCTCAAGAATCAGGAATACTTCTAGGAAGGAGTCAAATTACAACCAAACCGCTTTTCACAATTTTAAAGTCATTTGGGATCTAGATCCACACATGGGAACCATTTCACAAAATTTTCTTAGAATTCATGAGTCAGGTTCATATGTTACTCTCTGTGTTGTGCTTTGATTCACTCGTATTTGCAGGCTCAGTCCTTATATAATTCCATAAGCAATGTCCTTGGCCATTTGGACATAGCCCTTCCATCTAGAAGTAATTTCTATAGAGAAAAAAAATTAACATGGTCTTTTAAGGTTCAGCTGGCTAGCTCTATGAGAGGAGTAGATAAATTATGACACAAAGCAATTTCTAAGGAATTCTATTATCCTATATAAGAAAGTGGGAGAGAATGATTACGTTTTAAGACTTAAGTTCCAAATATCTACTCTGCTTGGGTACTGGATTTAGACCCTGAAATCACCAGTGGCTCAAGATGAGACTACCTCTGATTTCATGATGTCTATTCCTTCTTCTAACAAAACATAACTGTGTTCCTTTTTTACTCTCGTCTGCCTTTATTTAATCCTGCATCTTGTCTTCTATCCTTGTTTCTATCCTTTATTTCCTATTCATTTATTCAGCACATTTTTATTGAGTTCCTACTATGTGCCAGATATTGTTATAGGCAATGCAGGTAAAAGGGTGAACAAGAAAAAAAACTGTGCTTTTGTGGAGTTTAGATTCTAGTGGGGAAGAAAACATAATAAATGAGTAAACATAAAAAAGATAATAATAGTATGATGAATGGTGGGAAGGAAAATATCAAAGGTGGTGAGACAGAATGTTACAGGTTAGAGCATAAGAGTCCAATTAGACTCAGCTGCCAAGTTGGTCTCTCTAGGGTAAGACATTTCACCTGAGAAGCATGACCACGACTGAGATGTTAAACGAGCTAATAGAAACAATATACTGGCAAAGGGAACAGCAAACACAAAGGGCCTGAGTCAGGAGAAATGGGTGTTTGAGGAATGGAATGGCCAATGAACATACTAACAGAGACCTAGAGCAGGGAGTTACGGAGTTACAAGATGACGCTGAAGAATTAGGTTGCCACTAAATTGCACAGCAACTTAAAGAATTAAAACAGTCAATGTGATTATTTACCTAACAGTCATAACCTCTTCTTCCTTGTCAACAGAACCCTAGTTGTGTTTGGACGAAAATGCATACAGTTCCAGGTAATAAATCATAATTTATTAAGCCAGTTCTGGCCAATAACATACAAGACAGTCACTAGAAGCTTCTGGAAAATATATTTATCCCTAATATAAAAGCCATAAGTAAATAAAGCTATTTTTGCCTCCTCTCTCGCTTCCTGCTTTAGCTGTTGTTATGTTTTAATTTCCAGAGCTAGGGTACCCATCTTGCAACCATGACATAACAAGCCTAAAGATGCAAGTCACCAATTGTTGGACAGTAGAGGAATAACCTGGGTCATTGCTACAACTGGCAAATGTTAAACCTATCCTGGGACCACAAAGCTTTATCCTTTTTGTTCAGTAAACAATAAATGTCCCTACAGTTTAAATATCTTTGAGATTTCAGTTACTTGCATTGAGAGAATATAACTGATATAGGTGGGATATGACATGATCTGATTTAGATATGTGCAGCAACTGTATAAATACATTATATAGTGAAAGAATGGAAGAGAAGCATGGACAACTTCTCCAGTAGTTCTCAGAAGGGAGCATGGTCTCCTGACCTAAGCAGAGAACAGTAAAGCTGAAGAAAACTAGATTCAAGGCACATTTGGGAGGAAAATCACAGGACTTGCTGACGGTTTAGACATGAACAGTGAAGAACGGTTTAAGCCCAAGATTTTGGACTTGATCGTGATGTCATTCATTGAGAAGACAGAAATAAGAGGTTTGGGGAAGGAAGTGGGATCCAGAGTTGTTTTTTGGATGTATTAAATGTACAATCTGTATGAGTCATTCAAACAGAGATGTCAAATCAGCAGGTAAGCATATTTCTCTGAAGTACTGTGGTAAGGTCAGGGCTTGAATTGCAATTTGGGAATTGTCAATTTAATGTTATTTAAAGGCACATAAGTAGACAAGATCGTCCCCGCCAGCCAAAATATGAGGAAATCTAAAACTAGAGGCCTGCTAGAACACAAAACTGAAGAGAAATAGTGAAAAGGTAGGGGGAAAACCATCATCACCATCAGCATCATTTAGTATTTTTGTAGAGCTTACTTTATGCCAAGCATTGCTCAACTCACCACGTGGCTTCATGACAGTAAAGAGAAAAAAGTGCTGTCCTTTTCTTTCTCCCTTTCTGTTTTCTCCTGTGGTTTTCACTCTTAAACTCAGTTGGTTTAGATGCAGTGCTTCTCAACTTTCATTTGTAATGATTAAGTTCTATAGTCACTGGAAAATATTCAAATAGCATAATAGAGGAGTTGAATGTGGAAAGATCCTCAGAAACTTTGCTCCCATCTCATCCACCCTAGGCAATCACTAACAGTTTCTTGTATACCTCTAGAAAATTTCCAGAGACTTGTTTTTACGAAACTAGGAGGACCCCCCCCCCATATATGTATGTATCTCCACATATATATCTAATTCTACAATGTGCCTTATTTAACTCAATACATTTTGGAGATATTTCTACTATCAGTAACTGTAGATCTACTTGATTCTTTTTAAAGACTCAAAGAACCCTACTGTATTAACAAGCCATGATTATTTACATTCCTCTTTTTTCCTTATCACTCAAAAAAATTTTGTAGATAAATCTTCGGATATTGGTGCAAAAATAACTGTTGGATAACTTCCCAGCAGCGAAATTGCTGTATGAAAGCACTTATGACTCTCATATGGTCAAATAACAGCTCTTTTTTGTCATATCTTGGCCAACATTTGGTATTAAGCAATTACAAAAGTTTGCCAATCCAGTAGATTGAAAAAATGGCGTCTTGTTGTTTTTATTTGGGCCTTTTAAATTGTGAGCAGAGCAGCAAGGCCTGATGGTTAAACATGCACATTTTGGAAGCTACATTCGGTGGGCTGGATTCTGGCTGTTCTTAAAACGTACGACCTCCGGAAGGCCTCATTTTTTTTCTTCTTCTCAAAAAAATAAATAAATAAGTAAAATTTTTAAAAGGATATGGCGCCAGCACAAATCTTCAGGGTTAAACGCCAGAAGTAAACAAACAGGGAGCCCTACACGGTTGCTTGAAGCCAGTTAGGGTCCTCCTCCTTCCAGCAGGTTTTGCAGAACTCGCTTGGTACCTGTAATTTGATATGTGAAGAAACAGGCTCTGCTTTCAAGAGTCGGCCCCCTACCCCGCCTGCTCCACCCTGAGACCTACAGTTCCTGTGTCAGTGTACGTGCAAACAAAAAGAGGCGACACGGTCGGTCCGCGCACCTCCCGGCGGGCAGGAACGCCAGACAAGTTTCTAACACGACCCGACATTCGCCACCGCAGCACCGTGAAGGTTAAGTCGTCGGCGCTTAAATGCCTGAGAGAACAAGTTTTAAACGAGAAAGGATTCTAAATCCACCCTACACACGCCCGCCGAGACGCCTCTCCGCGGCCACGCCCCATCCGGAAGTGACGCTGCCCGTCGGAAGCCTCTTCCGCCACCCGCCGGCGGCTCGGCCCCGGCTGGCGCGGGCTGTGCGTAGGCATCGCGGCCAGCGGAGGGATTGTGGGTAACGAACCCGGCCGGCTGGGGCGGCTGGCTCCGCGCAGCAGGGTCCGCTCACGCCAAGTCCGTTGGCTGTCGCTGTTATTGGGCCGGGGGCAGCGGGACATGGAGCAGCCGTGGCCACCGCCGGGACCCTGGAGCCTCCCTCGGGTCGAGGGTGAGGCCGAGGAAGAGAGTGACTTGGACGTGTCCCCCGTTTCCCCCCGCTGCCCGCAGCTGCCGGGCGGTGGCGCCCAGGTGAGAGGGGCTCGCGTTCTGCTGGGGGGTTGGGGCGGTGCTGCCACACAGCCCCCAGGAGTGCCGCGTCTCCCCGGCCCCCTTTGCCCTGTTCCTAGCTCTCGCGGGGCTGGGGGCCTGATGCCACCCCGCCGCTGTTGTAGCATCCTTTGAGGGAAGAAGAGGCGGCCGTGTGTTCTTTCGTTCGTTCCCAGCCTCCCCCTCCGCGCACACCTTTTCTTTCACCTTGGCTGATCCCTCCTCACCCTTGGAAGGCGTCCCTCTTTTCCCCCTCCCTGACAACACCCAGATTTGGGGCGGTTCACGCCGTATCTACCGTTGACCCTTTGTCCTCTTGTGATTGCTTTTATCCGAACACTTTATTAAGTCAGAGGCTCCGGCACTCTTGCCCACTCACTGTTGAGTTAGGGACAGTGCACGATTGTAGTTCGTGAGTCCCGCAGATTACACACGCGGGTTCACCCACGTTGGTAGCTGAGCAGATCCGTGTAAACCTCGCTTTTGACGCCGCTTTGGGATTTACACCTCTCCCACTCGCGTGTCTGGCTTCCCCTGTTTGGTTGTTTTGCTCCACGTCATTTTCCGATAAAAGCACAGAAGCACACACTTGCCTTTTTCTTTCAGACTTTTCCCCCAGGTACCCGATGCAACTTGTGCTTTCAGTCCAGTTTTCTTGCCCCTGAAACTTAATTCAAATAATTTTGAATTTTTCTGAGTCCTATCTTAGGGAGAGCTTGCCTGCGTCACTTTGTCCTTTTTTTTTTTTCTTTTTCCTGACCCAAGTGTGTTTTGGAAATATGTTTCAGGATTGCAGACTAAACACTAACATGGTCAATGAAATACATTGTAGATGTGTGCCTTCTGAACTCATTTTGCTAGATGTTAATGAAGAATGGTCATTTAAAACGTTTACCAATAAGTGGAGGATCATCAATCTTACGTCTGACTAACGGGATTACTTAGCTTCACACAGAGAAAGATGCTGTTTCATAACCACAGAGTGTTCTTCAGCCAGCGAGTCACTGGGAAAGTGAGAGCAGAATGAGAGTTGATGGGTCAGTAGTCATTCACTAATTATGGATCACTAATGTCATCCTTATATACAAATGTGTTATAAGCACATACTGTGTCACAGACAGAGGGAAGGAGTGAACACCAGCTGCTGTTGTCAATTTCGAAAGAATATGGCAAGGGAATGAATAATTCAATCAATAACTTCTTCAGTAACCTAATAGAAACTCAGGATTTTAAAAGTATTATTATTTTACTTGGGCACTTACAAACTTGTTTAACTGAAAGAGATTTTAAAAGTGAGTCAGCCTATCACTTTCCTTAAAAGTGATTTCTCTGAGTCCATATCGCTAGTTAGTGGCCAAGTTAAAACTTGAGTTTAGGACTCCTAATCCTGTATTTTTCCCCATCTAACTGTATGTCTTATCCTGTGAAGTACTGTAAAACTTTGTTGACTGAAACTACCTTTAAATGGTCTTAAAATTTGCAAAATGATTACTAATTCTAAATTCATAAGCTTATTACCTCTATGCTTTTGCCTTGCTAACTTTAGGACTTAAATTTTTGGAAAGAAGAAAATGTTTAATCCAATCTATAGGCATCTTATAATCTTTTTAACAAGTGTTTAAAAGCTTTGGCTTGGGGTCTTCCTCTCTTGGAACCCCCCTCCTGGCTGCTTTGGTAGGAGGTTCCCAATTTAAATAAATCTTGTTTTTCTATTAAAAAAAAACTTTGGTTTGATTTTTACCAATTATGTGGAATTTAGACATCTTAATGTAATAGACGATCTGTAGTCCAAACATCCGTTCAATGTAAAGACAGATCAGAATATAAAGATTCAGTAGGAGATTTTTGATATGTAGAGTTACATTAGCAGACATTAATGCTGAGTTCCTTTTACAGAATTTATGTTCATTAAAATTCAACGATTTTAATGTTCCCCTAAAATTTTAGTATGTTCACAGATTAAAATATGACCAAACTTTTAATCACTTGAGTGCATGTTAGATAGTTTGTCAAGAGGGCCACATGTTGTCTAGGTAGTCTGTGGAGAAGAATTTAAACATAAGTCATTTTTAGAATTCATTTGGTTTGAGAAATATTTGCTTGCACCCAATTTAAAAATGCAAGATACTTCCACTTATCCATATTACCATTCTTGGTATATCTTGGTATTCCTTCCAAAATAAGTTTTATAGCTTCATTTGTCTCCTCTTCTTGTCCCCATTTTAAGCATAGCTGCTTCACAGTTATGCTTGATCCTATTCTAAGATAGCAAAAAGTAAAATAAATGTTTCACTGGGTTAGTTAGGGACATGGTGTTTGGTACCTGGGCTGTAAACCTGCTGAAAGAGTAAACAACATCTGAATAGCCAACTGTGTGCACATTTGCTCCAGTAGAAACCTGAGTTTGCCTGGAGACACAGCTAGGAAGGAGGGGCCTTGCTTGCTCCTTGCCTCAGAATTCCTTACTGCTGCCAGCCTGTTCGATGAAGTGGAGATTCATTTAATCATCTCATATTTGTTGAATTCTGGCTTTTCTAGAAGCTCATAGCTGAGAAAACAGATAAGCAATAATTCTGTGTGGAAAAACACCACAAAGAAATATGCATAATCTGGGTGGGGGGAGAATGGTTAAGGAGAAGCCTAGGGGATGACAGAAACTGCAATGGAAATGGGAATTACCTTAAGGAGAAGAATTGCCAGATTTGAGCGGGGAGGCCAGGGAAGCAACGGGTGAATAAGCAGACAAGTAGAAGAGTAACAGGCACTGTGAGGAGAGGCAGTAGGAAATGACATCGTGAAGCATGATGCCTGGCCAGAGTTCTCACTTTATCCCAAGGCTCTGAGAATGAATAAAATAAGATCTGGTTTTTAGAAAGATCACTCCAGTGTAGCAGAATGGAGAAAGACTTGGGATAAGACAGGCTGTATTGTACTTGGATAATTCAGGTATGAAATTATAAGGATTTGAATAGAGATGCAGATGTGGAAACAGGTCAGAGAAAAATTACTGTGAATAAGTAGTCTGAAAGTGATCAACATTTGACCAATAAGCCAAAAAGAATGTGCCTTCAGCTTTTTATAGAGTTAAAGAATGTGAGGAATTAAAATAATTAACTACAATGGTTTATATATAGTGATTAAGTAAGTATTATAATGAATACCTACTGCTTTTGAATGGAACAGAATCATCGGGATAAACCTTTTAATATTTTATAAAAATAATAACTTTGCCTGTTTTGTTTGAAATTAGGTCAGAGATACATGATAGAAACTTTCTAATAAGAATTTCTTAGATCACTAAGGATTGGTATAATACAGAAAGAAAATAGCAAGCACTGATGACCTTTAAATAAAAGGAGAACGTTTACCGTGGAAAACTTGAAGAATAAAAGTCTAAAGGTCTGGTTTTCCTCATGTGGAATGCTGAGGTCATGAAGTAGAATTAAACTTGTTCTTACTATTCGGCTTCTTCAGGATTATGAAGACTGTAAATCAGTTTTGTTGAGCACTAGCTGTACGCAAGACACTGCCATAGTTACCAGGCTTTTTGTTGCTGTCAGTTGTTGGGGGAGAAAATTATTAGAGTCTAGTTGACGAAACAAGGCCGTGGTAATATAAAAATATAACTGCAGATACAGAACACAAGGTACTCGGTCCACCAAAGTCATTGTATAGAAATCCTTTGACTAAAAAGAACTGAAATTGAACTGGGCTGCACAAATATAGCCATTGCCTTCCATTTCTTACAATTACTGTTTTTTCATGCAGATGTATAGCCATGGGATTGAACTGGCTTGCCAAAAGCAAAAGGAGTTCGTGAAGAGTTCTGTAGCGTGCAAATGGAATCTTGCTGAAGCTCAGCAGAAACTTGGTAGCTTAGCACTGCATAACTCTGAGTCCCTGGATCAGGAACATGCCAAAGCACAAACAGCAGTATCAGAACTGAGGCAGCGGGAGGAAGAATGGCGACAGAAAGAAGAGGCTCTTGTACAAAGAGAAAGGATGTGTTTGTGGAACGTGGATGCCATTAGCAAGGATGTTTTTAATAAGGTATGACCTTTTATTGAGCCATAAGGCAAGAAGAAAAAAACCTGAGGTATTTGTACAAACTGATTGTGCTTATTTGGCCGCAAGGCAGCAGCATTAAAAGTGTTCAGTTTTGGTAGTTTATGAAAAGTGACTGTTTAAAAAATCTGTATCTCCAATAGTGTCTGATTTGGGTAGTCTTTAATTTACTCATATGACCATAGCATAGCACCCTGGCTGAAGTGTGGGCTTGGAATTGGACTGTCTCAAATCTCAGCTTTGTTACATGCTGGCTTTGTGACCTTGGGCAAGTCATTTAATGTCTCTAAGCATTTGTTTCTTCAACTATGTAGGGTAGATGTGAAGATTAAGTAAAGGTACTATCTTAAAATTGTGGCAGCTTGGAGCCTGGTATGTGGCAAAGCAGATGTGATGGCCCTTTTGTTACCATGCTGTGCTATCAACTGCTCTTAGTTTTTTAATACAAATGTGTAATTGTGGGGAGCAACTCGGACTAGACTGTTACTGGAATTAAGACTTATTCTATGCATCTGCTTTCCCACAATATGGCGCTGAGAAGGGAGTAACAACTTCTACGCAGCTGCCTCTCGCCAACTTGAGTGATGACCTGCAGCTGATCCTGCTCCTGATTGCAGGAGAGCAGCGTACTCGGCGTGTGGGTAGCAGAGTTGGGATTGGTGGAAGAGGACTATAAAGGAGGAGAGAGACAACATGCACCAGGAGCATCTATCTGAAGGAACACCTGTGCAGCCCCCGAGAGAGCCGGCCAGCGGTGTGCCGCTCCCCTGCGGAAGTGGGGAAAGTGGCAGGGGGAACCGCCCTTCCACGGAGGTGGAAGGGTCGGTAGCCAACCCGGGAAGAACCAGCAGCAAACCCGGGGAGGGCCGAGCAGACGAAAGAAAAACGCAGGGTCTAGTGTCGTTCCTCCGCGAAGAGGGGGAGCGACATGTAATTAGTGGTTTTTTCAAATAAAAGTCTTTTACTGTTTATTTACCAGTGTGTATGTAGTAAACTCAGTTGGTAATATGGACTTAATACTATAAATGTTAGTACTGAAAGGACCCTTTAGAAACAATTCAGACTTGTCTATTACTTTTTTTTTTATTTATTTGCAAGGCAGAGTTATAAAGATAGATCTTCCATCTGCTAGTTCACTTCCCAAATGGGCATAACTGCCAGAGCTGGACCAGGCTGAAGCCAGAAACCAGGAGTTTCTTCCAGATCTCCCATGTGGGTGTGCAGGGGCCCAAGGGCTTGGGCCATCCTCTGCTGTTTTCCCAGGCCATTTGCTGGGAGCTGGATCAGAAGTGGAGCAGCCGGGACTTGAATCAGTGCCCATATGGGATGCTGGCAGTAAAGGCAGCAGCTTTGGGGGCCAGCATTGTGGCATAGCTGGTAAAGCCTCTGCCTGCAGTACCGGCATCCCATATGGTCGCCGGTTTGAGTCCCAGCTGCTCCACTTCCAGTCTAGCTCTATGGCCTGGGAAAGCAGCAGAAGATGGCCCAAGTCCTTAGGTCCCTGCACCCATGTGGGAGCTCCAGGCTCCTGGCTTTGGATCGGCCCAGCTCCAGCCATTGTGGTTGGTCATTTAGGGAGTGAACCAGTGGATGGAACACCTCTCTCTCTCTCTCTGCCTCTGTAACTCTGCCTTTAAATAAATCTTAAAAAAAAAAAAAAAAAAAAAAGGCAGTGGCTTTATCCTGTGTGCCACAGCACCATTCCCTGTCTGCCACTTAAATAGTACAATACTGTACACAAGTAAGGCATTTACCAAGTGAAGTATTCAGTTTCTCATTATAACATACTAGTATAGGTTTATTCTTTGACTCCTGTATCTGAAGAAGAAATGGATTTTTCTTTTTAAAGAGTTATTTATTTGAAAGTCAGAGTTACAGAGAAGGAGAGGCAGTGGTGTGTAAGGAGGGAATCTTCATCTGCTGGTTTACTCTACAAATTGCTGCAGTGGCCAGGGCTGGGCCAGGCCAAAGACAGGAGCTTCATCCAGGTCTCTCACATGGCTGCAGGGGCCCAAGCACTTGGTACATTTGCTGCTTTCCCAGGCACATTAGCAAGGAGCTGGATTGGAAGTGGAGCAGCTGGGACTTGAACTGGCACCAATATGGGATGTAAGCACTGCAGGGGGCAGCTTTAGCCATTACGCCACAGTGTCAGCCCCAAAATGGATTTAAATTGTAGTAAACTCATAGAGTGTTTATTGTTGGAAGAGTACAGAAGAGCACTGTTTTTCAGACTGTGAGGTTAAGGCCATTCTAAGTAGGTTGTGAAAAAAATCTTATATTCCAAAGAACATTGCAGAAAGGGCAGTGGGAGGGGGAGCAGCAATGTGGCACAGTGGGTTAGGCTTCCTCCTGCAGCACTGTCATCCCATACTGAAAGTGCTGATTGAAATCCTGGCTGCTCTGCTTCTGATCCAGTTCCCTGCTGATGCACCTGGGAAAGCTGTGGAAGATGACTCAAGTCCCTGGGGCCCCTGCAGCCACGTGGGAGACCAGATTGAGTTCCAGCCTCTTGGCTTCCACCTGGCCCAACCATTGTGACCATTTTGGGGAGTGAAACAGCAGATGGAAGGTCAATCTCTTCTTTCTCTGTCTCTCCCTCTCTCTATCATTCTGCCTTTCAAATACACAAACTAAGTCTTAAAAAGAGAAAGAGAGAGAGAGATAATATAGGTGTGGACTTTTAGCCTAACAGTCAAGATGCAGGTTAATATTTGCATGTCCCACATCATTATACCCGGGTTCACTGTCTGACTTTGGCTCCTGATTCCAGCTTCCTGCTAATGCAGACCTGGGAGGCAGTGCTGTTGGTTCAGGTAAATGGGCTCCTGCCACCCATGTAGTTGTAGACCTGGATGGAGTTCTGTCTCCAACTCTGGCCCCTGCTTGGAGCCATTGCAAACATTTGGGGAGTGAACCAGCAGATGCAATTAGTCTCTCTCAGATGGAATCAACTTCTCTCACTCAAATAAGTAAAAATTTTTAACAATGTGTAGAATAGAAAAGATCAGAATGTATCCCTCTTAGAAAGGGTCAATATTGTTATAAAAGTTGTGTTTTCAGTCTACAGGCACATGTTATGACACAGTGTGAAGTCTTTCTTAACCTAAATTACAGAAAATTTGAAAGCTCTTGCTGTAGAGCTATAGGCTACAGGCAGTTTTAATGGACAAGTCTCAAATATTTGTTTATACATTTTTCTGAAAAATAAATATATTAAAGAACAAGGACTGGTTTGGCATGGCGGGTAAAGCCACCATCTGCAATGCCAACATCCCATATGGGCGCTGATCCTTGTCCCAGCTGCTCCGCTTTGATCCAACTCCCTGCTTATGGCGTGGAAAAGCAGCAGAAGCCCAAGATCTTGGGCCCCTACCACCAACCTGGGAGACCCAGGTGTAGCTCCTGGCTCTCAGCTTTGGCCACTGGAGGGAACCAGTGGTTAGAAGATTTTCTCTCTCTCTCTCTCTCTCTCTCTCTCTCTCTCTCTCTCTCCCTGTTTCTTTCTCTCTCTATATATAACTCTAACGCTGACTTTCAATTAAATAAATCTTTAAAAAGATAAAAAACAGTCAAAATTTAACATTTACAAACATGAGATATATATCTAAATTGAAGTTATAAAAACTTTTCCCTCACATCTCATATTTTGTTCCCCTTACTTTGGTGGCTACTGCTTTAGAGTTCCTTTCATTCAACCACCTTATTTTAAAATGAAGAAACTGGAAAGTAAGTAGAATGACATAACATAGTAGTGGATTACATGTGAGGAAGAAATTCATGACTGGGATTGGGAGACTAGAGAATTAAAAAAATATATTGCATTATTTTATTGAGATGCTTGTTATTAGGAATTGGGATGGACATTTGGCCTAGCAGTTAAGATCTTGGGATGCCCACTTGCATTCCATTTCAGAGTGTGTAGGTTCAAATCCTGGCTCTGCTCCTGATTCCAGCTTCCTGCCAAAGGCAGACCCTCCAAGACAGCTCAAGTGATTGGTTCTCTGCTACCTACGTGGGAGATCTGGTTTGAATTCCTAGCTCCTGACTTCTCCTTAATCCACCCTCAACTGTTGCAGGCATTTTGGGGATTGAACCAGTGGATGAGGTTTCTGTCTCCCTCTCAAATTAGTTAATTAATAAGATGGTTTTAAGAATGAAAGTTATGGGGCTGATGCTGTGGCGTGGCAGGTAAAGCTGCCACCTGCAGTGCTGGCATCCCATATGGGCACCAGTTCGGGTCCTGGCTGCTCCAATTGTAATCCGGCTCTCTGTTGTGGCCCTGGGAGAGCAGTGGAGGATGGCCCAAGTGCTTGGGCTCCTGCATCCATCTGGAAGACACCACAGTGCCGGCCCCGATTTGTGTTTTTTAATGTGGCTAATAAAAAATTAATGGATTATATTTCTGTCAGACAGTGCTGGTCTAGATGGCAGAATAAAGGAGACGGACCGACACTGTGGCATAATTGGTTAAGACACCACTGTTCTCTTTCTCTGTGTCTGCCTCTGCCTTTCTGTAACTCTTCCTTTCAACCAAATAAATAAACCTTTAAATATATATGTTTATATATATATAAATCTTTAAATATATGTATGAAGGAGAAAAATGCTTTATATTTTGGAACATGTAAACTTTTGTGTGCTTCCTGACTGTGAACCGACAGAGAACTAGTCTGTGATTTTCATTGTTTGGCAGTGAGTATGAGTGTAATCACAGAATTGTTCTGAGAGACTATTCTGCTAATTTTGCTGGCTATATAAAAACTTCAGTTTTGGTCTGTTTTATGATTTATTTAGTTGAAAATAAGCACTTCCTTAATAGAAATTTTTACTTCGTTTTGGGAATCAAACTGATCTCTCCCAAGGAAAATTTATTAGAAATGGAATAAAAATCTGTCTTTGGTTTATGTTTAACAAATAATTTTATAGTAAATATACTTTAGAACTCCAGTGATTAAGCCAGAGTTGTAAATATTCATAGAAAATGAGTAATACAACCATAAATTATGCATGTAAAGAATCTTTCTTGCTTAGTGAAATAAGGTAGACCCAAATATCATGTTTTCTGTGATTTGTGGTAGCGAATATACAGAGTACAAAAAGGATCTTAATGTTTATGAACGAAATTGATACCTTGTGATTTCATTATTTATTTTTTTCTCAGAAACCTTTTATTTAAGATATAAAAACCTCATGCATTTCATAAATACAAATTTAGGAACACAGTGATTCTTCCCACCCTGCTTTACTTCCCATCCACACTCCCACCTTTCTTCTTCCTCCCTCTCCTATTCCCATTCTTATACTACTGTATAACTTTATACACATAATATTAACCCTGCACTAAGTACAGAGTTCAACAAATAGTAAGGAAAAAAAAACTGTTCCTCAAAAGTTGAGACAAGGGCTGTTCAAAGTCATTGCATCTCAAAGTGTCAATTTCACTTCTATAGATTACTTTTTAGGTACTCTTATTAGTTACCACAGAAAAGGGAAGACATATGGTATCTGTCTTTTTGGGACTGGCTTATTTCACTAAGTATAATATTTTCCAGTTGCATCCATTTTTTGCAAATGACAGGATTTCATTTTTTTTATCACTGTGTAGTATTCCATGGTGTACATATCCCATAATTTCTTTTTCCAATCTTTGTTTGATGGGCATCTGGGTTGATTCCATATCTTATTACTGTGAATTGAATGGCAGTAAACATGGGGGTACAGATAACTCTTTCATATGCTGATTTCATTTCGTTTGGGTATATTCCCAGGAGTGGTATGGCTGGGTCATATGGTAGGTCTATTCAGATTTCTGAGATATCACCATACTGTCTTCCATAGTAGCTGTGCCAGTTTATATTCCCACCAACAGTGGATTAGGGTACCTTTTCCCCACATCCTCACCAGCATTTGTTGTTTGTTGATTTCTGTATGTAAGCCATTCTAACTGGGGTGAGGCGAATCTTCATTGTGGTTTTGATTTGAATTTTCCTGACGGCTAGTGATCCTGAGCATTTTTTCATGTGTCTGTTGGCCATTTGGATTTCCTCTTTTGAAAAATGTCTGTTTAAGTCCTTTGTCCATTTCTTAACTGGGTTGTTTGTTTTGTTATTGTTGAGTTTCTTGAGCTGTTTATAGATTGTGGATATTAATTCTTTATCAGTTGAATAGTTTGCAAATAATTTCTCGCATTCTGTTGATTGCCTCTTCACTTTGCTGAGTGTTTCTTTTGTAGTGGAGAAGCTTCTCAATTTGATGTAATTCCCATTTGTCAATTTTGGCTTTGATCGCTTGTGTAATTATTGTTTATAACCCTCTGTATATTCCTGTAGAGCAGTGGCTTATTTTATTTTTAATTTTAGAACTCTTTATTTAGAGGAATATTAAGCCTATGATGATAAACTAAATTGGAAGTATGTTATTGCAAAATATTTTTTAAAAAAAGAAAGGAAGAAGAATTGGAGAGAGGAAAGTATTGTTATATTCTTAGATTCAGATTTATAAATCTGTTCTGTATGTTAATAAAAAGGTTAAAAACAAAAGAATCTTTGTCTTTAATAGGAAAATTCAGTTTAACAAAAAGATTCAGTTGTTTTTCTATATAATTCTCAAGATAAATTTAAAATGGTGCACAGGTACTCATCTATCATTTTAAGCAAAACTAATGGAACACCCAAACAAGAAAATGTTAATTTTTTAAATGACAGATTTAATGATATAGTATCAGAATAATACTACACCAGATTTTTATGTTGTCTATATGAAGTATTCTTGGGCATTCAGTATCTGAGAAAGAGATTCAATTAGAGTATAAAACCTGATTTTAATTTCTAAATTTTTTTCATAGAGTTTTATTAATCAAGATAAAAGAAAAGAAACAGAAGATGAAGATAAATCAGAATCATTTATGCAGAAGTATGAGCAAAAAATCAGACATTTTGGTAAGTTGACTACTTGAATTTCCTTCTTTGTAATGCTTGATATCATGTGGATATGCACAAGAAATGAATTATAAGATGAGAGCCAAAAAGAAGATAGATGGTAAACTCCACTGAGGTAGCTGCATCTGGTAGAGTTATACAGATCTTGTTTTAGACTTTTTTTTTGAGTCATACATAAAATAGATTGACAGAGCAAACCAGATTGTGAAGAGGAACAAACTTCTATTGTATAATACTATCCTCTAAGATAGTCTTTATTCCCTAGTCTCTTGACATTTCTCAAATAGTATTTGCCTTTTTATTTGTCATTTCCTTGATGTGTGATTATCTTATGGTTAAAATATTAGCATTTTTTCAGGTTTTTGCATGTGTTGCTATATAAGGATACTTCAAAAAGTAAACTCAAAAGATAAGTTTATTTTAGTGCAAAAATCTGAAATACATATATAATTTTTTTTTGAGAGTTACACAGAGAGAGAGAGAAAGAGAGAGGTCTTCCATCCACTGGTTCACTCCCCAAATGGCTGCAATGACCAGGGATTGGCCAGGCCAAAGCCAGGAGTCAGGAGCTTCTGGGTCTCTCACAGTACTTACGCCATCTTCCAAGATTCCAGTGTGCTTTCCCAGGCATATTAGCATGGAGCTGGATTGGAAGTAGCAGCCAGGTCTTGAAGTGGCGCCCATATGATACGCTGGCATTGCAGGTGGCAGCTTTACCCACTGTGCCCCAACACTGGCCCTATGACTTTTTCATAACGTTTTTGTGAGCTTTTTGAAGACCCTGCATATGCATGGATTTAAAATTTTTTTGCGGAGCAGTCATTTGGTCCATCTATCAAGACATCACTTGAGGTGACCATATTTCATATCATAGTACCAAGCCGGTCCAAGTCCCAGCTCCACTTCTGATTCCAGCTTTCTGATGTATACGCTGGGAGGCAGCAAGTAGTGACTCAAGTAGCTAGATCTGTGCCACCCTTATGGGAGACCTGGATTGAGATACCAGCTCCTGGCTTCAGCTTGACGCAGTCCCAGATGTTCCAGACGTTTGGAGACTGAACCAGTGGATGCAAGATATCTCTCTTTCTCTCTCTCAACTTTTCAAATAAAAGTAAATAATTAAAAACTTTTAAAAACGAACTCCAGAATTTTTTTAAAAAAACATGTTTTTGTACCAAAATAAACTTTTAATTCTATTTCCCATGAACTTTTTGAATTATCCTTGTAGAATGCAGGCAAATCCTTTAACTGTTAGTATAGTAATAGTGTATTTGTGAAAAACTGAAAAGTGGTGGTTTTTTTTTTGTTTTTGTTTTTTTTGGAGAAAAGTGAGATGGAGATTGATAAAGTTAAGGCTTTGCAGAGAAGGTATCATTTGAGCTTGGTTATAAGAAACAGTAGTTTTCTATGTAGATACAGAGACAACAGAATGGCATCTTAGAAAGGCAGAATTGGGATTGTTGTTACATAGCCGGTTAACCTGCCATTTGCAGTCACCAGCATCCATATTGGAATGCCAGTTCAAGTCCTAGCTGCCCCACTTCAATCCAGTACCCTGCTAATGACACTGAGAAGGCAGCAGATTATGTAGTTGGGTTTGCACCATCCTCCTAAGAAATCAGAGTGGAGTTCCTGGCTCCTGCCTTCGGTCTGTTACAGACATTTGGGAAGTGAACCAGTGGATGAAAGATTTGTCTCTCCCTTTCTCACTGACATTTGACCTTTCACATAAACAAATCTGTAACCAAAAAAAAAAAAAAAAAGGCATAGTCAAGAAGTACCATAGTGTGTTCTTAGGACTATAAATAGTGTGATGCTGCTAAAGTAAAAATACTACTGGGAAATATTAGGAATTGAGGTTCAAAGCATAATTTTTAGATCCAAGTAGTATGTTAACTTAGTAAAAACAGTTTTTGTTTTTATTTTAAAAAAGAAAATAGGGTCAGTGCTGTGTCACAGCAGGTTAAGCCACTACCTGCAGCACCCACATCCTATATGGGTGCTGGTTTGAGCCTCGGCTGTTCCACTTCCAATCCAGCTCCTTGCTAAGGTGCATAGGAAAGCAGCGGAAGATGGCCCAAGTACTTGGGCCGCTGCACTCACATGGGAGACCCAGAAGAAGCTCCTGGATCCTGGCTTCAGCCTGGCCCAGCACTGGCCATTGCAGCCATTTGGCAAGTGAACCAAAGGATGAATCTCTCTCTCCCTTTCTCTCTGTGTAACTCTGCCTTTCAAATAAATAAACCTTTAAAAAGAAAACAAGGACCAACATTGTAGCAAAATGAGCCAACCAACTGCCTGCAGTGGCATTCCATATCAGAGCACTGGTTTGAGACCTGGCTGCTGGATTTCCAATCCATCCTGCTGCTGATGTGACTGGGAAGGCAACGGAGGATGGCTCAAATACTTGGGTCCCTGCCACCCATGTGGGAGGCCCAGATAGAGCTCCAGGCTTTTGGCTACTGCCTGGACCAACCTCAGCCATTGCAGTCATATAGGGAGACAACAAGGAGATGGAAGATAGCTCTCTAACCCCCTCTCTGTCACTCTGCCTTTCAAATAACTATATCTTTTTTTTAAATGGATTATTGAATTCAGTAATAATAGTACCTGAAGAAATAAACAGGCATTTCTTTTTCTACATATTATCATTGTGCTGTTCTTTATAATAGAAGTAAAATAAACAGTCTTCCTTTGGACAGATACTAAAATCTTTAAATGAACAGAGCCTTGAATATTAAGGATAAAAGGCAACAATTTTGCAAATGAGCTTTATTTATAAGTTGCCATTCGCAGTTACTGTATTTGTTTCCTAGGCCCATGTGTTCTGTGGTAGCAAAGAAAGTACTGCATTGGATTGCTCTTTCATGACATATTGCATCTGGTAAAACAGCATCTTTCAGTGGGCTGGTTGCTTTGGAGCTATGGGAAACCTAGTAGGTGAGAAACAGTTTTCTCACTTCTGCTGTAAACTGAGTACTAAACATAAGGTCAAAAGCAATTTTCTTTGGGAAAACATCCCAATCTTACAAGGTGTTGTAACCCACCTGACACTGTAACTGAGGCTTTAGTAAACCATTTTGAAACCATTTTACTGTTGTATAAAACCTCCTGTTTCTGACTAGTAATGCCTATGATAAGACCAGTGAATTTCATGAGCTAATGGTCTTTATTTTATTTGTTGTAAATTAAGTTTCTGGGGATAAGTAGGGGTGAATAACAGTATAATGAATAATTCAGTTGGTAAGACTATACATATAGTACTCTCATTGCATGGCAAGGAGAGTGCACTTCCAAATCTAACATGAGCTTGTTCAAGTAAGGAATTACTGATCCTTCCAAGATGAAGCAGGACAGAGGTAATCAACCCACTACTTAGCTGGATGGTCTCTCCATTGTGTAATGTAGTACAGAGGTTCTGGCATTGATTTCTGCTACTGGCAGATTAGGTATTCATTGGTTATACAGGATTGATATACTGGAAAATCCTTGATGAGGAAACCCATGCTGTTAAAATGTGCATAATCTCAAGTCTGTGTCACCACGTCCTTATAGTTTATGAAACTTGGAGGTTTTGCAATCACTGAGGGAAAAGGCTGATTTGACATCCACAGGTGGTTATTAAGAAGTCATTTTGCCCTTGCATGTTGTGACGCTCTAGCACCTCATCTTGTAATACTAACCTGATTCTTGGTGTCTTCAAACCCAACCAGACCTGGTAGCCACTCCCAGACTCACAATATGCCTGTTTCTTAGTGGAAGTGCACATTGACTTTTCACTTTGGAAGAAGTATCCTACTTGCCACGGCACATTGGATCCACAGAAAGGTTACTAAGGTACTAGGCCCCCGAAATGTTCATATATTTTATTTCCCACTCTCTGGCATTTATGTGTCTTACCAAGGTATCTGGGGTACTTGGTGCTTCCTGACCACCAAGTTCCATCAGAGTGGACCACCTTGCTGTCATGTGGAATGATGAGATCATTATAATTCCCCTGGACTGAATTATGATACAGAGTTGATGAGAGCCCCAAGGCAAAATAGTGAAAGCTTGCTGTTGTCTTTAGTGGAAGAAATGTTTCTGATGTTATGTGCGTATTGTAGTAAAGGAAAAAAAATTGCCAGAATGATGGCTGCTTTGAAATACTCCTTTAAACACATCTGGAGTAACAGCTATAATTAAAGTTTCCAAATGGAGGTTTTCCAAACTTGGATTGCATTCCAGATTCTTGAAGGACATGAGTCTGGTGCATGGGGACCTGTGAAAGGCTGTAGGGACATCACACTGGAACTTTTCTGTGGTCTTATATGTACCTATAATCTTCAGAGTTCGGAACTTATCCTTGGGTTATTGTTGACTATCTGTCTTATGTTATTTTTACCCTTATAATTAGAATTTATCATTTAATGGTAAATCATACAACTATATCATGGAATATTTTGAAGAATTGAAATCTGATCCCCCCCTACATTGGTATTTAATATTTTAGTTGATTCACATTTCATAAATACAAAATTTTAATTCAGACATAGGGGCTGTTTTACATTTCACAAATCAGTTTTATTTAAAATTACATGCATCTCTTTTTTTAAAAAAAGATTATTTATTTGAAAGGCAGGGTTACAGAGAAGCAATGGCAGAGGCAGAGGGAGAGAGAGATCTTCCATCTGCTGGTTCACTCCCCAAATGGCCACAACAGTCGGAACTGGGCCAATCCAAAGGCAGGTGCTAGGGGTTTCTTCCCAGTCTCCCACGTGGTCCAGGGGCCCAAGAACTTAGGCCATCTTCTGTTGCTTTCCCAGGCCACAGCAAAAAGCTGGATAAGAAGTGGAGCAGCCGGGTCTCAAACCAGTGCCCATATGGGATGCTGGCGCTGTAGGCGGCAGCTTTACCTGCTGCGCCACAGTGCCAGCCCCAGTTACATGCATTTTTGACATCACTGTCTTTGGTCATCAGAGCTGTTACTTTAAAGAGCACATCATCTTCACTTCCAGCCAAATTTAGCTGTGATTCAGTGTTTTTTTAATTTGTGCAGGATGTTGTCATTGGAAATTTTACCAAAAGTTGTAAACATTTGCACTAAGACTGTGATGAGATTTTCTGCATTTGTATTGAAGATGACTATTTCAAACCTCTTCATTGTAATCACGTATATTGCTTTTAAAAACATAGCTATATCTGACTTTGGAAAAAATTTAATATAAAGTACTCTTGACTAGAATATGAAGTGAAATGAAGAGAAAATTGTATGTATAGTACAATTTTTAATTTTACTTCTTTAAAAGTCATTAAAAAATAAGCCTGGAATGAAATACATTGATATATTAACAATAATTGCCTCTTATGGTAGAATTACAAATTATTTTTATTTTCTGAACTTTTAATATTCTTTACCATGAATATAGCTTACAATATGAAAAAAATTTAAAGGATTTACCAAGAATTCAAGGGTGACTTAGAAAATTTATTATTCTGACTCACTACAGTACAGAGTGTAGTAGTGTAACTAAAGGACTTTGTGACCAGTTTGATGCAAGAGAAATGGAAATGTCAGAGGAATTTCTGCAATGCTTGGTAGAGTAACAGAATTCTTGGATTCATTACAGGAAAGAGAAGGATGGATTTTGTTTAGATAAAATGAATGGATGTTCAGGCATGTAAGTAGAAATAGTTGTATGGTGGTAGATTGAAAATACAAGAGATCTAGGGTTCAGGAAATATAAGAAAGATGGTCATATGTCTTTCCTCAAGGAATTGAAATCCTAATTTGGAGATTGTTAGCACATAGAAAATCAAAATAGTATAATTTGAAGTGTTAAATGTATCATTCTATAAGTGTAATGCATAGAGAAAAGTGAAATGCATAAGGACATGTAGGGAACCATTTTAGGAATCAGGTGAAGTACTGAGATTGGTGAATAGATTATTTATATGTTTACCAGAGAAATGCATATGTTAAAGCATATAATTAAAATATTTTAATTTGTCAAATTGAGTGTCTAATTCAAATGATTGGATTATCCGTAACTGAAAGGTTAGCTTAATAAATATTTGTGCACTGAATGAGTTCACTGTTGTGTTCATGTCTTCCATTTATCAGGTATTTACTATCGGGCACTGTTCTAAGTGCTTTATATGAATTACTATCACTTTAATTATCATGAAAACCCTGTAGTTACTTACTATTTATAGATGAAGAAATGGAAGCATATAAAGGAATTTTTCCAGGGTGGTGAATGGTGGTACCAGTATTCAAACTCAGGTAGTTTAGCTCTAGAGTTTGTTTTCTTAGCATCATGCTAGATTGTTATTACTCTCCAATTTATAATTTTGTTTATAAATTCCAAAATAACATGAATAATGTATTAATTTGTCTCAGCTATTAAAAATATGTACTTAACAATACTTTAACACATAATGACACCCTTACTTGTGGCCCATACAAGTGTCACTAACTCTTTCATGTTATCCTTTCTGCAAAAGAAGCCAAAATGAATAGGACTTGGGTAATTCAGTGAGTCACGATGCTGCCATGGAAAAACAGCAGAAGCAATGCTCTATGGATGGTATAGAGCTGAAAATATCACCTTTTCAGAAATGTAAGAAATCTAAGGCAAAACTGCTTTATAGGATTTACTCTATAGTTTCAGGTATTTAAAAAAATAAGGATTATGCTTTAGATCTGACCCCTAAGAGTCATTAGACTCTGTACTTTGAGAAGTCATTTTAAGTAGATTCTATAATCATTCTATTCTCAGATTCTTAAATGACCTAATCCTTATCTCCAAAGTATTAGGGAAATAACTATAAATCTCATAAAATTCTTTATTTGTGAAAAGGCTAAATCTTTTTCTTCCTTTTTTTTTTTTTTAAGTGAGGAAATGTTAATCATTTAGTTTCAGCGGACTCCTATGTGTTGCTAACTGTATATCCTTGGTAAGACATTTGTCTTGATTTTGTTCTTGTATTCTATCTGAAATTTAATATGTAGGAGTTCATTTTGGATCTAGAGCAGAGGTTTACTAGTGAGCTAATGAGACAATCCTGTGAAAGTACTGTGATGATTTAGTCACATTCAGACTTATTTGGATTAATCTAAAGAAACTATTAAAGCTGCTAACATTGTTATGTTGAATTTATCCAACTATAAAACTGACTGGACAAAGTTAAAATTTCAACACTTTGCTGGTTGCATAATAATTTGCTTGTATTTGTTCAAATTTCTTGATAATTTAGATAAAGATACAGATACACCTTAAGTAATATTTGGATTTATTTAACTTCTTAAAACAAGGTGACAGCCATTTTCATATATGCTTAACTTATATATTCATTTATTTGAAAGGTACACAGAGGAACAGAGAAAGATCTCCCATCTGCTGGTTCAACAACTCCCTATCTCCCAGTGCCCACAACAGTTAGAGCTGGAACAGACCAAAACCAGGGTCAGGAACTCAATCCAGGTCTTCCACATGGGTGGCATAAACCCTGTATTTGAGCCATCACCTGCTGCCTCCCAGTTTGTACATTAATAGGAAGTTGAAATGGAGAGCAGAGCTGGGACTTGAGCCCAGGCACTCCTATATGGCATGTGGACAACCCTGTATGATGTTTTAACCACTGTACAAAATGCCCAGCCCCTGCTTAGCTAATTTTTAAAAGAGCTTGTGTATCTGAACAGACAACTTGAGTAAATGGAAAACATGATTAAAATAAAGTATATTTAATGTTATAATACTAACTTGGAAAACCAATATCGAATTGATTTTCCACATTGTCAGCATTTTACCATATTATCTTAGACATTTTTTGAATAAATCAGAGGTAATGGATTTTTCCTGAAGTCTTATTAAGTTTTCAAATTTGCTTGGTGTGGTTTATTGAGAAGTTGCATTCTTTGCCATTGTTCTAATAGAAAAAAAGTACTGTCTGAGTAAATAATAGAGTCTCTTAAAATCAGTTGTGCTCACTTAAAACCAGGATGACCAGCTATCTCAGTTTGCCTGGAACTGCAGACATTCCCCATATGTGAGGTTTTTTTTACTTTAAACTCATCACTTTTCTTTAGCCTGACTGTCTGAAATAAAACTTTTTGTGAATTTTGAAAGCTTTTTCCAATTTACAGGAGATTCCTTTAAAGAGTATCCCTCCTCATTTACTCTTTTTACTATATTGTACTGCTCTGGAAAGGTGAATTATTTTTAAAGAAAATCATTTTAAAGTAACAGTGCTTCCCTTATAGGAAGAAAGACAATATTTTATATCCATGGTATGATTCTTTTTTTACAGGTATGTTGAGTCGTTGGGATGATAGTCAGAGATTTTTGTCTGACCACCCATACCTTGTATGTGAAGAAACTGCTAAGTATCTTATTTTATGGTGTTTTCATCTAGAAGCTGAGCAGGTATTGTATGAACCTTGAGTTTCTGGAAGCTTTAGTGGAATTCTGATTTTTTAACTTTATTTTTTTTTTATATATTATTTACTTTAAGTGAGAGTAGGAAGATCATGGAATGGATTTACACTGGAGTTACATGGAATGGATTTACAGTGGAATTATAATTTTTGGTTTTATTGAGTTCAGTGCGGAAATTTTTAGTTTTTCAGTTAGCATATGGAAACTCTTCCAATGTACTTTCTCTGCCACTTCTCAATCTCCCTTATTCCCATATCTTGTAATCCTTTCCCATTTTTAACTAATTAGAAAGTTTGTTTTACAAATCCAAAGTAACAACAGTGTTAAATCAAGCTAATAGTATGGTTCTCCTTTAATTACTCTCATTCACAGATAAATAATCAAAACAAAAACTTCTAAGAAGTACTCGTTATGTGTCTATATAGGATTTGATTTAGAGCTAACGATAGTAAGTCAAACTAAAAATTTGAAGTTTGAATCAGTTTACCAATTAAATATATCTCTGGAGGTATTTCTTATAACGTTAATCTATTTATTTTCAGAAAGGAGCTCTAATGGAACAAATAGCACATCAAGCTGTTGTAATGCAGTTTATTATGGAAATGGCCAAAAACTGTAATGTGGATCCAAGAGGGTGTTTTCGTTTATTTTTCCAGAAAGCCAAAGTAAGTAGTTACTTAGTGTTACTAGATGGGAAGGTTAGCTCTTAAACTGAGACCTCTTTTGTAATACATATCCTAAAAAGCTATTTACCAGGATGCCACAGGTTAAATTTTATAGATTTTCTGTTGAAAAGACCATTTGTACTATTGCTAATTTGACACCAGTTGAGACTTTAGGGAGCATTATAAGAGGTTGTGCTGGAGCATGTATGCAACATTGAAAACTTCAAATGAATGTATATGTTCAGAAAACTTGGAATGTTTCCATCTTTTATTCAGTTAGTATTGAGTGCCTACAAATGCAAAGCACAGCTCAGATACTGAGGATATGGTATTGAGCAAAAAAGATAACAGAATGTTCGATGAATAGAATTCACAGTTTAATGAGAAATCAGGGGCTAGCATTGTGGTATAGCAGGTAAAATATAAATATAAATCTATAAAATGTATTATTTATTTTTAAGTCTTTTTATTTATTTGAAAGAGTTACACAGTGAGAGGAGAGAAAGAGGTCATCCATAGGCTGGTTCACTCCTCAGATGGCCATAGCAACCAGGTCTGGGCAGACTGAAGCCAGAAGCTTCATCTAGGTCCCCCACACGGGCGGCAGGGGCCCAAACACTTGGGCCATCTTCTGCTGCTTTTTCCAGGCCTTTAGCAGGGAGCTAGATCAGAAGTGGAACAGCCAGGACACCAACTGGTGCCCATAAGGGATGCCAGCTTCACAGGTGGTGGCCTTACCTACTACACAATAATGCTGGTCCCTATTTTAAAAAGATGTATTTATTTATTTTGAAAAACAGAGCTATACAGAGCGAGCCCCTGCATGTGATATCTTACATTTGGTAGTTCACTCCCCAAATGGCTGCAATAGCCACGTCTGTGCCAGGATAAAGCTAGGAGCCCAGAACTTCATCCAGGTCTCCTGTGTGGGCAGCAGGGGCCCAGGCAATTTGCCCATCTTCCACGGCTTTCCATTGCACATTGGCAGGGAGCTGGATCAGAAGCAAAGCACCTGGGACTTAAACTGGTGTTTCAGTATGGGATATCCACATCATGAGTGGCAGCTTAACCCACTGCATCATACCAGCCCCTTAAACAATATATTAATGATGGCATGTAAGAAACCATAAAGTCTGGCCGGTGCCGCGGCTCACTAGGCTAATCCTCCGCCTTGTGGCGCCGGCACACCGGGTTCTAGTCCCGGTCGGGGCGCCAGATTCTGTCCCGGTTGCCCCTCTTCCAGGCCAGCTCTCTGCTGTGGCCAGGGAGTGCAGTGGATGATGGCCCAAGTGCTTGGGCCCTGCACCCCATGGGAGACCAGGAGGAGCACCTGGCTCCTGCCATTGGATCAGTGCGGTGCGCCGGCCACAGCGCGCCAGCCGCGGCAGCCATTGGAGGGTGAACCAACGGCAAAGGAAGACCTTTCTCTCTGTCTCTCTCTCTCACTGTCCACTCTGCCTGTCAAAAAAAAAAAAAAAAAAAAGAAAGAAACCATAAAGTCTGAGGTAACTGCTATCCTAGAGCAGTTATTACACATGTGCACTAGGTGCCATAATGTTTATAGTAAAAAATGTTTGTAAGTGCCGTAATGTTTATAGGAAAAAGCCTGAGAACAATTCACATGTCCATCAACAGTAAAGTGAATAATTGAGGTATATTCACTTGGTAAAATGTTAACCAGCATCAGCATGGATAAAGAGTGTATGAAATAATCCACGGAGTGATACATCTAGTATCATTTAAAAATTTTTGGATATATTTTATAAGGTTCGTATTTTAAAATATTTTTTATTTTTTTATAACAGGCAGAACTTAACAATATATTGTTGAGGGATACATATGCAAGCCTTAGAGGCAAAAGAATAATTAAGACAAAAGTCTGATGGTAACCTCAAAGGGGAGAGAGGGAATGCTCTTGGGACCTGGTTTCTAAGGTATTGATAGTGATCTGTTTTCTAGTTTTTGTGGGTATATAGTAGGGTTTTTGCCAAATAAAATATACATATATGGACATTTGGCCTAATGAGAAGATAACAGGACACCCACATCACACATTGGAATACCTGAGTTCACAGCCGTGGGAAGCAGTGGTGATGGCTCAGATAGTTGGGGTTCTGCCACCCACATGGGGGACTTGGATTGTGTTCCCTGCTTCTGGCTGCAGTACCCTACCTCAGCTGTTGTGGACATTTTGGAAATGAACTTAGCAGATGAAAGATCTGTTTCCCTCTGCCTTTCAAATAAGTAAATAAAAGTTTTAAAGCCAACCAAAAAAACTATACATACTCATGCACTTTTAGACATGAAAAATATTTTAACATGTACAATTGGAAGCTAAAGGGAAATATACCTAAAGTTTAACCGAAGTTATACTTAAGTGATAGAGTTATAAATGATTTCCATTTTTATGTACTACAATGAACATTTCTTTTTACAGATGAAGAAAAATAATTAAATTTTTAAACCAAAAAAAAGTAGTTGGTAGCAGTTCTACCTTAAATGCCCTAAATTCTTCTGAAGTGCAACTTAAGCAGGAAATTTTCCTGAAACATAATAAAGTTTTGATGAACAAATTATTGAGTTGGGTGTTTTATCTAGGTTTAGGGTGACTAATCTAAAGTTTTACTTGACCCATAGGAACAATAAAACTTACACTTAATTTTTTGAAAGACAGAGTTCCCATCTGCTGGTTCACAACTAAATGTTCACAAAAGTCAGGACTGGGCCTGGCCAGAGTCAGGAGACAGAAACACTGTTTAAGTCCCCAACATGGGTGACAGGAGCCCAATTACTTGAGCCATCACTGTTGCCTTCCATGGCCTTAATTAGTAGAAAATTGGAGTCAGGAGCTGGACTGGGAGTAGAACCCAAGCATTCCAGTATTGGACACGAGTATCCTAACTGGCATCTTAACCACTAGGCTAAATGCCCCTCTTCTCCATAATTTTTTTCATCTTACATTGATGGATATGTTTAAATTGATACTTAGTAAATAATGAAAAGTGTTCAAACTGTATTCTTTGAAATTTACTTAAAACTGAAAAACATTGAAGACTTCAATTGTAACATTGTGTTCTTAGTAATAGTTTTTTTTAATTAAGTAATAATATCATTGGTGGGGTGCTTACTTTGTGCTAGGTACTATTCTAAGCACTTAACATGGATTAGCTCATTAACTTATTAATATTTTATGAAGATTACTATTCCTATAGTATAGGTGAGAAAATTGATGTAAAGAAATTCAGCAGGTGGTCCATCCTTCACTTAATAAAATGAAGTCAGTCGAATCATTGTAGACCTAAATCTCTAGGCCTTTGGCATACAGCAGGGAAGCAGGGTCAGCAGTTGTACACTTGGTTTTCAGAAAGATCACTTTGAGGTAAACGGCTAACATTTCATATGTTCATGCAAGTACCATATATTGACTGAAGTGAGATGTTAAAATGCAGTTAAGGCAGTTTTTCCTCAATTCATAAAAAGATTGGATGGCGGCACATAACATTGCTTGTATTATTTGTATAGATATTGAGGGTAATAACTAATTCATAGGTTTTATCCTGGTTATACAACTTGAACTCTATTTGACACAATCTCCTCTACTACTTATACTTAAAGCCTATATTCTGTTAGCAAAGGATATGCCCTCTATCATTTCTTTTGTATGTAGAAGAAACATTCATAAATTAGCTGCTGCTAATAGGGAGTTTTCTATCAAGAATCTTGGCCATATTTTATATAATTAGATGTCTTAAGAGTTCTCCCTGTTGAACATAAGACATACTTTTTTCTTTACGTGTTGAAAAGAAAATACTTGCTCAGCTACAACACTTAGGATAGTCCCAAAGTGAAGTTGAATGTTGAGTTTTCTTTGGTTTTTCGTAACTTTGACAAATAGAGAATACAGAGCCAACTACAGGTAATAGTGCCTCATTGATGGGGAATTAACAGGTTTTAAGAACATTTGTTGTTTGGCAATGGGCAAAGGATAGAGGTTAAATGAGAATTTTTTAGATCTTGTCGAGGATCCAGATAAGCCTACTTTTCTTTGATTAATAATTATATATGAACATGTTGGAAGGAGTTGTATTGTTTTGCTGAAGTAAAAAGAAATGGAAAAAAATTAATGTTTTTATAAAACAAATAGTTTTCACAAATCTGATAGAGATCACAGTGATTTCTACACTTAGACTATTCACCTTGTCTTCCTCTACTTCATACCTGTTAGATGCTTTGTAGAATTTACTGTGTGATCTATAAATCTGGAAAAACACATTTTGTTTGTTTTTGTGTGTTTTCTAGGCAGAAGAAGAAGGATATTTTGAAGCATTCAAAAATGAACTTGAAGCTTTCAAGTCAAGAGTCAGACTTTATTCTCAATCACAAAATTTTCAACCTATGACAGTTCAGAATCATGTTCCTCATTCTGGTGTTGGATCTATAGGTTTATTAGAATACTTACCACAGGTAAGCTGGAAAAATATATATTTATTTTATAAGCATATTAGTTCACATAATTTTCATTCTTTTGGATTACTCTTTTTTCTTAAATAATATATATGTGACCATTTCAAATATTCTTGCCTCAGAATATAACCCAGAGGCTCATTTCATGCCATGTAATGTAATTGTTAATGTTGTGTTTGTAATATTGGCCAGTTGGGCAGATTTGAAATCTGCTATTAGATCAAGATTAAAAAATGTCACCCTGTTATCAGCATAAAAGAATTTACATCAAAAATAAAAGTGGATCCAACCACAGGTCTATCTCATACTACTTAGAATTACAATTTTATTATTACACAGCTCCTGCCCGTTTTTACTTTAATAATAGTTTTCAAAAATAGAGCCCTGTCACCTCTCATTTTCAAGTTCCAAGATTTTAAGACAAGCTTAAGCTGGTTTACTCTGTTGCCTATATTGTGACAAGGAAAATGTCATTGAGAAGACAATGTAGGGAGAGTCCTGTATTTACTTTTAAACTTCATGAAGTGGAAGAAAGTGAGATTTCTAATATTTTGACTTTATATCACTGTAATTTTACCATTCCAGTTCTATGTATTGTATGTCCTTTAAGGAAAGCAATTGGACATATTCAACTCAGTATTCTGAAGTATGGAAATAACCCTTGAAGTTTTGATCTTTAAATAAGCAGTAATACTCCCCCTTAGTTAGACATATAGGGGATATTCCCTCTACAAATTTCCTACAGATGATCTCTTAATGTAATTTAAATACAGTGGTGATTTTCTCTTCAGTTCCTGAGAAATAGCCCACAGGGAAATAGTGTTTCCAAGGGGATTTTATGACAGTTACTGTCAATATGTAAACCTGTAAAAACGTCACATAATTCAAACAGAGGAAAAGATGACTTCTGAAGGATGTCATTGATTCTAAATGTAAGGGGGGGGGGGAAGATACACATTAAATATCATGAATGGCATATATTACCAAGAAGTTGCCTCTGAGAGAAGTTAGTTCTTGTTAAACATATCAGATAGCAACTGACGTCAAATGCTAGGTATCCCTTTCAATCATAGAAGGGGCTGGAATTACACAGGTAGGACACTTGATTGTCAGGGTTGTTCAGACTTAATAAATCTCGGCCAACAGACCATTTCTTCCTAATGTGAGAATGTGAGCATCATGGTATAGTTTTTCTGGGGGAACAAGGGCTGGAGATTTCAGCTACGTGTGCGAAAGGGTGCCAGCTAGTTGAGGGAAACAGGATAAAGTGAGAGACCATGTGAGGAATCAAGTCATCTAACGTAAAAGAGGTTTGAAAGAAACATTTACCATAATAATAACATCCCATTCATCTGTTAGTTTATAGGTTACAAGATACTTTGACATGTTTCATCATTGAATCTGGTCAAAAATCCTGTGATTTGTTTTCATGGATGAGTAAACTGACATTTAAATTTAAATTTACTTGAGTTTTAGTTTGGCTAAGATTCTCCAGAACTCATCCACCCATCTCTTAAGAACTTTAAGACACTATCATGGAGAACTTCTTAAAAAACACAGTCAATATACCTAACCAACTCATTAAAATTCCACTGGTTGTCCCTATAGTCTCATCTAATAAATCGTGTAGTAGGTGATAGAGCTGATAACTTAATCCTGAATATCTATCCTACTTTACTGCTCATTCACCTACACCATCAGCTCTTTGTTGAATCATAATAAGAGTACTTCAAAAGGTTTCTGGAAAAATAGATTTGAAGGTAAGTTTTGTGGTGCAAATAAATGGAAATCCATGCATAGTTTTTTCATTATATGCATTTTTTAAAAGATTTATTTATTTATTTGAAAGGCAGAGCTACAGAGAGGCGGAAGACATGGTCTTCCATTGCTGGTACACTTCCCAAGGGGCAACAATAGTTGGACTTGGGCCTATCCGAAACCAGGAGCCTGGAGTTTCTTTGGTTTCCCCTGAGGTGCAGGGGCCCAAGGACTTGGACCATCTTCTACTGCTTTCCCAGGCCATAGCAGAGAGCTGGATCAGAAATAGAGCAGCCGGGACTTGAACCAGTGCACATATGGGATGCTGGCACTGCAGGCGGCAGCTTTACCCTCTATACCACTGTGTTGGCTCCCATTATATGCATTTTTCATGATCTTTTTGAACACCTCTCGTACTACGCGTTATAGGACAAGACATTCAGATTGCTTGCTCTTGGGAAGAACATGTCACTGGAACAAGAAATGTGTTGAAAATATTATTAGATGAGATTGTAGAGCAGTCAGTAGAATGTAAATATAGGTTAGACTTCTTTGTTTTTCTTTTTTTGAATAAATATTTATTTTTATGAAAGGCAGCGTTGAAGGAAAAGGCAGAAAGAGAATCTCCTCAGCCAACTCTAAGACTCAGCATTCCATCATTGAAAACTGTAGCCCAGTCCTGATAGAGTAATTGTGATCTGTTGGAAAAGCCTTTGGAATTTGACCTAGATTATCAGAAAAGGTCTTAACACTATATTGGAGAACAAAATAACATAACAGGAGTATCTGTTATTTTTTAAAGGCTTTCATCTGGGTAGCACTTTTAGTTTTCTTTTTATAACTGACAGCAATTATCCTTAGTTTTGTAAGAACTAAACCAGGGCATATTGGATATAGATATGAATAACAGTTAGCTTTTAATTTTATTAAATTGTGATAAATTGTTTTCTCTTTGAAGATTACAATACTGAATAGAGGCAGGATTAGAACTGTGGTCCATTGTGTCTGTCCCAGACCTCAGTTGGTTATTTGGACCACTTTTTCCTAAAGACGTGCTTGGGAATAATGCACATTCCAGCTAGCTTTTTGGCTTTTACAGTCATCAAACTGCAAACATTACACTGTTAGGAAGATCTTTCGAAAGTTCTGCCTCCCTGTAGCATGGAGGTTTAAGATGTCTATCCCATTTGGGCTATTTTCCTCATTAAATAAACAAATGAAACTAGGTGATAACAGTAGTAAAAGTTTTAAGTAACTGGCAGATATTCATAACAACTGAGTCAGCACAATTGAATTCTTGGGGAAGAATTTCCTAAACCCTAGGTCTTAAGGACTAATGTCATTCATGGTGCTTTAACAAATAATGAGTTTTAGTTTTGCATTTATTTAATAATGTTCTAGTCCTAGAAATGGGCACATAGAGCATTTATAAGTCCTACTTCTGTTTTAAAAATAAGTAAAGCCTAAACTGTTCTTTTATTCTCGGCTTCTAAAATTTGGGTCTGAGTACCTCCCAGGAGATTAAGGATTTCTGGGGCCATCACTGTGGTGTAGCAGGTAAAGTCACTGCCTGCAGTGCTGGCATCCCATATGAGCACCAGTTCAGGTCCCGGCTGCTACTTCCAATACAGCTCTCTGCTATGGCCTGGGAGGGCAGTGGAGGATGGCCTAAGTGCTTGGGCCCCTGCACCCACCTTGGAGATCCAGAGGAGGCTACTGGCTCCTGGCTTCAGATCAGCCCAGCTCTGGCTATTGTGGCCATTTGGGGAGTGACCCAGTGGATGGAGGACCCCTCCCTCCCTCCCTCTCTCTCCTCTCTATAGCTCTGCCTTTCAAATAAATAAATAAATAAAAGATTAAGGATTTATTACTCAAGTTTATTTTACTCAGTAAATGAATTTATTTCTTTACTCAGATCTTTTGCATTTTTAGTATTTACTGTGTAATTAGTAATTTTAAAAATACATTATTGGCTTAAAATAATTTGTCTAAATTATTAATAGCTATGTAAACGTAAACATTTAAGATATAGCCTTGTATGATTAAGTAACTAAAATTAGTTTTATTAAAAGGTGACAAAAACATGAAGTTCATTACAATTGTGTTTCACATATCATGGGCTTAAGTAACTACATTCTACTTTTTGTTTGTTTATTTTCTTGGGTTTCAGCCCATCTGAGTCAATACCATTTTCTTCCTACCCTGCTACACTGCAGAGAAGTAGAGAATATGGATGTAGTTGCATATACTGTCATAAAATTGGTTATCTTAATGTTCTTTTTTCCTTTGTTTCTCCTCACCCCAGAATCCAGATTATCTTCAGTATTCTATCAATACAGCTCTCTGCAGTTTAAACTCAGTGGTACATAAAGAAGATGATGAGCCCAAAATGATGGACACTGTATAATTTGGTTAAGACTGCTGAGGCCAAGTGCTATTTTGTTACAAGAAAGGAAGAACTTGGCTATTTTCTTGACACTTTTATGGGTGCTGCACTTTATTTTTGTTTGGTTTTTGATGAGAGGGAAAAAAAGAGTACTGAAACGTTTTGTAACTTTTTTTTCTAACGTGCTGCTAAGTGTTTTGTTTTGTTTTGTTTTGTGTTTGAAGAGAGGAGTGGTACTATATGTTGCAGGAAGTCAAACTGGACTTTTTCTTTTGGCTACTAAATTTGTCTTTAATCTTAATTGTTCTCAATTTCGGAATCAAAGTATGAAAATCTGCACAAATGCAATGTTTACAAGAACTGGTTGATTCTAGGAGGCATCTGCTACAGTCTTTTTTTATAGAGATATGTACATGTCCTACTCTATAAGATTGATTAAAGATAAAAATGTACTTGTATCCTACTGCTAATTTAGCTGTCAAAGATCTGGTGTTTCGTCATATTAAAAGCAATAAATCAGTAGTTGGTAATCTGCTTTACTAAATAAGATGGGTGATACAAATTTTTAAAGTCTTTCCTTTTAAAATAATATTTGTATTTTCGGCACCATCAGTTAAATCCTTGACTATGATATAAATTTGATACAATGACATTACATTTACCCCCAAAGTATTCTCAAAACTGTATTTTACCATGTTGACTTTTTAATATTAAGGATTACAGGGATATAAAAAACGATGAACTAATGAGAGGGGTTTTTGTGTTTTGTCTTTTAAATAACAACTTTAAGCTCACTCTTAATTTCTTTGCTTGACATAGTCTGGGATCTCTCAGGGAACAAGTTTAAAAAAATACTAATGGCCTGTAAGAACAAACAAGAAGAATATCTGGTTTTTAAAATTTTGGTTATTGTTTCACTCTGATGTAACATTTTGAAAAAGGACTCTTGTACAAGGCAAGAGAAATCTTGTAGAGCTAACTGCTTTGAGTTGCCAGCTACTTATTTCTAAGAATTTGGTAATCCTGATTGGTAATGATGGCTTTTACTACATTTGTTATTCCTCTCCTTAGCTCAGTTACCATAGAATGCTTCTGAGCTTTACTACTTTCTATATAATTCACTTTAAATATGCCAGGATATTTGATGATTTATTTTATTTAGAAAATAGATGACAGTGCTAATCATGCTATCCTTATTATTTGAGGATTAATCTTCCAACTTAAAAGAACGTGAGCTTTGATTATAGTCTTTGGCTCAGGACCCGATCAGAGTAGTAGTAAATTTTTGTAGTACGGCTAACTTGGATTGGGAATACATGTCTCAATTTGAGAAACCAAATATGCTAAGGGACCTATGTGATGATTGACCTGGACCCTTGGCCTCATTTGTACCTTGTTTTAACTGAGTTGATCAGGCATTTAGTACCCATACAAATGGACTGGAATTATTGAATCATACTCTGTAACATCACAATCTTCCTGGTTTTCAGAATAAAAGTCTTTTTGTGCTTTTGATATAAATATATACTCTATAATAAAATGTTTGACTAATTTATATGGTAGTATTCATCAGCCTGTAATTTTTACTAATTAGCTAATCATAGAAAATTCTCTTCCCTCCCCTTGCCCATTCCCTACCCCCTTTTTCTATCTGAACAAGCCCCTATTTTTCCCTTTCTACCAAATTGAGAGAATGGATACAAAAGCAGAATCCCCAGATGCAGAGAGATGTTTCTTGAATCATTATTTTCTCTACTTCAACTTCACCTTTCCCAAGTCTTGCCTGTAAGTATCTGTATTCATTTTGCCTTCTTTAGAGTTAGAAATGTTACTGACTGAAGACTGTCAGGAGAGTATCTCAAACTGGGTAAACTATTCCTGAAAGGTTTGTTTTCAAAAACAGGAATGAGTAAAGAGCTGTTCTTTGAAACTTGATTGTATAATTTATTTTTTTACTTTCAGTATTTTCTGTGTTTTGAGTGTCTGTGAGTGTGATTTGTTTTGGGAACCACTGATTTATGCCACAATTTGCACTTGAAGGCCATAACTTTTACATAACTATCAGTGCTTTAATATTAAGAACAGTAAAAAACATCCTTTTTATTTTTATTTAGCACTAACTTCTACCAAAATAAATAGCCTCTTTTCTGTTTCCTAAGCCAACGGATAACTCAAATTTCAGGTTGGACAATTTTCCCTAATCATATTAAACCATGGGAACTCCAGGTAGATGAATGGAACATTTTTGACATTAAGGCATTCACAAATTTCTTGTTTCATTTGATAAATCTTCTAATAAAATATTTTTTAAAAATCAAATAACTGCCATTCTATTTATTCTGTTAACTAACTGTCATTTTATCAGTGGTAGTAGAGATAACTAATTTGAAATTGTTACTGTAAGATAGATGGGTAATATGCTCTCTTAATTATACCATTAGTGTGAGCTCTTGCAAATTTTTTTTAAAGATTTATTTATTTGAAAAGAGTTACACAGAGAGAGGAGGAGAGGCAGAGAGAAAGAAGAGAGAGCGAGGTTTTCCATCCGCTGGTTCACTCCCCAATTTACCGCACAGCTGAAGCTGCGACGATCCAAAGCTAGGAGCCAGGAGCTTCATCCAGGTCTCGCACATGGGTGCAGGGGCCCAAGGACTTGGGCCATCCTCTACTGCTTTCCCAGGCCATAGCAAAGAGCTGGATCAGAAGTGGAGCAGCTGGGACTAGAACTGGTGCCCATATGGGATGCCGACACTGCAGGCAGGGGCTTTAACCTGCTGCACCACAGCGCCAGCCCTGCAAATTTTGTCTAATGAGCTCAGGACCTCCTACTTCTTATAACTTCTTTAAGAAAACCAGGCCCTCTTCTTCTGTCATATTAGTATTCCTATTACCCTTCTAAAAGTCAACTAATGTATTTTTAACAACATGAATCTTTTAGTTAGTGGATTTTCTTACATGCACCCGCATGGGAGACCAGGAGAAGCACCTGGCTCCTGGCTTCAGATCAGCGCAGTGCGCCAGCCACAGCAGCCATTGTGGGGTGAACCAACGGCAAAGGAAGACCTTTCTCTCTGTCTCTCTCTCACTGTCCACTCTGCCTGTCCAAAAAAAAAAAAAAAAAAAACACAAACCAAGTTTACACTTTGGCATGACAGTTTACTTAGTAGTATATATAGAAAAACTCATGATCATTGTTACGTTAGTCTGTTTTGTGTTGACTACAACAGAATACTCGAGGCTGGCTAGGAAAAAGAGGTTTTTGTATGTTCAAGGGCCTAGTGCTTGCATTGGTTAAGCTGGTGATGGCTGTTTTGGCTGCATCACATTATTAGGGGAGTGTGAGACAAAAGAGGTTATATTGCGAAACAGAAGGCAAAGAAGAGGAGACTTTTTGAAGGCATGCCCCTAATTGACCTGAGGACCTCTCACCAGGCCCCACCTCTTAAAAAGTTCCACATCATCATTTGCACAGGAGGATCAAGTACATGATCCTTTCAGGAGTACATTAAACATCCAAACGATAGCAGTGAGTTTAAAAAAAAAAGTCTTTTTGATCTGTCACTTTAGCAAGGCTGTGATGGTTACAATGCTGCCCACAAACGACAAGAAGAAAGACGAGAGAGCCAAGAAAAAGGCCCTGGGGCTGGCATGGTGGTGCGGTGGGTCAAACTGCCTCTTGCAATGCCAGCTTTGCATATGGGTACCAGTTCAAATACCAGCTGTTCCACTTCCAGTCCAGCTCCATGCTAATGTATCTGGGAAACCAGCAGAATTTGGCCCAAGTGCTTGGGCCCCTGCACCCACATGGGAGACCTGGAAGAAGCTCCTGGTTCCTGGTTTCAGATTGGCCTAGCTCTGGCTGTTGTGGCCATTTGGGGAGTGAGACAGCAGATGGAGGATCACTGCCTCTTCCCCAACACCTCCCCTTTGTAACTCAGAAAACATTGGGTTCATGTTCAAAGTAAGATATTTAGCTGAGTAGACAGCTAGCATAACAGCTTGCAGACAAGTAGCTAGGTAGCATAACAGCTAGGTTAACATGCACTTGGAAGTTCTTAGGCAAACAGGAGGTTAGCAACCAAAACAGCTGAAGCAAATGTCAGGAAGATTATAACCCCGTAGTACTGTCGGTGAGGAACTGGAAGAGAGATCTGTGTGGTCAGAAACATAAAGCTTGCCGTAAACCACCCTGAGTATGCTGGGCCATCAGGTACCTGATCTTGCAGGATCATTAATAATAAGTCGCTTTTGTTGCATTTTCTGAGTCCATCCTTTGAGTGGACTGGTGAGGCTGTTTCTCGTAAATCTGAAAGGAAGGAAGGATGGGAGGAAGAAGAGATGGAAGGAAGGAAGGACCCTGTGAGTAAATCTGGGAACAAGGCCAAAACGAAGTCCAAAGGCAAAGTTCAGGACAAGTTCAATAACCTGGTTTTGTTTCACAGAGCAACTTATGAGAAACCTTGTAGGGAAATTACTAACCATAAACTTGTAACTCAGAGATTCTAGGTTCCCTGGCCTGCCCTTTAAGATCTCCTAAGTAAAGGACTTATCACAGAGCTCAAGTAATTTACAACAGAAATACTAAGGGTAAAGATGTGTAAACAGGTCCAGCCACCGGGACATTTGGAAATGTACTTGTTAAATTAACAAAGCCAGGAGGTGGTACAGACTTTAAGGTGGTACAGAACTTTAAGCACAGCTGCACTATTTTAACTGTTAAAAAAATTTCAAACCATAACTTATAAGATGAAAATATTTAATTGTAACAATATAAAAACTGTCAGTGAGAAGACACAACTGATGTGTTTAAATACAAATGTATTCTTGCTGTTGGTTCCATGTATTTCAGCAATTTAATATAATCTGAAGTTAATTAATGATGATTTGTTGTTAGTATTGGGTAATTTCGTCACAAATTATGAGCTTCCACAATATTTTGCTGGAATATTATAACTGGGGAAAGTAGCCATGGGCTGGAGTTTTGAAATTTGAGCCATTGTTTGAACTATTTCAAATAGAATAGAGAGAAATAAAATTTCTGCTAATTTGCATTTCCCACAGCACACTGTGCTTAACTATGCTACTCAAGAAAATAGGGCTATGAGCTGAGGCACCATTCTCATTAGCATTTTTTTTTTTTTTTTTTTGACAGGCAGAGTTAGACAGAGAAAGGTCTTCCTTTTCCATTGGTTCACTCCCCAAATGGCTTCTACAGCCAGCGCACTGCGCCGATCCCAAGCCAGGAGCCAGGTGCTTCCTCCTGGTCTCCCATGCAGGTGCAGGGCCCAAGCACTTGGGCCATCCTCCACTGCACTCCCAGGGCCACAGCAGAGAGCTGGACTGGAAGAGGAGCAACCGGGACAGAATCCGGCGCCCTGACCGGGAATAGCAACCTCTAGCTATGGCATTCAGCTCCACATGTGGCACATAAATTGTACTAGTCAGTACAACAAATTTTTTTAGCAGGATGCCATCCTTGGCAATGGTAATCAGTACTGTAATCCCAACTCATCCAGCAGAATCAGGTTATTTTTGCTTTAATAAATAAAAAAAAGACATATTACAGGCATTTCCCAAAATAATGGGTGAATATGCAAATCTTTGGGTTAAGTGTATTGGAGAAGGGGGAGGGAATGATCACAGGGTAAAAGAGTCTTAATTTTCATAGCCAAGTTCTGCTACCTCTCCTTTATTTTCAGATCACTTCAGGGTGTCAAGGCAAGTATGGTTACAATCCTGTAGTAGGAGATAAAAATATTGCATGAGATGAAACCAGCCTGTGTACTGTTTCAAAAACATTTATTAAAACACAGCCACACCAAGGATATCAGAGCAGCAGAAAGGAAGGTGGGGTGAAATAAGCTAAGCTGTGTGGGGTCCAAAGTAAGAGCCACAGTGCTGATATTTCATTTATTCTAATAGAGAATAATGTATGCCTGATAACCTAGTGATATTCATAAACATAATAGTTAAACAATATTTTTAGAAAGCACATAATTGTAACATTCAAATAAGGCACTATTAGAAAGTATTATAAAGAATGATATTTGTTATAATCCTTTTTAAAAGCCTTGGTCCTTTTGGAAAAATCAACAGTGAATTTAAAAAAAAAAAAAAACATAAGAAAAGGAAAGTAAGATTTCCCCCCTACAAAATGTAAGAACCATTTGCGGACATTTACATTTTAAATGTGTAGAATACAGTGGACCAGATTTGCAAAGGCAGTTAATGCCAGTTTGTACTAAGGCTTGTTTCATTTCATTTAGCACCAAGTCAAATACAGAGTATCCCATGGAAGATATGATTGGGTTTTCCTCCACTTTCCTTGTACTATCATTTCTTTTCCCAGGCCACAGTCCACACATGTGCATCCTTGTTGCCCCAGTGAGGAGCCTAAAATGATGAAGATGTCACAGTGGCTGCTCAGATGACATCAGCAGAGATTTTTTTCCGCTCTTAAAATATGATGGCTGTGAATGCCAGATTTCTTCTATCAGGAATACTGTTATTTTCCTGGTCCTTTTTAACATATCATGTAATTCGTTTTATGGCTGTGCCTGCTTACTAATTATGAAGGCTACTTGGGTCAAGAGAACATACCCTGAGCATGTCTAATCTATTTCCAGAGGATAAAGTACCCCTACTTTATGTAGCAACATGGGTTTCTTCTTCTTGTTTTTTACTGTAACTTGTTACTTACCAAGGCAGATCACACATTTGGGTCAAAAAGAGAAAGGACATCGATTTCTTTAAAAAATTTCTTAACCTGAGTAATAGTTGAAAACGTAAAACTTTATTACATTTTCCATTGAAAACTGGTTCAACTTTGGTGCTTATCCAAGAACTGATAATGTCAAATTTCTGACATAAATCATGCCTCAAGACACATATATTTTCAAAAGAAAGCATCATATTAAAGTACTATCTTCCCTTATGATGACAGATACTTATGGCAAACTGGAAATTCTGAGTAAACAGAAGGTATCCTTACCAACAACATAGATACAGCATATGTGGCTAACTTGTAAGTTTCTTAGTGTAAAGGCATCAGTGAATTTGCATCTTGCAGAAGATCTGTAGTTCCAGTTGCTTTTTTTTTTCTATAATTTAATAGAATGTCTCACAAAACCATGTCCCACGGTGCCAGAAATGTTTAAACTTTTCCAGAAAACTGAAAATCTTATCAAATACTTGTCTTTATCAAACAAAATGATTGCTATCAATGACTTTTGCATTTTTGCTTTCCCCAGGTTTTCAAAAGATTAGCCATCCTGCTGTTTTTGAATAACCTACAAAAGATAACTGGATAAAACATATTAGAGGGTCATAAAAGATGACTCTTTTCTATTTGATCATTTGGCACATCCTTAGTAGTATCCCAGAAAAAACTAGTAGACATAAGACACAATTTCCAAAGAATTCACACGTGCTGGAGCCCTAGGCAGAGGGGTTTCTGGAGGTGAGCACAAGCAGCTCCTGCTCTCTTCCTGGTGATGTGCGTTTCTCCTCATGGAGTGACGGAGTCCTTCTGGTGTGCTTCTGGAATCTTTGTTTGTAGGAAAGCATATACGTTGGGCCAGATCTTATTGGTTTCTGTTCCAGAGAACGTTTCCAACACCCCTTTTTTCCTAAAGATGAAAAACAACACAGATCTGAGTCTTCCTAATGAGCTTTTCCAAAGCTTTTATATCAAAGAGGATAAAAGTGGGTTTGGAAGTCTCGGCAAATGATCAAGAGAGAAAGGCACTGGGCCTGGCGGTGAAACCTAGACCTTCATTTTGGTTGTGCCTCTGGCTTGCAGAAATGCCAGTGGTGCCTGTCCTGTGCAGAGTATGAGCATGTGCTAAACACTGTGTGAAAGGCTTTTTTAATGCAATAGTTCACTTAATCCTTTGTCTAGCTCAGATCTTCTTTTACTGATAAAGTTGTCTCTTGTAAAATAACAGACCAAATCACCAATGGGAAGCAGGATTCCGAATAGTCTGTCAGACATCAGAACTTTTCCTCGGCTTTGTTCCCTTACTCTTTTCTCCAGGAGTTGCTAATACTTGGTTCTCTCTCCTTCCTCTCTGTATAGGTTTATCTTTTTTTCCATTGAGTGGCGCCCTTCTGGATTTTAACAGAAAGAGCAATGGAAAGTGTTGGTTTTATTGTTTTCCCCCATTGGGTTTCTCCATTTCTGCCCTGCAGATTTGTCTGACTTGTCACCAAGCCAGCATCCAGGGGTCTTATGGCTAATATGGTGAAAATGAAGATCAGAATGCTGGGGTTGGTTTTCAGACCCCCCAGATTCCTTCCCGAGTTCTGGCGTTTCTCTTGCTAACTCCCTCATCCCACCCATGTGTGCTCCTGTCATTGTACTCACTGGTTTTACTACTTTGTAAGTACTGGTTTATTCCTAAAACCAGGATCAGCCATGCCTCTGCAGCCTGTGTCACTAGCTTCCAGAGGTTTCGCTCTGGGAAGCTTTCCTGTCTCACTACCTGGATTAACATTTGCCACAGTTAAATAATATCTGCCGTTTTCTTGGTGAGAAACATCTCTAAGAAGGGAAATTATGCAAATACAGTCATCTTTGCCTGCCAGACACCGCCTTGCTTCTAAACTCACAGGCATCCAGTAAAGCTGTCAAGAGAACCAGCTTCATAGCTGCTGTAAGCCTCCCGAAGAGCCTCTCCAATGGCAGGCTGCAGGGTCACACGCGGGTTAAATGCTGGCTACACACCTGCAGCCCCCGCCCCCCTTTTTTTATAGCTGGGACTCAAACTGGCATTCCAATATGGCTTGCTGATTTTTTTTTTCTTTTGACAGAGTTAAATACAGTGAGAGAGACAGAGAGAAAGGTCTTCCTTCCATTGGTTCACTCCCCAAATGGCCGCCACGGCTGGTGCTGTGCCGATCCGAAGCCAGGAGCCAGGTGCTTCTTCCTGGTCTCCCATGCGGGTGCAGGGCCCAAGCACTTGGGCCATCTTCCACTGCCCTCCCGGGCCACAGCAGAGAACTGGATCAGAAGTGGAGCAGCCAGGACTCAAACCCGGCACCCATATGAGATGCCGGCGCCACAGGCAGAGGATTAACCAAGTGAGCCACAGTGCTGCTCCTGCAGGCCCCTTTAATCCTGAAACTGTGCCTTGGGTGAACATTTTAATTTCTCTGTCATATTACAGGATCAGCTTCACAACTGAGAAAGAACATGATGTTGTTGGTGAACCTGGACCATTTCTCTATTAATGTCCCACAGCTGAGAAAAGTTTTCAACAATAGGACTGCCAGCATTTTAAAATAACAGTGTGGACTGGTCCTACAGACCATGAAAATTCCATTTTCAAGTCTTAGTTCAGTCCGGCCCTTATTCTGTATATATGGGAGCTTGGAAGAAAAAGCTTGGATTCATGGTAACAAAAGCTTCCCCAACTTCCCTTCCAGTGTGTTGGCAGAACTAATCCTGGCACTCACTGTTCTTTCATTGCACTCAGGGTGCTGCCTCCCCTCACAGCCTTGCAGCAATGCCTGCTGCTCAGCAGAAGGCATTCTCCTGGCTGCTTTCCGGGAGCAAGCTCTCTGCCCGCCTCAGTCCATGCAGTTCACATGAGACTGTCTCTCCCCTGCCCCTCGCCCTGGCCACGGCCGCACCCCCAGCTTCCCAGGTGGACATGATAAGAACTAAGCTGCGTGAACCCCAGGCTCTCCTGTGGGCTGGGGCAGCTGCACTGGTAGGTGCCAAGCCCGAGTGCTGAGGGGCTGTCCCACAGCGAGAGCCCACCTGAGGCTGAAGCCAGCACCGGAGAATGGAGCTGAGAGTGACTGGGGCCTCATGGTACTTTTTCAACCATTGGACCCAGCCACAGACCTTTGGACTTTTTATTTTCATGAGGTGACCAAGAGATTTCTCTTTTGCTTAAGCTAGGGTGAATTCAGTTCCCAATTACTATAAGCACGCGTCACACTGCATGGTAAATGTTGTGTCATGCACGTACAGAAAGTGAGTTAGAGCCTGGTGGAGACTGGGTCTAAACGTCTGGGTAGACCAAGGGTCTAGTACAGTGTCACACAGAGTAAATAACAATGACAGAGTGACTTAAGAGATGCCTGGGATGTTCTAAGTGTTTCCCCGCCTTCTCTCAATTCCCTTAACAGCCCTATAAAGCAGATACTATTATAATATTGGTTGATTTTATAAATAAGGAATTTGTGGCACATAGGTTAATATGTTGCCCAGGGCCACAGAGCTGGTGATGGCAGAGCCAGGCTCATTATACAAATCATAAAATCATAGTAACAGTTACTGTCAAACATCAAATGCCAACTCTTTTGCTAATTTCACCCTCCAGAAATAACTACTTAAGTAGCTTGGAGACTGCTGCTTCAGGTTTCACTGTATACTTATTTCTATCACAACAGTAACACCCATATCAACAACTAATATTTACCTAATGCTTACGATGTGTTAGGCAGGATTCTAAAAGTTATACATATTAACTCAAATCTTTCAGCCCTCTATTCTCATCTCAATTTTATAAAGGAGAAAAGAGGCAGAGGTCAAGCAAAAGTTAAAGCCATGTTGACTGAGTGGGGACCTGGGACTTGAACTTCAGTGTCTGGGCTGTAAGGACGACGCTGTACCACCTTGACACTGATCATGATTCCATAAGTGAAGGAATGAAGGATAAGGGGAAGAAGGAGCTGAATAAGGAAGGAGACAGGACCGTTTCTTAGCCTGAGTCAAACCTGAAGTCGTATGACTCCCATATTTGTTGTGTGCTGTGGATTCCCTGAAGAGCAGACAAAGCCATATCAGAATATAAGCTCCTCAAGAATGCCAGCTGACATGGGGAGTGAGCTGGCCTACAGTAGTGCCAGGCATTCCCTGACAAGGGCTGTTCAATTGGTTCAATCTGAATGATGCTTGGGGTTTTTGTTCACTGGGGAAAAGCCTACTCCTCAGCCCTTCAGGAGAGAGGAGGCCTTGGCTGTTGATAGCAATGGCTGCAGCCACACAGGAAGCCTGAGGACAAAGCTAAGAGAACAGCACAGCTCTGATCAAAGCCAGGAGTGACTGAAGCCCAGGCCACCTCTGGACTTCTCTGCCATACAAGCTAATGAATGTCCCTTATTGCTTAACCTAATTCAAATTGGGTCTTGGGTCTAGCATTAACATTTCAACTGGAAAGTATAGGAAAAATCAAAGATTCACTGAGTGCTTCACTATGCAAGAGAAGTTAGGAAAAGCAAAAGCTCACCGGTAATATTCCAGGACCGGCTCCGTTTGAGCCTCGTATGCCTTCAGTCTCTTGATGACCGTCTCTGGCTTGTCGTCCTCACGCTGAATGAGAGGCTCTCCGGTCAGGTCATCAATGCCCTAAACAGGAGTGAGGAAGGACTGGCATTTAACATCACATTTCTGAAGGATCTTAAAAGCAGGTCAGTAATGTTAAAACAGTTATCTCTACGCAAGCACCTGGCACAAACTTGTGACAACTTTTAAATCAATCACTTTCTGCTTAGCGTAAAGGGTTTTCTAAGCAGGAACTCAGTAATTATACACACACACACACACACACACACAAGATTCAGCTGTAGCCTGGGAATCTCAGTTGAGATTCCTCACACCAAACACCATCCCCAACACCTAACACACTCCCTGGCACGGAGTGGGAAGTCAGTAAGTGCTTTTGAATGAATAACAAACCCCTGTTGCTCCTGGGATGCCTTTACCACCAGGCTGAGTGAACTAGATCATCAACTACCCCAAGTACCCTGAGAATAGGAGTTTTAATCAAGAGAGGATTTCCAAGTTCACAAAACTTAACGTCTGAGAGGGCAGGGTGACTTGGGGACAATCTGCTATGTGGTACTTCCACCACAACTACTCACCACAGTTTTGGGAGGGTTGAACTCAATGTTGTAGACACGGCCACTGGCTGGGTGAATCCAGCGAGCAGTAAGGCGTTGCTTAATGACCTCAAAGGGCACATTCAGGTTAATCACGGTGTCTATCTGATAAGCTCTGTCCAGGGCTTCTGCCTGTGGGAGTGTCCTTGGAAAACCTTTATAAGATTAAGAAAAAAAATGAGAAGGAGGGAGAAGCAAGAATGGAAAAAAGGAATGTAGAGAGTGGAAAGAAAGCAGAAAGACAAAGAATTAACGGTGAGCAACCTGAACAACAGAACACCAGGTAAGCTTATCATAGCTATAGTGCAGCTGTGATGTTAATTTTTTGTGTCAACTTGACTGGACCATAGGGTGCCCAGATATTTGGTCAGTATTCAGTATACATCTGAGAGGGTGTTTTTGTATAACAACATTCAGATGGGCAGACTGATCAAAACATACTGCATCCCTAGTGCGGATAAGCTTCATCCAACAATTTAAGGGCTAAGCAGAACAAAAGGCAGATGGGCCCCTGGACAGGGGAGGATTCATCCTGCCTTGTGGCCTTCTAACTGGGGCATCTACTTTCTCCTGCCTGCAATCAAAAGCTGAACTCATCAATGTCACTGAAAAGCCTCAAAAGGCCATTTTTGGAATATGACAAAATGATTTTAAAGTTTAGCTAAAAGAAAACAATTAATGCAGAACAAGCCCTAACAGACCAATTTATAAGCCCCCCTAAAAAATATCAAATCCAAAATGCTCCAAAATCTAAAAATTTTTAAATATAATTTTTTTCATTTTATTTGAAAGGCAAAGAGAAAGAATGACCAGAGACAAAGATCTCCCATTTGCTTATTTGCTCCCCAAATGCCTGAAATAGCTGGGACTGGGCTAGACCCAAGCCAGGTGACAAAACTTAATCCAGGCTTCCCTGGTAGGTGGCAGTGACCCAAATACTTGGGACACTACCTACTGCCTTCTAGGGTGTGCATTGCTGGAAGCTGGAATTGGAAGCAGAACATGTACTCCAGTATGGGATGCAGGTATCCCAAGCAGTGTCTTAAACATTGCTCCAAAAGCCTGCCGCCCAAGTCTGAATTTGCTTGGCACTGAAAATATTTCAAAATGTTGTATTTGAGATTTTCAATTAGAGGTGCTTAACTGTTAAAGTCTGTGCAAATATTCCCAGATCTCAAAAACTCCAAAACCCTGGACATTTCTAGTCCCAAGCATTTTAGAGAAGGGATACTCGACATGTATAGCTCAAGTTCAAAGACACAGAAAGGCAAATGTCACTGACTAGTGAATCCAGAAACAGGCCCAAGTATGTTAGGAAAGTCAGGCTATTTGAGAGCCCAAATTTTTGACTAAAATGTTGTTACTAAAACCATTTTGTCCACAATACCAAGGAAAATTAAACTTGGTAGAAATAACACATTTTCCAAGTGATGAAGGTTAAAACTGCACATGTGATAATTTGCAAGAGCTAGAAATACTTAAAAAATTGCATTTTCTTGTTTAATGGAAAAGCTTTGCCAGTATAGCAAAGAAAATGGCTGAGACTGTCCAGGGAACTTATATTTGGAGGAAATATCCCCCAAAGAAAGCTTATAATGCCAAAAGATCAATCTCTAAGACTTCATACAGTCCTCAAATTCAATTAATAAGCCATGTATTTATTATAAAATTTACACTGAAGTGATCCTGGTGAAAACAGCACTAGTACATTTAATAAGAACAAGTGACATGTTGAATCAAAATACCCTCAACTAAGAGAAGCAACAAGATCAAGGGTATTCTTTGCAGTATCCTGTAGAACACTGAAAATTAAATGCAACCCAAATGTGCCTCAGAGGGTATGAATTAAAAGTATGATCCAGGGCCAGCACCGTGGCTCACTTGGTTAATCCTCCGTCTATGGCGCCGGCATCCCATATGGGTGCCGGTTCTAGTCCCAGCTGCCCCTTTTCCAGTCCAGCTCTCTGCTGTGGCCCGGGAGTGCAGTGGAGGATGGCCCAAGTGCCTGGGTCCCTGCACCCTCATGGGAGACCAGGAAGAAGCACCTGGCTCCTGGCTTCGGATCGGCGCAGCGCTGGCCTTAGTGGCCATTTGGGGAGTGAACCAATGGAAGGAAGACCTTTCTCTTTGTCTTTCTCTCTCACTGTCTATAACTCTGTCAAATAAAAATTTAAAAAAAAAAAAAAAAAGTATGATCCAAAAGCAAAATGCAAGCTCATGTATCTTTTATTTCAGTGAGGCAAATCCACCTGTCAAACACTGATTAATTCAGTGAAAAAGCAAAATGAAGAAAAGTGGTTTATGTTTGTGTTGTGTATGTCTGCATATTACATAAAGAAAAAATAGTAATTCTATATATGACTTAGCAATAGGTGGCTGGAACCTTACCTCACATAATGTACCAGATATATACATGAATGTGTATATATTCAAATTTTATCACTATAGAAAAAAATCCTGTTTAAATTATATACAAAGCAATTAAAACTGGTTGTTCCTAAGGGATGTGATCATTGAGGACTTTGAATCTTTCTCTTATACATTTATATCCTTTTTAATTTTTAAAAGGAAAAGGTATTCTTGCAATAAAACAATGACAAAAAGCAAAACAATAAATGTGCCCACATTCCAGGCCCTTCCCATGTGGCTTTGTCTTTGTCCCATTCCTGCTCTTCCCCCCACTGGTGACAGAGGACTGGTCTCAGGGAGGACTTGCCACTTTCCTGAGCTGGGCTGGGCCCCTGTCCCTGTAGCCTACAATGACTTGATTCTCCACTTATATCAGACTCCTCATATTTGGAAATGCTCCTAAGCCCCTCCCATCTCACACACACCGAAAAAAAAAAGTCAGTTAAACTTTTTAATGTTTTAAAGTAAAGCTTTTGAATTTTGAACCATGTATCTATATTCTTTATTTAAATTTTAAAAGAAGGCAGTAAGTAGCAACCTCCTGCCCACATTACTCACTAATCACATCAACTTTTAGTTTCCCTCAAAGCACTCGCTGGTGTCTGCATTTATTTGCATTTTTATTCATTATTTGTGTCTTGCTAGAGTGTACTTTCCATGTGGGCAAGGATTTAGTTTAGGTTTAGGTCCGGTGATTAGAATAGTTTTTAGCATGCAGAAGGTACCAAGTCAATTTGGGTAAAGAATAAACAAACAACGCCTGATAAAAGGTACCTCATAGCATACCTCATAGCATAGTCTCCATGCCCCAGAAGCCATCATTAAATGTTTCAGGAATTTCTGAGACCTCCAGGTTCTGTGCAAACACTGGCAGGCATGGTCAGTGGACCATAGGAAAAACTAATTTTTTTTTCTTTCTGATCCAACTCCAACAAACCAGAGTAAGTGTTTTCTGCCCAACCTCTCCCTCGTTTGTCCTTCCCTTCACCTTCCTCATACAGCCTAATCCACTTGGAACCTTAAAAATCCCATGCCTTCTTGGGTAAAGCCAGCAACAGGGCTGCCAGGCTGTGTGAGGGCAGCACTCAGTTCAGGCGCGTGTGAAGGGGAATGGAGTTAAGTGGGAGAGAAGAATATATAAATAGCAAGGCTAGATTAGTTTACCCCCTCCCAAAACAGGAAGTTATGACTTCAGTCTCAAAAGAAAGGCTTTACTTATTAAAAAACAAATCTCCTGTGCCTCTTGGTATCAACAAAGCAATGATTAGAAACTAAAAAAAAAAAAAAAAAAAAATCAAGCTATCCTGAAAGATCCTGCCACACCTCTGGCTGGGGAAAATTTACAGCTTACTATTGCAAGTTACTCCTGGGCCTTCCTTCTTTTCTGGAGATCCTCCTTCATCATAAGATATTCCCCAAGGAGGGAGGAAGGAACTAAAATTACATCTGAAGGGAGCTTAGAAATCACTTGCTCCACTCTCCTTTATTATCCCAACAAAGACAGAGGCCCAGAGAATGTGACGGTTCCAAGGCCTCTGGGCAGTGAAGGGCAGAATTCAGGCCCCCAACTGCCATCCTTGATGTCCATCCACAGCACATGAACTGCTCATTCTCCAGCAGAGTTCACCATCTGGGGGCAGCTGAGTGCCCAGGGCTCCTCCACTTACCATCCAACAGCCAGCTGTGCTCGGTGAGATTTTTCAGCTCATGAAGGGCCAGCCGAGTCATGACATCATCTGGAATGAGCTTCCCTTGATCAATGAAAGTCTTGGCTAACACACCAATTTCTACAGCAAAAGAGGGAAAAATCAGTAAGTGCATTTGTTTTATCCCATTCTAGATCCCAAGGAACTGGCTGCCTAAAAGGGACTTCTGGATATCACACCCATAAGGAAGTAAGCGTCATTAGATTTTCTCATAAAAACAGATTACAAAATAATCCAAATCTATTACAACTCTTCCACTATGTAGAACATATAGATATAAATGTATAGACAAAAATATGCAAATCTATAGACCAATATTTAAACAGTAGTTGTCTCTGTGTGGCAGAATAATGTTTCTTTTTTATGTATTTCTATTTTTTGTTGTTTTTCTATCACAAAAATATAGAATAGCTGAAATCATTTTCTTTTTTTAAAAAAATATTTTATTTATTTCAAAAACAGAGTTACAGAGAGAAAGGTAGAGTCAGAGAGAGAGGTCTTCCATTCTGTTGGTTCACTCCCCAAATGACCGTCATGGCCAGAGCTGAGCTAACGAAGCCAGGAGCCAAGAGCTTCTTCTGGGTCTCCCACTCAGGTGCAGGGACTCAAGGACTTGGGCCATCTTCTACTGCTTTCCTAGGCCATAGCAGAGAGCTGGATCGGAAGAGGAGCAGCCGGGACTTGAACTGGTGCCCATATAGGATGCCAGCACTTCAGGCCAGGGCTTTAACCCACTGCGCCACAGCGCCGGTCCCTAGTTTCTTCTTTTTAATAAGAATTTTAAATAGTCATTATTTTGAAATGGCTCAGTTTAAGTGCCTGGGGCTGTCATATGTTATATAAAGAGATATTTTTTTCCTAATCCTCTAAAATAGGTATTGCTCAAAAGATGAGTACAATTAAATTTTTGGCCAGATTAATACTGTAATATTACATTTTTATTATTAATTAACACTCTTTAGAAGAGTTTATGCTAAACAATTTTAGCATACTAACAACTTTATGTCATTCTTGTCCAACATTATTTTTTTTAATTTAAGATTTATTTGTTTGAAAGACAGTTACAGAGAGAGGTAGAGACAGAGAGAGAGAGGTCTTCTATCTGCTGGTTCACTCCCCATGTGCCACAACGGTCGAAGCTGCACCAATCCGAAGCCAGGTGCCAGGAGCTTCTTCCGGGTCTCCCCCGTGGGTGCAGGGGCCCAAGGACTTGGGCCATCTTCTACTGCTTTCCCAGGCCACAGCAGAGAGCTGGATTGGAAGTGGAGCAGCTGGGACTTGAACCGGTGCCCATATAGGATGCCAGCACTTCAGGCCAGGGCTTTAACCCACTGCACCACAGTGCCGGCCCCCCAACACTATTTTAATTTCTTCTTGTTCCCTTACCAAACTATTTCTATACATTCAGAATTGTAACATCACTGTAATCTGTATTCATACAGTTTTGTGTTCTTTTTCCACTTAGCGATATTTTATAAATAGCTTTCAGTGATGTGCTCTAATCATTTCTAGTCACTGTATTAGACTTCATGTATCCATGTTTGATATATAAAAACATGCTTTATCACAGCAGGACTGCTGGACATTTATGAAAACTAGTCTTGGATTTTCCTCATCACTGCTATTCATCAAGACCTTAACACTTTTTTTTTCTTTAGTCTTTTCTTCTAGATAAATTCACAGGAGTCAGATTAAAGGGTCATTTTCTTAACTATTGGTGTGACTTGCCCTACTGATCTCAAAGCAGATTCTAAAATGTCAAATTCATGATATGTAACTACATGGAAACTGGCTGCCTTTTGACAGTGCACGCTGGGCTTACAAACTGTGTTTGGAAAAGGGGCTTCAGGACTCACTAACGTGGCCTTTGGAAAGGTGCACACAAATTATGTGCGGACCTTTCCGTCGCCAGCTGTTAGATCAATACTCTAGGGAGTTAAGAGCTCCAACCTCCTTAAGAATGATTGGAAAAACATGAAAAAAATTGCCATTCCAGGGCTGAGATCTGAAACCTGGTCCTGGTGCCTCTTCAGCCTAAACCCCTTCTAAACTCCCAGCCAATGACAACAAATGTATTTAAACAATGGGGATTAATTAATAAAGTGTTATTTTAATCAGCATAAGAATAGTCTTAAGATGATATGCTCTTTCTAATTCTATTCAATATTGTACTTGAGATTCTGGTTAGAGCAATTAGTCTACCAAGCAAAATTAAAAGTAGCCAAGGGGCCAGCGCTGTGGCATAGTGGGTAAAGGCGCCACCTGTAGTGCCAGCATCCCATATAGGCGTTGGTTCAAGTCCCAGCTGCTCCACTTCTGATCCAGTTTTTTGCTATGGCTTGGGAAAGCAGTAAAGGATAGCCCAGGTCCTTGAACCCCTGCACCCGCGGGGAGACCTGAAGAAACTCCAGGTTCCTGGCTTTGGATCGGCACAGCTCTGGCCGTTTGCGGCCAATTGGAGAGTGAACCAGTGGATGGAAGACCTCTCTCTCTGCCTCTCCTTCTCTCTCTGTGTAACTCTTTCAAATAAATAAATAAAAATTTTTAAAATAAAAAAATAATAAATTTTTTTAAAAGTAGCCAAAAAAGAAAAAAGTAAAACTTTCTCTATTTGCAGATAACATGATCTTGTACATAGAAAACCTTCAGGAATACACATAAAAACTAGTAGATCTAATGAATGAGTCCAGACAAGTTGCAGTGTACAAGTTCAATACATGTACAGAAATCTAGTAATGAATAGGTATGCCTGTAAAAAAAAAAAAAAACTATCAATGGACAATCTGAAGGTGAGAGAATTCAATTTATAATTATCTAAAGAGAACAAGAAAAGCAGTGATATATCTTTTAAAACAAGTGCAAAATTTATCTGATAACTGCGATGTTGTTGAAAGTACAGAAAAAACTAGCCAAATGGAAATATATTAACTAATTATAACAGTCAATATTGTTAAGATGGCAATACCCTGAAAATGATTTTCAGACTCAGTGCAATCACATCAAAATCCTAGCTGGTGTCTTTACAGAAACTGACATGCAGATCCTAAAATTCATATGGAAATACAAGGAACACACAATAGTGTATCTTGAAAAAGAATTAAGAACTTAGAGGACACACTTGTGACTTAAAAATAGCAATTAAAGGGCCCATGCCAGCCAGTAAATTGACTTTCAACAAAGATGCCAAGATAATTTAATGGGAAGAAAAATAATCTTTTCAACAAATCTTGCAAGTCCAACTAAACATCCAGATATGAAGCTGGATCCCTATTTCACACCTATATAAAAATTAACTCAATAAGGAACACTAATCTAAATGTATGAGTTCTAACTATCAAAAAGAAACATAGTTGTCAATCTTCATGACTTGGCATTATACAGTGGTTTCTTAGATATGAAACCAAAAGCACAACCAACAAAGGAAAATTAATAACTAGAGTTTATTAAAATTGAAAACTTTTGTGCTTCAAAGAATACCATCAAGAAAGTTAAAAGGTGATCATGGGATGAGAAAAAATTTCTGCAAATCATAAATCTGATAAGGATTTTATGTCTGGAAAATCTAAAGAATTCTTATAATTCTTTTTCTTTTTTTTTGACAGGCAGAGTAGACAGTGAGAGAGAGACAGAGAGAAAGGTCTTCCTTTACTGTTGGTTCACCCCCTAAATGGCTGCTGCGGCCAGCGCACCGCGCTGATCCGAAGCCAGGAGCCAAGTGCTTCTGGTCTCCCATGCGGGTGCAAGGCCCAAGCACTTGGGCCATCCTCCACTGCCCTCCTGGGCCACAGCAGAGAGCTGGACTGGAAGAGGAGCAACCAGGACAGAATCCGGTGCCCCAACCAGGACTAGAACCCGGAGTGCCCGCACTGCAGGCAGAGGATCAGCCTATTGAGGCGCGGCGCCGGCCCAAAACTCTTATAATTCAACATAGGAAAAAATGTTCAGGGTTGGCGCTGTGACAAAGTGGGTTAAAGCTCCGGCCGGCAGTACTGGCATCCCAGCACCAGTTCAAATCCCGGCTGTTCCACTTCCGATCCAGCTCTCTACTATGGCCTGAGAAAGCAGTGGAAGATGGCCAAGTCCTTGGGTCCCTGCATTTGTGTGGGAGACCCGGAAGAAGCTCCTGGCTCCTGGCTTTGGATAAGCCCAGCTCCGGCCATTGCAGCCATTTGGAGAGTGAACCAGCAGATGGAAGATCTCTCTCTCTGCCTCTGCCTCTCTTTCAAATAAATAAATCTTTATTTTTAAAAATTGATCATATAGGCCGGCGCCGCGGCTCACTAGGCTAATCCTCCGCCTAGCGGCGCCGGCACACCGGGTTCTAGTCCCGGTCGGGACGCCGGATTCTGTCCCGGTTGCCCCTCTTCCAGGCCAGCCCTCTGCTGTGGCCAGGGAGTGCAGTGGAGGATGGCCCAGGTGCTTGGGCCCTGCACCCCATGGGAGACCAGGAAAAGCACCTGGCTCCTGGCTCCTGCCATCGGATCAGCGCGGTGCGCCGGCCGCAGCGCGCCGGCCGCGGCGGCCATTGGAGGGTGAACCAACGGCAAAGGAAGACCTTTCTCTCTCTGTCTCTCTCTCTCACTGTCCACTCTGCCTGTCAAAAAAAAAAAAAAAAAATTGATCATATAAAAACTTATGCTTTCAAGTTTTCATGCTTTGCTTTCAGGTTTTGTGTATACATAGATAGATGAAAAATTCTATGCATGGTCTAATACAGTCTGTATGCATTTTGGTCAGTGATGAACCAAGTAACAATGATCCTAAATTATGAACAGTGATCCTACATTAGTATTAAAATGGAATTGAAAAATTCCTCTTTCCTAGTACTTTTCCTACACCTTTTCCATGTTTAATTATGTTTTATACACAAATACCAAATACATGTGTTACAATTACCTACAGTATTCAGTACAGTAACATGCTATCCAGGTTCAGAACCCTGGAGCAGTAGGCATTACCATATGGCCTGGGTGTATGATTGACTTACATTCCATCCAGGTTTTTGTTAAATACACTGTGATGTTTGCACAGTGACAAAATTGCCTAACAATGCATTTACCCCAAAGTATCCCAATTGTAAAGCAACACATGCCTGTTATGTGTTTTTCATTTACTAATGCATTAACAACTTTCTGTATCAACAGACATTTATCCACAGTATGTATTAAACTCTGAAGTCTTTAGTGCTTCCACTGGAGTTTACCAAAGAAGAAAAAAAAAAAAAAAAAAGACTCAACTCCCTACTTCAAGGTCTACGTAGTTTGGAATGACATTTCAAATGTTCACTCCCATCCAGCATATTCCATGGACATTTGGTAAATTTTTACCTAACCACTATAATTTAGTAGTATGCCTTAATAGACTTCTCATACAAATATTGCTTATTTTTTGATTTGAAAATTAAACAAATTTGGAAGCTTCCACACTTAAAAACACAAAGGTAGTTTAAAAGTAAATTATTCATAATTAGCTAATTTTCTACAGTTACACACAAAAATAGGGGAAAGAGGGTTACAGAAAAATAAGGAAAGTCAAGGTCAACTTGTAAGGACAATAACCAGAAATTCAAAACACAGAGATACTGGTCTGAGAAATATGTGCTTTACTATATAAAATGTCACTTATTGATCTACCCCCTAAATGCCTGCAACACCTGCAACAGCAACACCAGGATCCTAAATGTACTTGAGCCATCACTGCTGCCTCCCACGGTGCACATCAGGAGGAAGCTGGGTAAGAAGCGGAGCTGGGACTTGAATCCATGCACTCAGATATGGAATGTGCATTTCCCAAGCAGTGGCTTAACTGTGGCATCAAATAGCCAAACTCATTTTAAATTGTGATTCTCCTTTTAAAGTCTGGTCGTTCTAACAGTATGACCCAAACCAACCACACCACATATCTGAATGAGCTTATTCAAATTTACTGTTTGGGCAGTTATGAAGTACAAAAGCAGGACCTGACTAACCTATAAATAACAGTTCTCTTTTACATGTGCCAAGAGAAAGGGTTACAAAGAACCTAGTTCCTGCCAGAACTGCTTTTAGCATCATTACATAATGAACTATATAAAACTTTATTTTAAAAATATGTCAAAACAAAACAAAATAGAAGTAGAAAGATGACAGAGAGTGGATTAACTGATAGTTTTACACACAACCAAGGGCTTAAAAAAAAAATCTCTCTGATAATAAAGACTTGACTCAACACAGTGGTTATCGGAAAAGAGATGTGCATGGAAGGGAGCCATGGGGGGATCACAGAAGCCCTGGTTTTCCTTCTGGTGGTGGTTAAACAGGAGTTCATGTTATTCTCATGATACAGAGATACTGCAATACTTCTGCAGGGACTATTTCACTAGATTACAGTTCAGAGAAAAGAAAAGCCTCCCTTGACCACTGGTCCTCCCTCCAGCCATCACCCAGTGGCTCCTCTCCAGCAAAGCACCTACTAGATAGCATTCCCGTTCCGGGGCCTCCCCTTCTCATCCACTCTGCTACAGCATGAAATCTCCATTTGAGAAGTCCATAAAGAACCACTTGAGTCCAGAGTCATCTTACCTCCCCGTCTTGTCATTTGCACCCTGTGCTCAACCCACGCCCTGATTCAACAAGGAGCTCTACCTACAGTGGATCCTCCTTATCTTCACCCAAGCCCAAAACTCCCCCACTTTGTCTGATAAGCTTTTACTCAGCTTTCAAGATACATCTTTATTTTTTATTTATTTATTTATTTATTTATTTATTTATTTATTTGGACAGGCAGAGTGGACAGTGAGAGAGAGAAAGAGAGAGACAGAGAGAAAGGTCTTCCTTTACCATTGGTTCACCCCTCAATGGCAGCCATAGCCGGTGTGCTGTGACCGGCGCACCGCGCTGATCCGAAGCCAGGAGCCAGGGGCTTCTCCTGGTCTCCCATGCGGGTGCAGGGCCCAAGGACTTGGGCCATCCTCCACTGCACTCCCTGGCCACAGCAGAGAGCTGGACTGGAAGAGGGGCAACTGGGACAGAACGTGGTGTCCCGACCGGGCCTAGAACCCGGGGTGCTGGCACTGTAGGTGGAGGATTAGCCTATTGAGCCGTGGCACTGGCCTATTTTTTATATTTTTAAAGATTTATTTATTTAGTTGAGAGGCAGAGTTACAAAGAGAGGGAGAGACAAAGAGAGAGGTCTTCCATCCATTGGTTCACTCCCCAAATGGCACCACTGGCGGAGCTGGGCCAACCCGAAACCAGGATCCAGGAGTTTCTTCCGCATGGGTGCAGGGGCCCAAGCACTTGGGCCATGTTCTACTGCTTTCCCAGGCCTTCATTAGGGAGCTGGATCAGAAGTGGAGCTGCTGGGACTCAAACTGGTACCCATATGGGATGCCAGAGCTGCAGATAAATGCTCAACCTACTCTGCCACAGCGCGGGCCCCTCAAGGGATATCTTAAAGGGCCCTTCACAGTGAACATTCCTCAGTCTCCAGGATAACTGCAAGCAACTTCTTCCTCTAGACTTGTCTTTGTTAGAACACTAATGACACAGCTGAAACCATATGTTTATACGGTGCTGTGGATCAAACTGTGTCCCACCCAAATGCAAACTGAAACTCTTAACACTCCATGTGACTGTGTTTGGAAATAGGGCCTTTAAGGAGGTAATTAAGGTTAAACGAGGTCAGAAAGACAAGTGCTTAATCTGATAGGATCATCGTCCTTATAAACAGAAGAGGTCCCAGCAGCACAAAGGAAAGACCAGGTGAGAACAAGGTGAGAAGGCTAGAGAGAAAAGACCCACCGGAAACCAACTCTGGCAGCACCTTGAACTTGGAATCTTAGGCTCCAGAACTATAAGAAAATAAATTCTGTTTCTTTAGTCCCCACTCTGGTACTCAGTTATGGCAGGCTGGGCTGACTAGTAGGTGTGTCCATCCACCCACCTTCCCCTGGGCCCACGGGGAGGTGAGCTCTTCCAGTGAAGTCCACTAGCTCTGCCTCACCATTACCGAGCACGCGTTCTGTAGTTGGTGGATCCATGGAAGACTTCTTTCTTCGAGACAACACTCATTATCAAGATTATCTTTTAAAAACTGTCCCTTAACATTTTATGGTACAAAAATACATAAAATATATATAGTATAGAAAATAATGGAAAAAGAGAAAACAACCCAAATGTCCTTTATTTATTTATTTATTTATCCAACTCATTAATGGATAAGTAAAAATGATATACTCACACCATAGATTATTATTCAGCAAAAAAAAAAAAAAGGTAGTAAAGTACTAGTACATGCCACGATATGGGTGATTCTTGAAAGCACCATTCGAAATGAAAAGAAGGGCCGGTGCCGTGGCTCAATAGGCTAATCCTCCACCTTGCGGCGCCGGCACACCGGGTTCTAGTCCCGGTCGGGGCGCCGGATTCTGTCCCGGTTGCCCCTCTTCCAGGCCAGCTCTCTGCTATGGCCAGGGAGTGCAGTGGAGGATGGCCCAGGTGCTGGGGCCCTGCACCCCATGGGAGACCAGGAAAAAGCACCTGGATCCTGGCTCCTGCCATCGGATCAGCGCGGTGCGCCGGCTGCAGCGGCGGCCATTGGAGGGTGAACCAACGGCAAAGGAAGACCTTTCTCTCTCTGTCTCTCTCTCTCACTGTCCACTCTGCCTGTCAAAAAAAAAAAGAAATGAAAAGAAGCCAGACAGAAAAGGCCACATACTGCAGCATTCCATTTAAATGTCCAGGATAGGCAAATCAAGAAAGAAGGTGGATTAGTGTTGCCACAGGCTCAGGTGGGGCAGGGTGGGGCAGGAGTGGACATGACTAATAGGTATGATTTCCTTTATGAGTGATAGGAATGTTCTAAAATTTGTTTTGCTGATAGTTGCACAACTCTAAATATACAAAGATCCACTGATTGCACATTTTTTAAAAAGATTTATTTATTTGAAAGGCAGATTTACAGGGAGGCATGAAAGGAAAGGCCACCACCAAACACACCCAACACCAAAGTAAGGGAAAAGGTTTATTGTTGGGTGGGGAAAACCCGACAGGCCGCCTCCCTGTGCACAGAGAGAACCACCACCTGGTACTGGGAGAACAGGTCCTATATAGCCTTACAGAGGTAAGGAAGTGGGAGAGGCAAATCCCAACAGGGTGGGAGTTGAGCAGAAACTTGTGATTGGGCTCTTTGGTCACCTGACTTCTAGTAAGCCAGGCTAGGTTTAGGAAGATGGCACCATTTTACTAACAAGGCAGAGGTAGAGAGAGAGAGATCTTTCATCCACTGGTTCACTCCCCAAATGGCTGCAACAGCTGGAGCTGGGCCCATCCGAAGCCAGGATCCAGGAGCTTCTTCTGGGCCTCCCATGTGGGTGCAGGGGCCCAAGCACTTGGGCCATCCTCCACTGCTTTCCCAGTCCATAGCAGAGAGCTGGATTGGAAGAGGAGCAACTGGGACACGAACCAGTGCCCATATGGGACGCCAGCACTGCAGGCAGTGGTTTTACCCACTACGCCACAGCGCCAGCCCCTGAATTGTACATTTTAAAGGTAAGTTATATGGTATATCAATCATATTTCAATAAAACTGTCCGAAAAAAAAATGGAAATGGAGTACTCCTTATGGAAAGTTGTATTGTTGAAGGTACAGAGTAATGGGTGCTGTGATTTGTGTAAAATATACAGAGGGAAGCATCTGGTTATATGTGCATGAAATGTCCTGGAAAGATCTTTTCACTAAATATTCTTTCTGATTTGGGGAATCCCAAAAAAAGTAAATGTGTGGCCTACTAAAAATCATTATTTTTTTACCATTACAAAAATAAACTGTTGGGCCAGCGCTGTGGAGCAGCGGGTTAAGCCACCACCAGCAGTGCCAGCATCCCATATGGGCACCAATTTGAATCCTGGCTGCTCCACTTCCAATCCACCTCTCTTCTGATGCATCTGGGAAAGCAGCAGAGGATAGCCCAAGTGCTTGAGCCCTTGCACCCGCATGTGAGGCCAGGCTCCAGGCTCCTGGCTCCGGGCTTTGGGTTGGCCCAGCTCCAGCAGTTGGGACTATTTGGGGAGTGAACCAACAGATGGAAGATCTCTCTCCATCCTTCTCTCTCTCTCCGTAACTATGCCTTTCAAATAAATAAATAAACCTTTATTAAAAAAAAAAAAAACCTGCTGTCTCATCAATATCATTGTAATTAGGCACACCTGTGCTCACTGGGTATACATTATGTTTTGTTAGACACATAGGAACATGGGAGCTGACCAAGGTCTTGAAGATTATCTACTGAGTTCAACTCCTCAGACATACAGATGAGAACAAGGCTCTTTCCACTATGCAGTATTTCACAAATTGAGGTTCATGAGATAATCTTAGTACAGAAAAAATTTTTAAAGATTTTTAAAAATGTATTTGAAAAGTAGAGTTACATGGAGACAGAGAGAAAAAGAGATCTTCCATCCACTGGTTCACTCCCAAGTGGCCGCAATGACCAGAGCTACATCAGGACAAAGCCAGGAGCCTGGACCTCCATCCAGGTCTCCTGTGTGGGTGGTAGAGGCTGAAGTACTTGGGCCATCTTCTGCTGCCCTCACAGGTGCATTAGCTGGGAAACGTATGGGAAGGCAGAAGTAGGGACTCAAACCAATGCCCATAGGAGATGCTGGTGTTGCAGGTGGCTGCTTAACCAGCTATGCCACAACACTGGCCCCTGAGCAAGTTCTTTCTTTTTCATTTATTTATTTAAAATGGATTTATTTGAAAGTCAGAGTTATAGAGAGAGTGGGAGGGGGAGAGAGAGAGAGAGAGAGAGAGAGAGAGATCTTCCATCTGCTGGTTCACTCCCCAGATGGCTGCAAGGGCCATTCCTTGGCCAGGCTGAAGCCAGGAGCCATGAGCTTCATCTGGATCTTCCATGTGGGTGGCAGGATCCCAAACACTTGGGACATCTTCTGCTGCCATTAACAGGGAGCTGGATTGGAAGTGGAGCAGCTGGGACACACGGTGCCCTTACGGGATGCCGGCAGCACAGGCAGCGGCTTTACCAGCTATTCCACAATGCTAGCCCGAGCAAGTTCTTTAACCTCTTCTGAATTCAGTTTCCTCATCTTTAAATGACAGATTTAGACCAAACATCTAAGGACCAGACTCAAATTTCCCAACTGCAGGGTCCTGTGGTGGCCGATAGGTACTCCTGGTTTGCTACTGTCCATAGGCTGCTGGTGGTGGCTTAACCTGCTATGCCACAGGGCCAGCCTCGAGGGATCTTAATTTTCCTTTTTTATGTTTTCATGACATATTTTTCTTCCTTCATAATAAGTGTGCTTCACTTTCAGTATCAGAAAACATTAAGCAGGGGTTTTTTTGTTTTGTTTTGTTTTTAAAGATTACACATCTTGGGGCCGGCGCCGTGGCACAGGTTAATCCTCCACCTGCAGCACCGGCATCCCATATGGGCGCTGGTTCTAATCCTGGCTGCTCCTCTTCCAGTCCAGCTCTCTGCTGTGGCCCAGGAAGGCAGTGGAGGATGGCCCAAGTGCTTGGGCGCCTGCACCCCATGGGAGACCAGGAAGAAGCACCTGGCTCCTGGCTTCGGATTGGAGCAGCGCCAGCCGTAGCGGCCACTAGGGAAGTGAACCAATGGAAGGAAGACCTTTCTCTCTTTCTCTCCCTCTCACTGTCTGTAGTTCTACCTCTCAAATAAATAAACAAATAAACCTCAAAAAAAAGAAAAGATTACACTTCTCTGTATAATCTGCCTCTGTGGGGCTTAACCCAATTCATTCACAAATATTTATTGAGAATATATTATTATTATTGAGATATAGAACTCCTGTAATAACAATCCCATGATCCTTCCCCAAATTTCATTTTTCTGCTTTTCTTATTAAAGTATTGCCCAGAAAGACTGCAGAATGTGCAGGCACCTAAGGCCAGTTGCACTTCTTCCCATGATTCTCTCCTTCCTGCTAGACTCTTGGTTTAGGCTGTGGAACCAGAAGGAAGAAGGCAGTCAAGGAGTGTCAAGGATAAGCAAGGTGAATTTTATAGAAAGTTATTTAATCGGCTTTTAAATTTACCAATGTGTTGTGTCTCCATAAACTAACGAACACTTTCTACAGAAGCTGTTCCCTAACCACAGGGTGCTTCACTGCGCAGTAATTTTTCAGAGAATCCCCAAAGGATCCTTTACTTCCTGTACTTTGGTTAACTTGACCCCAACCAGCTGGAGTGTGCAGTACTGGGGATTCTTTACTGTCTCTAACTACTCCAATATGGTGCACCAAGAATATTCAGCAAACAAGTTAAACAGTGTAACCCTTTAGTGAAGTTTAATTAACTACAAAACACTCTACTATTTCATAAGGTTAATATGAGAGGAGAAATCTAGTACTATGCCAGAAATGCAGATATTAAGCCAAATAACTCCAAGAGATTAAAACAAACAAACAAACAAACAAAACAAAACACTGGGCTGACTGCTGCTTGTTTGTTTCATTTGAATGTACACTTGAAACAAACAAAAAAGCCTCTCCGGGAAATAACCTAAATGCCCATCAAAAGGGGATTGGCTAAATATTCAGAGCAGATTTAGTAAACAGATAACTATACAAACAGAATTAAATGGGCTTCTTTTTCTTCATGTGGAAATATATCTCAGATATATACTGAAAATACACTGGTGAGGAGTACATACACAGTATGATTACATAGTACATAAGATGAAATAAAGGATATACTCATATTGTTGCACACAAATAAACATTTCTAGAAGGAAACACACTGTTGCCTTCTGAATTCTGAGACTGCCAGGGAATGAGAGCTCTTTACTTTTTATGTTTTGCATTCTGCCCTGTTTCCAATCCTTTCTTTTCTGACTCCTGCAAGCATTATGTGTTCTGTTTTAGAAAGTAAAGGTCAACACTTTTGAGGAAACAAATTCATCCTACCGATGATTTTTTTAAAAATAGCCTTCTTAAGATAGAATTTACAGACCACAAATTTACCCCCCAGCAAAGTGTGCAGCTGGTTGGCTGGACTTTGTGCTGAGATGTAAGAATGAATCTGGCATGACAAACAATCTTTTATGCAACCACGCACAAGAATAGTTTTCGTGTCTAAGAAATCTCCTGGGGTATCAAAATCTAAGCCAATGTTGTGCGTGCAATGAGGGTAAATAAAACTTGACCTTGAGATTATGGGGTAAGGTCAGAACTACAAGATCCCATACATAGGGTTAAAAGATAAAAGTAAAAAAGGCAAGAGCACGAGCAAATACCAGCAGGGCTAATGCCAGTTTTCCATGTACAAGGGCACATGAAGAATAAACCAAAGCTAAGCTCCGGGACCCACCGGAGCGACTGCGCCCAGGGACTGGACGTGCCTCTCAAACAAAGCCAAGTCGTTTCCTTTCCCCTTTGAACTTGGAGCGCGTCCTAGCTGCCTAGTCAGTTTGCCCCACCACCCGCCCTTAGTGCCCACGGAGGTCTCTGTCCTGAAGTCTCCCCCCGGGGCTGCAGAAGCACTGAAGTGCTGCGCCCGCCTCAGCTCCGCGGCCAGCCACCGTCCCGGCCTGGGCTCCCACCTGTGCCTCGCAGCATGTTCTGTCGCAGCAGGTCCCCGCTGGAGAGGTGCTTCAGCTCGAAATGCTTGATGATACGCGAAGACACGGTGCCCTTGCCCGAGCCCGGCGCTCCCATGATCACCGCGCGCAACAGCCGAGCGGACGCCCCCATGGCCACAGACAGACCCCAGCCGCGCTGGCACCGGAGCTTCGGCCTGGCCTGCGCGCTCGCCGGCTCGGCGGCCCCGGGCCCGCTGGCAGCTATGCGAGCAGGCGGCGGCGGCGCCCAGGCGCTCCCGGAAGTGAAGCGACCGCCACCCCGGCCGCCACGCCCCGCCCGCGCCCGGCCCGCCGCAGCGCCCGCCCCTCGGACCCCAGCGCGCCCCTTGCCCGCGCCCGGCCCGGCCCGGCCCACTCCACCCGCGTAAGCCGCGCCCCCTGCGAGCCCTCCCGTGTCCGTAGGCCACCTGCGCCCTCCGCGCCGCCGGCCCACCCGCCCGCTCTGCTCTGCACCCTTTGCTCCACTCTGCCTCCGGGGCTCCCGGAGGCCTCCTCCAAGACCTCTGCCTGCCCCCTCCCTCCCCTCAGATTCACCCTCGCGCCTCCGGACTCCGGGGCGCGGTCGCTCCAGATTCCAGCCGTGTGGGCTGCGCTTTCCTCCGTTCACCCTTGGCAACCCCACGTGCGCCCCCCTCTGCCGCAATCGCTGCTTGGCGTCTGTTGGTAGCCAGGCTGCACTCGCCCCCGCCCCAACCCCCCGTTAGTCCCCCACGTCCCCTGTTCCCTGCGAGACCCTCTCCTGCGCATCACCAGCCCCCTAGCCAACTCGGCAGGCTCCACTCGGTGCCGCTCGTGCTCCCCTCCCCCTCTGTTCCCCGGGATCACTGGACACCCTCTTCCCTCCCCTGTCTCCTTCCTCTTCCTCCTCCTTCCCCTCCTCCTCCTGGCCTCTCTTTCCCCTCACTGTGCAGAATCACAGGAGGTGACAAGGAGGCTGGAGGCCTTCCTGGTCTCAAAGGAGAGAAACTTTGCTTTCCACGGAGTGAGGAGCCTTAAGTCACACATCCAGTGAGAGGTGTCTGTTACCTCCCAGGATCACACTTTCCCGCTCAAAAAGTAGCTGCCACTTTTACTCTGCCGAGCGCCGAACACAGGCTCACGACTCGCCTTCAGAAAGGCGTTCCTCAAGTATGTATTGTCTACTCAGAACGCGTGCTGTTCTCCTGGGGACTCAGAGGATGTTGCGGTCAACAAGAGGCAGCTTGGAGTGTAAAGTCTAGTGGTGGAGGCAGATGGATGATGGAATCCGGTGGTGGAGGCAGATCATCAGAGGGAACTAACAAACCAGTCAGAAGATTTGAGATAGTGCTCTGAATGAAATAAAATAGAACCTGTGGCAGTGTGGAGGGAGGCTGTTGCAGCTGCTGTTGTCAGGAAAACTTTGAAAGAAATGGCCTTGGGGTCAGCACCTGGCATATCTGGTAAAGCCACCACCTGCAGTGCCAGCATCCCATTTGTCCCAGCAGCTCCACTTCTGATCCAGGTCTCTGCTATGGCCTGGGAAAGCAATGGAATATGGCCCAAGTCCTTGGGCCCCTGCACCGACGTGGGAGACTTGGAAGAAGCTCCTGACTCCTGGCTTCTGATAAGCCCCACTCTGGTAGTTGCAGCCATTTGGGGAGTGAACCAGCGGATGGAAGACCTCTCTCTTTCTCTATCTCTCTGTAACAATGCCTTTCAAATAAAATAAATAAATTGGACTTTGCTCTGAGTGCTGAGTTAGAACATGGAGGGAGAACAGCCGAGGGAAAGCCTGAAACCTGAATTCCAAGAATAGAAACAGAGAACAAACATTTGAGCACTGCTTTATCTGTACAGTGGAAGATAAGCGTGCAGTGGTTCAAAGAATGTATGTAGAATACTTAGTACAATGCCAGCCGCAGACTGAGTGTCCAGTAAGAGCTGTGTGTTGATCACCATTCCTTTGTGCTGGGATACTGCTAAGGGAGAAAGAAAGCCTGTGAAAATCAAGACAGTGCCACCCTCCCCAATGCTGCCAAATGAGTGGTCTCAAACTGCTTTCAGTTTCAAAGACAGAAATTATTTCAGAGATGTGGGAAAGGAAGGCTTGCTCAGGGAACAAACTGAGCCAAGTGAATGGGTAGGGGAATTTCAACAGGTGGGCATTCTTGCCCTTGGAAAGAAAATTCATAGCTCATACATATTCATTAGGAATCCAGAGGAATGCGTGAATCAATCATTCAATTCACACAGTTAGACAAGACATCAACATAGCCAAAGGTACGCAAAGGAATGGGTTAAATAAACAACATAAATGAAAGGATGCGGGAACTTAAGAAACAGAACAGAGAGAATATATATGTCTGCACAAGTACAAGTTACGCAATGCTGGAAAACCCGGAGGTGTGGAAAAGCAATTCCAGTCTCCAAAACTGGGAATGCTTGAGGTTTCAGCCCCAAAAGAATCTGCAAGAAAACCCTCAGGAAACTTGGCTTGGGAAAAACAAAGTTTCAAACAAACAAAAACGGGGCTGAGGAGGGTAGGAGCACAAGGAAAGCTGAGTGTTGTGGTCATGTCAACAGGCCCACAAAACTCCAGCATACTCGGGCTTTGCTGAGGATTGTTGATTACAAATGAGTAAGTCACTGCCAAGTTGGGAAATCTCCTGGCAGCTGTGCCTAGCACAGTCATTTATTTCCTTGTACAAAGGCATTTGTGTGGGTTTGTTCTTCACTGCTTAACTTGCTCCAATGAAATGACACTGAGTTCAGCTTAAATTAGATCCTAATTTCTATGGAGCAAGAAATGCTGCTAGGTTTTGAATATCTTCTCCAAAACTCATGGTGGAACTTGATTGCTATGGTGATGGTATGAAGAGGTGGGACATTTAAGAAGTGATTAGGTCGGGGCTGGCACTTTGGTGTAGCAGGTGAACCTGCCATCTGCAGTGCCAGCATCCCTTATGTGCGCCAGTTCAAGTCCCGGCTGCTCCATTTCCAACTCAGCTCTCTGCTTTGGCCTGGGAAAGTAGTAGAAGATGGCCCAAGTCCTTGATCGCCTGCACCCATGTGGAAGACCTGGAAGAAGCTCCTGGCTCCTGGCTTCGGATAAGCCTAGCTCACACTGTTGCAGCCATTTGGGGAGTAAACCAGTGGATAGAAGACTTCTGTTTCCCTGCCTCTCTCTCTGCTTCTGCCTCTCTGTAACTCTGCCTTCCAAAGAAATAAATCTTCAAAAAAAAAAAAAAAAGTGATAAGGTCATGAGGGACCCCCCATCATGTGTAGATTATTGCAGGAGTCAATTATAAAAAAAGACGAGTTGGGCCCACTTTCCTCTCTCTCGTTCTCACGCGTGCTTGCTTACCCTTCTGCCATAGGGTGATGCAGCACAAAGTATCTCACCAGACGCCAGTGCCAATGCCACGCTCTTGGACTTCCCAGGCCCCAGAACCATGAGCCAAATACAGCTCAGCTCATTATAAATGACTTGGTCTTGGTTACTCTGTTGTGGCAGACTAGGACAGCTGCCCAAAATATATGTGACCAAGTGTTATTACAGGTTAGTTTGAGTCAAATAAATCCCAGATGCATGCGGTATGCCCTCAGTAAACATTTATTGATTAAAAACTGAGAATTACTGTTTGTAACTTTGAGGATTAGAATATATAAGCACTCCAAAATGTACATTTGGGGAACGGTGACCGTGGACATGTGTCATGGGTTGAATCATGTCATCCCAGAAGAAATGTTGCAGTCCTGGGATTTTCTGGTACCTCAGAACGTGTTCTCATTAGGAATTAGGGTCGTTACAGACAAAGCGACCTAAAATGAGGACACGCGGGAGTATGGTCAGTGCTTAATGCAATATGGAGTTGTATATTTGCAAGATAAGGAACACCAAAGAATGCTGGCACTGGAACACAAGAATCCAAGAGAAAAACATGAAATTTGACTCTCCCCCCAAACCCTTTCAGAGAGAGTAAAATCCTGCAGACACCTTGATTTTGGATCTGCAGCCTGCAGAATGGCAGAAGAGCAACCCTGGATCGCCTTAAGCCTCTCAGTTTGTGATAATTTGTTACATCAGCCCTAGCAAGTGGATACACCGTGGTCCCACAAAGCACATGAAGTGTGTCTATACTTGTTCACCGGGAGTTAGGTAAATGAGAAGGAAAGACTAGAAGGCAGAATGTCTGAGAAGCCTTTGACCAGGATGGCAGTGAGGTAAAGAGATCAGAAAAGAACCAGCAAGGGGAGACTAAAAAGAGAAGGAAAGTGCATCAGTTATGTACTACTGTAAAAAGCCACTCCAAACCTCTGTGGTTTAACAACACGTGCCGAACCACTCTCCAGCTGGCCACGTGGGTTCTCTGAAAGGCAGCTCGGCTGGAACGGCTGGAAGCTACGCATAGCTGGGTCACTCTCCACCTGGCCTTCTGTCTCAGGTCTGCAGATTCCAGGGGTCTCAGAACTTCCAGAGAACAATATCCAGGAGCAAGTATGTCTTAAGCCCCTTCTTGCCTCAGACTTTGTTACGTTCCATTGGCCAAAGCAAGTAACGCAGCCAAGCCTCAAGTCAGTGGGTGAGGAGACTACACAAGGGCATGGATGTAGAGAGGTAAGATTCTCTAAGAACTATTATAACCATCTACCACAGAACTCTATTACCAATTCTGTGTAACAAACTATCCCAAAACCTGGTGGCTTAAAACAGTAATACTTGTTTTCTCGCATTTTCCATGGGTAAGGAATTTGGGCTCAGCTTAGCCAGGTGCCTCTGGTTCACGGTTTCCCATGATACTGCCATCAGGTATTGGCTGGGGCTGTGGTCATCTCTGGTCGCACCTTGAGGAAGATCTACTTCCAGGCTCTCTCAGGTACTGGCAGGTCTCAGGTGCTCGGCGGCCGTTGGCTGAAGACATCAGTTCCAACACTGAACAAAGCAGTGCCCTTGCTGTAACAGATATGACATTCCAGTGGGGAGAGAGAAAAGATGCAAAAACATAAATAGAAATATAAAATGTTCTAGGTGACATGGAAAAAAATAGCAGGGAAAAGTGAGGTGGGGGTGAAGATCAGCATGTTGCCAAAAGAGTTGTTAGAAAGGTGGACAATTCAAGACCTAGGGCCGGCGCCGCGGCTCAATAGGCTAATCCTCTGCCTAGCGGCACCGGCACACCGGGTTCTAGTCCTGGTCGGGGCGCCGGATTCTGTCCCGGTTGCCCCTCTTCCAGGCCAGCTCTCTGCTGTGGCCAGGGAGTGCAGTGGAGGATGGCCCAAGTCCTTGGGCCCTGCACCCCATGGGAGACCAGGAGAAGTACCTGGCTCCCGGCTTCGGATCAGCACGGTGCACCGGCTGCAGTGCGCCAGCCGCGGCGGCCATTGGAGGGTGAACCAACGGCAAAGGAAGACCTTTCTCTCTGTCTCTCTCTCTCACTGTCCACTCTGCCTGTTAAAAAAAAAAAATTCAAGACTTAAAGGAAATCTGACAGCAAGCTATTTAGAAATGGTGGGTTTGGGAGATAGGATGTTTGACAGAGAGAGAGTGAGCAAAGAGCACTTATCAGAAAACAGTTTTAAAAAAAAAAAAGCCAGCATGCCTGGAGCAGAGAGGAGAAGGCAAATCACAGGACAGCTGAGGAAGGTGTTGGGGGTCCCAGTCTCATTGGGCCTTGCCAGGCATTGTGGAAATAGTATTGTCCCAAGAAGGCCACAGCACCACCTTGGAGTCCATGCACTCTTCTTATATGTGACTTTGACATGTAACCCCAATTGAGGTGGGATTTGTGTCCCTTCCTCCTTTAAAATGCATGGACTTTTGTGACTGGACCAATTGAATGTGGCTGAAGCAACACCACACAACTCCATAGTTAGATGGTAAAAGACAGCGTGGCCATTGGTTTGTTCACCAGCACCAGCACCTGAGAGGCCTGCAGCTGCTACACAGGGAATCTGACTGCCCTGTGGCTGCCATGCTGTCAGGAGGTCCAAATTCACCCACGTGGAGAAAGCAACTTGGAGGTCCTGAGACCACATGAAGAGAGTAGTGTGCTTCACACTCTCAGTGTTCTGACTCCAGCCCACTGGCTGCACCTGCATGAGGCATGTGAGGTCAGACTACTCAGCTGAGGGCTCCTGGATTCCTGCCCCACAGAAGTTGTGGGAGAAAATAAAGTGATTTTAGTGGGTTTAACCAATAATGCAAGCAACAGACAATGGCTTGGGCTTGTGTGAAAGTAGTACTGATAGTGGGAGCTGGGTGGATTCTGAATACATATATTCATTTCCAGAAATAATCTCAAACTTACAGAAAAGTTCTAAATACCAGAAAAGAATCTTTTCCCCTGAACCATTTGAGATGCTTTGATGTCTATTTTTTACAAACAATGGCACTTTTTTCATAACTACAATAATTTTTTTAAAAAGATTTTATTTATTTGAGAGGTAGAGTTACATATGGTGAGAGGGAGAGACAGAGAGAGGTCTTCCATCTGCTGGTTCATTCCCCAAATGGCTGCAACTGCTAAAGCTGGGCTGATCTGAAGGCAGGAGCCAGGAGTTTCTTCCAGTCTCCCGCGTGGATGCTGGGGCCCAGGGACTTGGGCCATCTTTTACTGCTTTCCCAGGCCATAGCAGAGAGTTGGATGGGAAGTAGAGCAGCCAGGACTCAAATCGGCATTCATATGGGATGCTGGCACTGCAGGCGGCAGCTTTACCCACTATGCCACAGCGCCGGCCTCTGCAATACGGTTGTTAAAATCAGAAAAAGAACACTACCACCTATATAATCTCAGACTCCATTCCATTTTCACCAATGTTCTATTAATATCAAGATCGCACATTGCATTTGGTTGTCAAATATTTATTCTTTTTCAATCTGGAACAGCTCCGTAGTCCTCCTCAACTTTTACGATCTTGACACTGCTGAGGATTAGAGGAAAGTTATTTTGTAAAACACCCTCCATTTGAGTTTGACGAGTGTTCCCTAGTGGTTCTATCAACGTCTGCATTTTTGGTAGCGAACATCAAAGATGTGTGCTGTGTTCATGCTGCCTATCCTCAGGTGGCATACGATTTCAGTATGTTGCAGTATTGATGGTATTAACTTTGATCACCCGTCAAGTTGTTGTCCAATGAGTTTCTCCACAGTAAAATGGTTCTTTGTGTAAGTATACTGTGGGAAGGTAATTTGAGACTTTGCTAGTACTTCATCCTCCATCACACTTCTAATTCAATCCTTTTTCTTCTATTTGTTTGTATGGTTTCCTGCTTTATTAAATGGGTCATAAATCCATTGTCTTTATTATTCATTTTGATGCACAAATCACTTCATATTTGGCCAATGGGATCTCCTATAAGCTAGCATCTGCCCTTTGGCAGGTCCCCATGATTTTCTGTGTACTTTTTTTTTAAGATTTATTTGTTTATTTGGAAGTCAGTGTTACAGAGAGGTAGAGGCTGAGGAAACTTGCATTCACTGGTTCACTCCCCAGATGGCCACAACAGCCAGAGCTGCACCAATCTGAAGCCAAGAGCCAGGAGCTTTTTCTGGGTCTCCCATGTGGCTGCGGGGGGCCCAAGCACTTGAGCCATCTTCCACTGCTTTCCCAGGCCATAGCAGAGAGCTGGATTAGAAGTGGAGCAGCCGGGACTTGAACTGGCACCGGTACGCAATGCCAGCAATGCGGGTGGCAGCTTTACCCGCTACGCCACAGCACCGGCCCCCTCTGTATACTTCTTTACTTTTTTTTTTAAGGATTTATTTATTTATTTGAAAGTCAGAGTTACACAGAGAGGAGAGGCAGAGAAAAAGAGAGAGGTCTTCCAACCAATGGTTCACTCCCCAATTGGCTGCAATGGCCAGAGCTGTGCCGATCTGAAGCCAGGAGCCAGGAGCTTCTTCCGGGTCTCTCTTGCAGGTACAGAGGTCCAAGTACTTGGGCCATCTTCTATTGATTTCCCAGGCCATAGCAGAGAGCTGGATTAGAAGTGGAGCAGCTAGGTCTTGAACCAGTGCCCATATGGGATGCCAGTGCTTCAGGCCAGGGTGTTAACCCATTGTGCCACAGCGCTGGCCCCCTTCTTTACTTTCTGATATAATAAGATCCAGCCTCACCTTGCACTTCCAAGACCCAGAAATACGTTGAAATGGCAGAACAGAGCAAAGGAATATGTAAATAAATTTAAACATATTCATTTGCATTCACATGCTGTATCTATGAATATGTATTTATTATTGTATCTATTTATGTATTATTGAAAACTATGAGTTAACACTGATGCCTTAAATTCTGATCTAACACTCTATGATCTGTTTTTATTTTCTCCTTTCCAGGTTTCTTTTCTGATCCCAATCCCATTACTATTGAGTCACAGCTTCTCATGTAATGATCTTCACCATAAGATCTTCAAAAAGTTCATGGAATTGCATATTATGAAAGAACTATGAATGGATTTCAAAAACTTTTTTGTACTAAAATAAATTACTTTTTTTTTAACAGGCAGAGTGGACAGTGAGAGAGAGAGACAGAGAAAGGTCTTCCTTTGCTGTCGGTTCACCTTCCAATGGCCGCCGTGGCCGGCGCGCTGCGGCCGGCGCACCGCGCTGATCCGAAGGCAGGAGCCAGGTGCTTCTCCTGGTCTCCCATGGGGTGCAGGGCCCAAGTACTTGGGCCATCCTCACTGCACTCCCTGGTCACAGCAGAGAGCTGGCCTGGAAGAGGGGCAACTGGGACAAAATCCGGAGCCCCGTCCAGGACTAGAACCCGGTGTGCCGGCGCTGCAAGGTGGAGGATTAGCCTATTGAGCCACGGCACCAGCCAAAATAAATTACCTTTTAAAAAAATGATTGATTGATTTAAAGGCAGAGTTACAGAGACTGAGGGAGAGACACAGAGAGATCTTCCATCTAATGGTTCACTCCCCAAATGGCCATAACTGCCGGAGCTGGGCCAGTCCAAACCTGGGACCCAGGAGCTTCTTCTAGGTTTCCACATGAGTACAGAAGCCCAAGTACTTAGGCATCCTCTGCTGCTTTCCCAGGCACATTAGCAGGGAGCAGGATTGGAAACAGAGCAGCTGGGACTCGAACTGACATCCATATAGGATGCCAGCATCACAGGCAGAGGCTTTACCTGGTATGCCACAACACTAGCCCCCAAAGTTATCTTTTGATTTTTCCACTAACTTTTTGAAGTTCCATAATTTTCTCTTTTTTTAATCTTTTTTTTTAAAGATTTATTTATTTATTTCAAAGAGTTACACAGAGAGAGGAGAGGCAGAGAGAGAGGTCTTCCATCCACTGGTTCACTCCCCAATTGGCCGCAACTGCAGGAGCTATGCCGATCCAAAGCTAGGAGCCAGGAGCCTCCCCCAGGTCTCCCATACGGGTGCAGGGGCCCAAGGACCTGGGTCATCTTCCGCTGCTCTCCCAGGCCATAGCAGAGAGCTGGATTGGAAGAGGAGTAGCCGGGCCTTGAACCAGCACCCATATGGGATATGGGATGCTGGCGCTTCAGGCCAGGGCATCAACCCACTGTGCCACAGCGCCAGCCCCCCATCATTTTATTATATACTCACCTATGGTGAGTATATGGTAACACATGGTAACACACTGCTGCTGGATTTTAAATTATTGTCTCTGATTAAGAGACACTGACTCTCATGGCCTCCATGTATTTACATGGTAAATCGCCCTGTGTACAACATGATAAATCACCTTATTTATGATACAGCATCCTGTGCATAATCACTATGCTAAATTGCCTGTGTATAGCCAATCTTCCATCATCTCATGTTGCTTGCAAGACCCCATGCTTGACCATTTACACCATCCCAGCACGTGGACACTTTGCTGGGGTCTGACACTCTATGCTGGATCACTTCGGGATGCTCATCCTCTCACTACTGGGTTCTGACCTCACAAGCCTGGCTGCTGACACTGGTGAACACCCCCCTCACCTTGCTCAAACTCCAAAGCCCCAAGCCACACTGCAGTATTCCACATGAAGACATCTTCCTTACCTCTTGAGACTCCAGCACTTGTGCTGTGCTGGTCTCCCACACAGGTGCCCTCTTCCTGAATGTATTTTGAACATGAACTCAACGGGAATCTCTGAACGATGAGAGTAGAGAAAGCTATTTTTCCTGAGCTACTAACTAGAAGAGTAGAATTGTCACTAACTGAGGTTGGGAAGGCTGTAAGAGAAATGCATGTTTGGAGGGAAGGCAATATTAAAGTTATTTTTGGATAAGCCAAGCTTGAGATGTCTGGTGGACATCGAGAGGGAGATGATGGGGAAGCAGGTGAAAGTATGAAAGCTGAGGCCACAGTGGAGGTCCAGGCTGAAGGCATAACTTTGGGAATTGTCAGTGCATTTAAATGCCTAAGACTGTATAAACTCAGGGTGTGAATTTAGATAGAAGTGTGAAGTCTAAGTTCCAGGGTCCTCCAATATTTGGAAGCTGAGAAGTAAGGAAGACACACAGAAGGATCCAGGGGAGGAGGGCATCAGTTAGAGGCTCATCGAAGTCAATTAAAGAAAGTGTTTCAGAAGCCAGCACTGTGGCACAGCGGGTAAAGCCACCGCCTGCAGCACTTCCGATCCAGCTCTCTGCTATGGCCTGGGAAAGCAGTGGAAGGTGGCCCAAGACCTTGGGTCCCCGTACCCACATGGGGGACCTTGAAGAAGTTCCTGGCTCCTGGTTTTGGACTGGCACAGCTCCGGCCATTGTGGCCATTTGGGGAGTGAACAGTGGATGGAAGACCTCTCTCTCTCTCTACCTCTGCCTCTCTGTAACTCTGCCTTTCAAATAAATAAATAAATATTTTTAAAAAATGAAAGTGTTTCAGAAGGCAGTGACACAGTACATCAGATTCTGCTGACAAATAGGGCTGAGAACTGACTGAAATTATTCCTAAGTCTAAGAAAAACCCCTATGAAATAGATTGTTTTTCATTTACAATGTACAAACAAAAAGAAAACACAAGAGTAGTTTTGCCCCAAATCCCATATCTACTCAGCAACTGAATTAATGATTTCAAAAAAAAAAAAAAAATGCTGAATGAAACGCAGGAAATTCTTATCTGAGGAGAAACTCCCAGCAATAGAGTTCAAATGATCCACAATCAGGGTGTTGGGGAGAACAGAGAGAGAAGTAGAGAAAAGTGGGAGGTGGAGGAGACAGAACAGAGGAGGCAAAACTCAGAAACTGGGGCTGCTGCTGTAGCATAGTAGGTTAAGCCTCCGCCTGCGACACTAGCATCCCACATGGATGCCGGTTCCTGTCTGGCATGGGAGGCCTGAAAGCAGCTGCCGGCTCCTGGCTCCAGATTGGCCCAGCTCTGGCAGTTGCGGCCATTTGGGGAGTGACGCAGCGGATGGGAGGTCTTTCTCTTTGTGCCTCTCTCTGTCTGTAACTCTACCTCTCAAATAAATAAATAAATCTTAAAAAAAAAAATCAGAAACTAGGAGGCCCTTTTTTTTTTTTAACATTTTGCAAAAGCAACAAAAGAAGGAGCCTTAGAGTTAAGAACATTTTATCAAAACATTCTTTAAAGGATAAATAAGCAAGAATATCTGGGAGGGGAAGGGAGAAAGAGTGGGAGGAAGGACGTATCATCATGTTCTTAGAACTGTGTCTAACTGTACTGAATCTGTTCTCTTTGTGTTAATATCACATTAACAGGAGAATTGTGTTGTAATTACCATGCATCTGCTGTGACCCTGAGGATCTAAGGTAAAAATGTGAGAAGATCTGAAGGAAAGAAAAGAATATCTGAAAAAATCCTAAAAAAAAAACAATGAAGAGGGACTAGCCCTACCAGTTATTACAACATTGGAAAGCCTGTGTGATAAGAAGACAGTATTAGCACTCGTGTTAGTTCATTTTGTGCTGCTAACAAAATACTTGAGACAGTTATTTATTATAAAAGCAAGCTTATTGGCTTCTGGAGGCTGAGAAGTCCAAGATCAAGGCGCCAGCATCTGGCAGTGGCCTTCCTGCTGCATCATCATGTGGCAGAAGGAAAGAGAGAGTGAGAGACAGAGACAGCGTGCACCCATGCCTCAAAGCCCCTTTATTAAGACATTAAAGTCACCCTTGAGAGTGGCCCAACTACTTTCTCAACATCATCACAACGGCAACTAAATTCCAACAACACATAATTCCAACTAAATTCCACAAACACGTGAACTGCAATATTCCACCCCTGAGCTCGCCAAATGTATGTTCTTCTCATACAAAATGCATTCATTGCAGCCCAATAGCCTCAAGAGTCTTAACTTTTTTTGGCACCAACTTTCCTTCCAGCTGTGACTTGTGAACATTCAGCAAGTTATGCTTCCAAAATCCACTGCTGAGACACAGGATAGACATTCCCATTCCAAAAGGAAGAAACAAAAAGCAAGAAAGAGCTAACCATACCCCAGTAAGTCCAAAGCCTACAGAACAAACATTAGATCCTAGCACTTAAGAATAGTCTTTGACTCTGTGTCTTCACTTATATAGATGCAAAGTGGCAGGGCTGGCCCCTGGAGGCGCCTGGCTGCCTGCCCCCTTGGCATTGCTAGGCATACATGCCACTCTCATGGGGTGGAGTTGGATGCCTGTGGCTCTCCCAGGCTGGTGTTGCCCACAGGTGGCTCTACAGAATGAAGGGGCAGCCCCACTCCCATGGCTCCACTGGGCACTACCCTTGGGGGTACTTTCTGTGCTGGCTTTGTTCCTGGGACCAGTGTCTAAGCCCTAGGGTTATCTACAACATCCTTGGAAATCCAGGTGGAGGAAGCTGTGCCTCTACAGCTCTTGGGTTCTGTGATTGTGTAGAATCAACACCATATGGATGCTACCAAGGTTTACCACTTGTACACTCCAGAGCAGTGGCCCAAGTGACACGGGAGCAATTTAGCTTTAGTTAAGGAGCTGAGAACCCTGCACTGGAATGCAGGGGGCAGAGTTCTGAGCCAGCCCTGGGCAGAGAGCCAGGAAACTACTCTGCCCTCAAGTCCATGGTATACTGATTCTGTGATGGGAGGGCCCCACCAGGAATCTGGACCTGAGAATCTATGAAATGCCTGGGGCAGTCATTCTTCCACTGGAAGAAAGTACAATCCTGTCTCTTTCTCCACTCTGAGAAGAATTCCAATGGATCAAAGATGGGAATTTTGGGGGCTGGTGTTGTGGTGCAGTGGGATAAGCTGCACCTTGAGGTGTCCACATCCTGTGTTGATTTGCCTGGAATCAAGGCTCATCTCTGCCTCAGATCCAGCTTCCTGCTAATGTGCATCCTAGGATGTAGCAGGTGATGGCCCACATCCTTGAGTTCCCACCATGTGGGAGACCCAGATGGAGTTCCTGGCTTCTGGCTTCTGCCTGACTCAGCCTTGTCCAT